>NC_034603.1:77479709-77488571 GCF_900095145.1 Mus pahari
CATTTGAAATGTAAATAAAGAAAATAATAATAAAAAAAAGATAAAAAAAGAAATTTAGTTTTAGCCTTTGGCTGGGGCGTGGGGATCATGGTGTGACACCCGTTGGCTTTGTGTAGCTGGCCTTTAATACTTTATTTTAATAAAGAGACTCTCATGCAGGAGAAACTGGTGTTTTCTAATTTCAGAGATGAAAATAATCATTTGCATTTGGGGAGGACATTCTGTTGTTTTTCTGGAAATATTCGAACTTCTGTCCCTACTGTCACATGATATTCTCTTTGTGTGCCTTCTATACATCCAATTTCTCTGTCTTAAAAGGACAATTGGCATGGAGCCACATGCCTGCAGTCCCCAGGACTTGGGTGGTGAAGGAAAGAGGAACATTAGGTCAAGGTCCTCTTTGACTATTAAATATTATATGAGACCAACCTGAACTTCAAGGAGACACTGTCTCAAAAAGACAAAGCAATACAATGACAAAAATTTTAATGTAGACACAAAAAATACAAGCATGTAGTCACACAACATAAGACCAGGGTAGAACATACAGATTTGTGGTTCTCAACCTTCCTAACGCTGCAACTCTTTAATACAGTTCCTCCTGTTGTGGTGACCCACAGCCAGAACATTATTTGTATTGTTATTCTATAACTGTAGTTTTGCTACTATTATGAATTGTGATATAAAACAACTCTATTTCCAACTGAGGGATAAAGGCCCACAGATTGAGAACCATCAGTAGACACGGCATCCAAGGGAATTTCCCTTTCAGGAAGCATTTAAGGAAAACAATTGGTTATTACAGGGGACTGTGAATGGTTTAGGTTGATGCTGATAAAGACGATGCCACAGACTCACAGGTAGCTAGCTGGCATTTAACAGTTCTTTAGCCTTTACTCAATATTAGCACAGCTGCGAATATGTTTACCTGATGGCTTCTTTCCCTTGGTATGCTGGATCTACCGGCTCAAAATACTCATCCGAAGGAAGATCGGGGTCTAGGTCTCTCTCAATGACCTTGTTTCTATTAGCTGTTTTTCGAAAACAAGATGTTGGATTCAAGAAAAACAGTGGAGCAGACCGGTGCTCGGCCCCATCTAGTTAGTAAAATCAATAAAGTATCCGATCAATATAATGAATAATGAAGCCTTGCTAAGAAAAGATGGAATATTTTGAACGTTCAAACAAGATACAACTTTTCCTTCAAGTTTCCTATTATTCAGAAGAAAACTAATAATGAAAATCTAAAGTAACGTGGCAAAAATTAATATAATAGAACTTTCAACAAAATATAAATCTAATAATTGAAATATGTCATTTAAAAGATATCTATGAGGATAGGTGAAATCAAGTAATTTTTAGAAACACAATTATCAATATTGCACATAAAATAATTATAGACATGCTTAGAAACTTAATTAGGTTGGTCATGCCAATATAATTAAATATAACACTGAAGTTTATAAATTCATATACAGTTAAATGAGTGAAAAATAACACATATAGAAATTTTATTTTTTCAAGATATATATGACAATATTGTAAAGTTTTTGTTGAGGCAAAAGAAGTTAAATATTATTTGTTATTAAGGATCTTTATATATAAGCCAGAAATAATGGACCATAGGCATGCAAATATATATAAGACAACAGTAACTTTTATCAAAGTAGGGGGACTATCAAAGCTTAAAAGCATGAACAAAACCAAGTATAGAGATGAGCATTCTGGTTCTAGCACATGTGGAGGAACTTTGGGCTTATGTGGATTTTTTTGGTTAATGGCAAGACAAAGAAAATTAGCCGCATAATCTCTATATTTGTAATTATAAACAAGATAGAAAAATGTTGAGAATAATGACTAACAAATCTTCGTTAGAAAATGTTCCTACAGTGTAGTATCCCAGTATTAAGCCATAACCGGAACTAATTTTGCTTATTCTTGAAGTTTTCTTCTGAAGTGCTTTTTGAAAAAGCTTTATTTATTTTATATGAGTACACTGTTGCTGACTTCAGACACACCAGAAGAATCCCATCAGATCCCATTACAGATGGTTGTGAGCCACCATGTGGTTGGGAGAATTGAACTCAGACCCCCTGGAAGAGCAGCCAGCCCCCTGAAATGCTCTTTAATTTTTGACAGGTTCTTCCTTGCATATTACTCATTGTCATCAGATTCCTCTTAGACTTTGTCTTCTGCCCGCCTCCCTGCTGCCCTCGACTTCTTCCCAGGAGTCTGCTCCTACACTCAGGCCTGCTTTTTTTTATGATTGTTTTGATATAAATTCATACTATCACTCTTTCAAAACGATTGGAAGGACACATAAAAAGTAATTAAACTTAATTAATATAAAACTATATTTCAAAATTGACTTAAATAATTATTTCAAACTTAGAACAATTTTACATATATTATTTACTGTGACTTTGAAGTATAAGTAAGTAATTCAGACTGACATTGAAGATTTAGCCTCGCCTGAAAGGCTATTTTAATACCATCCTGAGAAAAACTTTCCTAAATAATCAGTAACTGAAAGATCAAAAAAAAAAAAAAAAATCCGGCTACTTACAGAGTAAGATTTTGTCAAAATACAGGGCCAAAACCAAGTAGAGAAGACCATCAAAAGCCAATATGGAAAATACTGCTATCATTGCATAGGATTCTCCTGAGGGGTCAGGAAATACTACACCATTCAGGTTGTAATCCTGGAAGATAATCTAAGGTTCAAATAATAATAATAATAAATTCCTAAGCTTGTAAATAAGTTGGCATAGAACAAATAATCCAATTGGAAAATTAACTTTTTAATGAAATATTTTAATAAAGGTATACCAAGTAATATACAATATATGTGACTAAAGTTAACAGAAACGCAAATCTCAGTCAACATTTGAAAATAAATCAATATGATTCTGGATACAGCACAATAGAGCGGGAGAGGGGATGTAATCACTCTGGTAGATACAGAGAAAGCACTTGAGAGAGTCGGGTATCCATTCACAATACAGGAGATTTTTTCACAAACTGAGATGCTGAGATGTCTACTGGAAAGCATATTTAATAGTGGAATGTGAAAGTTTCCATTGCTTGCATTTCTAGTCGCCATTATAGCAAAGATTCAGAACTGTACAGTATGCCAGAGGGCTCACAGATATCTGCAACTCCAGCTCCAGGGCATCCGATGCCCTCTTCTAATCCTGACTGTGCATGTGTGCCCCTAGCACACACACATACATTCAGCGCACCCATATATCGCAGGATTTTCCCTGTCCAATTACATTAATGCAGAGGAGGCCTGTGATCAGACAGGGAAAAGGGAGGTAGAATGAAAATTTGCAAAGAGGGAGAGAGGAAGGGACAGAGAGGTCTCAGGAGGGAAAGAATCAGAATGTAGGCCCACGTGATATTATCAAAAGGTTAGAATAATTGGGTTAAAGCTTTATCATTATCAGTTGACTGAAATTATTGTATTGGCATCTTGTATATTGTGATTGTATTGATACATAAATCTAATTGATTAACTATAAGCTTGAGAGTCATGATTCTACCGAGTAATTAGGTGTTGAGTTGACTAACCAAGGATGCGTTGGGAAATGTGTGGTAGTGAAAGAAACTCAGGGGGCAGGGGAGCTTGCCCTAGAAATGGCCTGGCAGGAGCACAGTGGAGAGTTGGCAGGCTGAGAGACCACTGTGTGAGTGAGATCACCAGGTGTGGGAGCTAGCTCCAGGGAATTGGCAATGGCAGGAGTGCGGGATGGAGAGTTAGCAGGTTCATTTTTTTAATATTTCCCATAACACACATAAGTATATAAAAGAAAAATTTTAAAAAACCTTTCTCTTAAATCTCTTTTCATCAAAGAAATCAATAAGAAAAGAGAAAACCTAGTAATGACTGAAAAAAGTCTGGTGCACAGCAAATGTAATAATTGTTGTAAAGTAATAAGGAAAATATAGAAGACTCAATAAAAATCCAAAGAAAAGATCTGAATAGACAATTTGCAAAACAAAAAACACAAAAGATGCTACAGGAAAAGGCATCCAGGTTTTTCTAGCATGCAGAAAACCCAAACTGATGAACATAATAATATATCACATCTTCATCAGAATGGCTAATACTTGAAAATTTAACAAAAACAAATGTTAGTGAAGACTGAGAAAAACTGTAATGTTCTAGCATCATTTTTATAAAAGTCAGATGATGTAACTATTTTATAAAACTATTTAATGACAGCAGTGAGTTTTAAGATTTACGTACACTAGTCTGTTATCCAGTTCCTCTGAATACACCAAACTGAACTGGTGTACAGAAACACATGAAAGAATAGTTGTAATAGGTTTATCAGAAAGCCATCAAAGCCTGGAATTCTACTTCATTTATCAAAAAGAAGATAATGTAGGCATACAATAAGATGGTATATAACACTACATTCTAGCTATATTCAAGGCTATGCATGAGACTATTAACAGAATACTGGGCAGAAAAGGTTCAATATTTTTAAATACTATATAGTATCACATATAAATTTAAAAATGGATGAAACAAATATTTGTATTTCAAAACCTACACTTGGGTGATTATAAACAGTAAGGAAGTAATTTTCACAAAATGGTTACCTACTGAAGAATGCCATATTTAACCATGCTTCAGAATGAACACGGTATTCTATTTCTTAATGAGATCCCAAGTACACTGATGGTCTTTATAAAATCTGTTGTATTAGGTACTTAGATCTTCAAAGATTTTCATAACCGATTCATAGTTTACTCAACAAAATGATTGAAACCTATTTATACAGAATTTTTTAGTAAAATTCTAGCAATTTTTATTTTAACTTTTACATGATGGCAAATTTTTAATAACGTAGCAAATTTGTCTGCGTGGTGGGAAATATGCAACAGTAAACACTCTTGGTTAAAACCAGACAGGACTAGAAGGAGTCATCACGGATTAATTCCGTTTGCAGCATCAATAGTAAACTATGTGTTTACCTTAGCCATCCCAGATGTGAAGGCAAAGGGGCTGCAGATGCTCAGAATCCATTCCAGAGACGGGGGGAGTTCTTTGTGCAGGACAGTGAACCCCACGCACCCCCAAAAGAGGGTAAAGAGAAGTACAATTAGGTTAGTGAGGATAGCTTTCTGTAACACAACAGCCATCAGGAAAGTTATTGCTATCTGAAAAAGAGAAGGCATTGGCTGTTACTGACAATAGCTTTTGAGAACCATCAGCAAAACCAAGCTCATTTTTCGTACAAGGTATTAACAGTGGGAAAGCAAGAGGACTGTAAAGATCTGTGTCCTACCCTCAGATCTCTTTTTTCTTTCTTTCTTTCTTTTGTATTCCCCACCTATCTTCTGGTTTTTTGTTTATATGGTAGAGGTGGGGAAAGCTGAAAGATAATCTGAGAAGAGAGTAGAAAAAATCATACTGGGGAAGTGGAGCAAAGCTGAATTAGTTTACTAAGGGAAATTATCCATCTAAATTACTTCTGCCAAAAACATCCAAGAAGATGAGAAAATACAGAAGCCACTGTTCAGAGAAGGATGGAGAGAGGAATGGGTGAAGGGGAAATCTAAAGGGTCTGGGAAGGGTGAAATGTGGAGATTGTCGAGAATAGATCAGAGGCTATCTGCCGCTATAAAATTGTTGCAGCGAATCACACTAGCGCCTCTCACTCTAGACTTAAATAGTAAAAAATATCTTGGGGTAACTCTAAGCATGTGTAAGATTGTGAGTTTGTAGTTCTACTTTATATTCATAAAGATAGTTTCTTTTAAAGATTTGTTTATTTATTTATTTTTATGTATGTGAATACACTGTAGCTGTCTTCAGACATAGCAGAAGAGGGCATCAGATCCCATTACAGATGGTTGTGAGGCATCATGTGGTTGCTGGGAACTGAACTCAGGACCTCTGGAAGAGACATCAGCCTCTTCCCACTCTTAACCACTGAGCCAGCTTACCAGCACAATAAAGATAGTTGGTTTGTTTTTTAAACTTCCAAAGCAAACCTATTTTCTTCTCTAATGTAAAAACTCATCTAGGAACAAAGAGTTAAGTGTCCAAGGGTTGAAACAGATAAGAGGTCAGAGAAAGCTAGCCTGGCCTGGACTCTGTCCCTCCACAGCTGACAGACTCCAACAGACATGCATTTAAATCTCCATTAGACAGAGCTGGGCAGGGCAAGGAATGGGTGGCTAGGGTTACTAAGCTGCAGGCTGCTGTATTTTAACCAGTGGTTCTTGGGGGATGGGGGGGGGCTGGAGAGTGCAGAGTCACTTCCCTTTTTGGAAACAAATTAGAAAAAAAAATTACAATTTTTTGTTCAGTAAAAATAAGAATACTCTAATATCCCTAGTCACAAGGGACCAGTTCCACTTTGAATAGGAGGAACTTAAAATTTTGAAAACATTGGAGGAAAGGAAATATATATATATATATATGGAGTTGAGTCTTTAAAAAGTTTGGTTCAGAAAAGATGATTGGTAAAATCCTGACTATTTCTTTTTGTTAATTTTTCTCAATAAAAGCCCACTGGAACTAAAAAAAAAAAAGTTTGAATAAAGGTATTTAAGAAGATATCAGGAGATGGAAAGATCTCTCATGCTCATGAATCAGTAGAGTTAACATAGCAAACATGGTCATTCCACCAAAAGCAATCTATAGATTCAATATAATCCCCATTAAAATTCCAATACAATCCTTGACAGATATTGAAAAGACAGTTCTCAACTTTATATGGAAAAACACTGAATAGGAACTGCTGAAGTCTCATTATCCCTGATTTCAAGTTGTATTAATGAGCTATCATATGGTATTGGCATAAAAACAAACACATTGATCAATGGAATTGAGTTGAAGATGTAGACATTAATACACATACAAAGAAACACCTGGGTTTTTTTTTATAAAGAAGCCAGAAATACACCCTGGAAAGAGCACATCATTTTTACCAAATGCTGCTGGTCTAACTGGATGTCTGCATGCAGAAGAAAGCAGATTGATCCATGCTTATCACTCTGCATAAAACTCAAGTCTAAGTGGAACAAAGACCTCAGCATAAAACCAGACACACTGAACTTGATTAAAAAAAAAAAAAAAAAAAAAGGAAAGTGGGGGATAACCTTGGATGCATTGACAAGGTAGAAAACTTTCTAAACAAAACACCAATACAGCAAGCCCTGAGATGAACAATTAATAAATAGAACTTCATGAAATTTGAAAACGTCTGTAAGGCAAAAGACACTGTCTTTCAGACAAAGCCTACAGAATGGGAAAAGATAAGAGGACTAATATCCAAAATATATAAAGAACCCAAGAAGCTACATATTAAACAAGTGAACAAGCAAACAATCCAATTTAAAAATGAGAAACAGGTCTGAACAGGGAATCCAAATGCACATCAAAACTACTTTGAGATTCCATCTTACACCTGTCAGAATGGCTAAGATCATTAACACAAGCGACAGCTCATTCTGGCAAAGATGCCAAGCAAGAGGAACACCCCACCATGGCTGACGAGAGTGCAAACTAGTACAGCCATCGTGGACATCAATATGGCATGGCAATTCCTGAAATAGCTAGGAATTGGTCTACCTCAAGGTCCAGCTATACCACTCTAACCCTAACCCTAACCCAAAGTAAGCTCCATCTCCCACTACCACAAGAACACTTGCTCAACCATGTTCACTGTAGCTTTAAGCTTTCTTTTTGATTGCTTGTTATTGGTTGGTTGGTTGGTTGGATTTTGTTTGGTTTTTCAAGAAAGAATTTCTTTGTGTAGCCTTGACTGTCCTGGAACTGAAACTAGGAAGAACCTACCCTTAACAGAGGATTGGTAAAGAAAATTAGGTACATTTACACAATGGAATATTACTCTGCTGTTTTATTTTTAAAAAAAAATGACATCATGAACTTTCCAGGGAAGTAGACGGCACTAGGAAAAAAAAAAAAAAAAACTCATCCTGAAAAGGTAACCCAAAAAGCTAAATAGAGCATATACTCACGTATAAATGGATATCAGCACTAAAGTAAGTGATAACCAAGCTACACCCCCCCATAGATCCAGAGAAGTTAGGTAAAGAAGAAGCCTGTAGGGACATGCATGGATATCCCTGGGGAGGGGGGAAAAGAATAGATCAGTGTTTTATCCAGTCATCATCAAAGAGTCTTCCTCCAGCAGCAAATGGGAACAGATGCAAAGACCAACACCCAGACATTATTTGGAAGTCTAGAAGGGAAGTCCCCAGAAAATCCCCACCTCCCAGGGAATCCCACAGTAAAGGAGGCAGAAAGATTATAAGGGCCTGTGGAGGACATCAGGAGAATAAGGTTCTCTAAATCAACTAAGCAGTGTATGAGCTCACGAACTAAAGCAACAAGCACAAGGACCAACATGGGTCTGCACCCGGTAATAAAAATACTGGTTTGTCCCTTAGTATTTTTATGGGACTTCTGGCTGTGAGAATGAGCATGTCTCTAACTCTTGTGCCTGCTCTTGGGACTCCTTTGCTCCTACTGGGTTGCTATGTCCAACTATGATAGTTTTTGCGTCATCTTATTTTATTTTAACTTGTCATGTTCGGTTCCTAACTCTGAGAAGCCTGTTCTTTTCTAATGAGAGACAGAAAGGAAGTGGATCTGGAGGGGAAGGTGGGGAAAAACTGGAAAGAATAGAGGGATGGAAACTATAATCAGGATATATTTCTGAGAAAAGGATCTATTTTCAATAAAGGAAAGATCAGGAAAAAAGAATAACTTAAGAAACAGAAAAGGCCACCAACAGATTGGGAAAGGATTTTTACCAATCCTAAATCTGATAGAGGACTAATATCCAATATATACAAAGAGCTCAGGAAGCTGGA
>NC_034603.1:77491066-77500384 GCF_900095145.1 Mus pahari
TTATCACAGCGAAAGGAGCCTCCCTTGAGGAAATGCCTCCATGAGATCCAGCTGTAAGGCATGTTCTTAATTAGTGATCAAGGGAGGAGGGTCCAGCCCATTATGGCTTGCTTGTCCTGGGTTCTACAAGAAGAGAAGCTGAGCAAGCGAGGAGAAGCAAGCCAGTAAGAAACATCCCTCCATGGCCTCTGCTTCAGCTCCTGCTTCCTGACCTGCTTGAGTTCCAGTCCTAACTTAAGATAAATAAACCCTTTCCTCTCCAACTTGCTTCTTGGTAATGAAGTTTTGTGCAGAAATACAAACCCCGACTAAGACAGCTGTTCTCCCTTCCTTCCACTCTCTTTCTTTTTTCTTTCTTTAGTTCCAAATATTAATGCACTATTTCACTTAGAAGATGCTCACATAAAATTTAAAGCATATCTCCGTGAGCCCAGTGTTCCCGGTCACCATGATAAAATAAATAGCAAACTTGAACAGTGATAGTAGTAGCTTAGCAAGCTAGTTTTTTACTCATTAAATGTAATTAAAGGATTCAGAAATAAAATTCTGAAATATCTCAGTTAAAAGATTTTTATAAAAAAATTGATGCACTATTTCATTATGTGATACACAAGACTTATATGAAAATGGAGAGACACAATTTACTTGGGTTTACATTCGTTTTGTATAGCCATTGGCATTTTCTCAAACACACCACACACACACACACACACACACACACACACATGCGCGCACGCGCACGTGCGCATATATACACGCACTGGACATGACAAAGTGTCTTCCTAACATTCTGGAGAATTACACACAGCTAAGATATAATGTGTAAATGGTGGTAGTAAACGCATACACTTACCAAGGATAATCCATATAAGAAAAACAGTGTAAATATGACCAGGAAACCAGTCATCATTATAATCTGGGTATATGTTATGATAATTGCAATGAATATGGAAATAATAAAGATGAAGACAACATAGATTAAGCCCCAGGACAGCCTAAACAAAGACAAAAAGCATTTAAGTTAGTTAGCCTTTGAAATAACTATCTTTTAAATCTACCGAAGTATCTCAAGTACTATTATTCTTGTATGTGCCCCCTGGTTTAATAACTATGATATTGATAACATGGCAGATGTACACTGTGTGTGCTCTTATCACAATTCTCCATCTTTTTTCCCCCTAAGGTAATCAATTTGACAAACATCCTGATTATGAGTCCCATGCACTCTGATTGTCATTACCACACAGTAATGGCAGAAACCAAATATTAGTATAGCATCGATCAGTGAAAAGAATGTCACAACCAATTAAGAGACTATGAACCAAAGTATGGCTTTGTTGGTGCTTGGAGACCAGGCATTCATACTTATCTATTGCACAGATACTATGAGCATGGTATAAACCATATATTTCATGCTGTAGGTATTATATGTAACTTGCCTTTATCATTCAACATTATCTACTATAAATGGAGCTTATGATATTCTGTTATATTAACATATTCTAGTGTTGTTCTGAAATTAAACAATTGTTTCCTATTTTTCTTTCCATTATAATGATGCAAAGAATCTTATTACATTTGTCTTTATGTAAGATGTAGGAGAACATCTCTAAAGTGAAATTACTGAATTAAAGTTTATGTCACCAGTCTTATTAGATATTGCCAAATGGCCCTAATTGAAAAGCTGGAAGGAGACTTAAGAGCTGACGGTCAGTCAGATGTCAATCAAAGGCCTCTACTAGCATGAAAAGCTTGAGGACCTCTGCAGGGAACACTACCACACTTCTTCCCAGAAGATGGAAAACCCACAGCTCCGCTGGTGCTGTCACACGTTTCCTAACCCTGGTGTTTCCTTCCTGGAAGGGATGTAAGTTATGGCACAATTTTACATCTTTACCCGTTTGTATACTTTGCTTTAGATGTGTTGGTGTTCACGCTTTGACAAGATACTAAAGAACAACATGCGTTAGATAAGACAAGACTATAAGGGTGCATGAGTCCAAGCCTCTCACCTACAAATAATAGGACTGTAGTCCCTCTCACTAGTTAATGGGTTAATGTCACAAAATAAATCATTAACAAGGTGCAAATGTAATGGCAGGCATTCCTTCTGTCCCGAGTTCTTTCCTCTGTTTAAAACCATATAACTAACAAGAATGCATCTCCTACAGAATGCAGCATAACAAAAGATGCATGCTTTGCAACCCTGCACCCTGGTAAAATATGTTTAGCTGGATTTACTACTTATTTAATTTTTTTCATCTTATATCATTATAATGAGTTGGTCTGTGTTAGAAACATCAGCGTTTTTGGAAGGTGTAACATATTCTGTAAAGTTACTTCCTAAGTACAAAAGAGACTAAGGTAGCATTGAAAAGATACAGTGTAGGAGAATTATAAAATAAAAACATGAAAAATAACTACTTGCAAAGAGAACTAGCAATAGGGGTAGAGTCAGAGAGACAATATTAATGAACTTATACAAAATCTTCTCTCTTGGAAAAATACATGTGCTGTATTATGTCATTAATAGAGGTTATATTCATTTCCAAAAGATTTCTGATACTGGGGAAAGATGTTTCCAAAGCATCTTCTATCTTAGTTCTAAGAATGTACGTATCAATGCATTTTTCCAGGCCTTAATTTATATGCTTGCTAAGAACCATCATGAAAATGAAGTCAGCATCAGAGTTCCACTATCTCCTTGGTCTTCACACCAGCCTGCCGGTGCCTCCCTAACTTGAGGTGACTCTGGGCATCTGCCCCCTGGGACTTGCCTTGAACTAAAAGGAGACCCTACTACAGAAGTCACTCTCTCTCTTCCCTCCTTACAGACCTGAATGGCAGGACATACATCCACTCCTTCCTTTGTCATTCACAATGCTCCAACAAGCACACACACACACACACACACACACAAATCTCACTTAAAGACTTGGGTTTTTTTTCCTTTTCTATTTCCCAATCCACATACATTAAAATTATCTTTGTTGGTAAATATACTTACACAGAAATAAAGGTTTCTGGACCTTCAAGGGACACATGAGTTGCTAAACTGGTCAATAAATAATGATCCATCCACTCCATGAAGTTTTACCACTCCACACACATAGTTTTGGGGCTTGGGGGAGGGGGTTTGTTTGTTCACATATGTTTTAAGTGCTGTGTGTGTTTGAGTTTCCATTCGCTTTGGTTTATCAAGAAGGGTCTCGGTGTCTCTCTCTGTACATCTCAGGCAGCTCAGAAACTCCCCCATCTTCCTACGTCCACCTACCCAATGCTAAGGTTGTATATCTGCACTGTCTGCCCAACCAAGTGTTTGCTTGATCTGAGTAATATACCAAGAATTATCCCTTAAGAATCAATATCAAAACACGTCATGTTTCTTTTAAGCTGAAATAAACGCATGATTTTCCTTTATACCTGGCAATATATATCTTGTCACTGATACCAAATTCTGTAGTTTGCTTCTGAGGAGTTTAGACCTTATACATTATCTGCATTTCTATCAACTAAACTCTCACTATTTTTATAGGTCTTTATTTCTATGAAAAGCACTCATCTTTCCTATGTCACAGATGCATAAATAGATGTGTCCAGGTATACATACAAACATGCATATAAAAACTACATTTAAGTGTTTGTGGGGTGAGGTAAAGTACGAATATTAACGTATAGTTCAAGTTCTGCTAAGTTCTCCCTACCCACCAGCCTATGTCTTATGTCCTGATCATATTGCATCACTTAACATACAACATTTACATGCTTCGACATCCCTGGTTGGCCACGTCCATGGACATCTGCTTTCCAAGGTTGTTTTCTTCAAATGAGGAAGCCTGGAGAAGGCAGCTCATAACTAGGAGAAAGTCAGGCAGAAATGCCATCGGGTCTCCTGCCCTGAGGCCCAGCCCTGGCATTCACTGTCTCCCGTATACTGGGCAGCTAACTAACTGCCTTATTTCCACTTGCCTTGCCTCATCTACAACCTTGACAAGGGCGCCTCCATCGTAGAGGTTGCAAAGGAAAAAGCTAGCATTAAAATCATGCTCAGTTGAGTTCCATCTATCTTCCATGGAAGACGTAACAAAGACTAAATCGAACAGTGAGCGCGGACAACAAGTAGCCCACGTGTCAAAGGCAACCCGTGGCATTGTGAAACGATAACACTTCCGCTGTTTCGCGCTCTCAATCTCGGACTCACCAGAATGCAGAGTCTTGTAGACCCATGACTTTCATAAGCTCCTTACACTGTTTTCTCTCTTTAGTAACATTGCGAGATGCAAAATGTATAAACGAGGAGAAATACAGCAAGCAGAACAAGATAAAAATTTCGTAGTGAAAAAATTCTTTAGAAATGAAAGGTAATGTCTTCATATTGATCGCGTCGACGGACATCAGCTCCTCCATCACCGAGTGGTTTGTTGTGACCTAGGGAAGGACAAAAGCAAACAGAAAATAAAGGATTTAATTAGACAGAGCTGGAATAAGCCTTGGAGGTTGGACTTAGAGCAGTTTCCTAGTTGGAATGCTGTAGTAATCCAGTATCACAAAATGTTCACCGTTAGAGGGAACTGGGTGTGTTGACTTGCAGGCTTCTGTGAAGAAGCATTGCAGAACTAGGCAAGGGGGAGGAGGAATGGGATGAGGAACTGTGGGAGGGGGGAACCAAGGACTGGGGGAGGGGCGGTGACGAGAATGTAAATAACTAAAATAATAAAAAGAAAAGAAACTGTCAATCAGGGGGTTTTGTCAAAAAATTCTCTGTCATAAAATCTGGTCTACATAGTTGCTAGTTTGAATGCACCCCTCTATAATGCAGGGGGAAACTTCATCCTCAGCATGATGTTAGAGGTAGGATGTTTAAGGAAGTAAATCACAGAGCCTCACCCACCCTCATGGATAGATGAGTGACTCATCAAAGACTTGGCAAGGATGTTCTAATGTGCAATTTGCCCTTTTGCTCCTCTGCCAAGTGAGAACACAGTGTTCTTCTTTGCCCTTTCCTCCCTTCGGCAGTGTAAAAAATGGCTCGGCTGTGACAGCCACGAGCATGGGCTTGTTGAGGCCCAACCATACACTCACCAGACTTGAGAGCTATGAAAAATAGCCATGTTCTTTATGAGATGCCCAGCCTTGGCATGGAGTTACTGTGGGACAAATAAACTGGGACATCATCTTTCGTTAAAATGTTGATACCTCTGAAGTTAATCATGGTAACCACCGGAACTTTCCAATCGAG
Organism: Mus pahari; assembly: GCF_900095145.1. NCBI lineage: Eukaryota > Metazoa > Chordata > Mammalia > Rodentia > Muridae > Mus > Mus pahari. The sequence goes on from NC_034603.1 coordinate 77,496,306, forward strand.
CACTTACTTCTATAATCGCAGCATTAATGGCGGTTTGTAAAGCCACAAAGCCTCTTTTCCAGTATGTGGAAAGTGAACAGAAAACATGAGGAATTAAATCCCAGCAATGAGCTGTAAGCACAAAGAAAAGTATAACCATCATTAGGGGATAATGGCAGACTGGGAATGAGGAACAAAATCGTGAGAGAAAATGATGGGGAGGAGACTCTGCTAGTCAGAGCTTTTAACCTCATACAGAAGGTGGGCATGGTGGTGCACCTGTGACCCTAGTACTCAGGAAGCAGAAAAATAAGGCTTCTGGGCTAGCCTTGGGTATGCTGTAACCCTACCTCAGGCAAAGCAAACAAACAAGCTAATAAAGTAATTTTGAGATGAGGCAGACTGTTAAGATGAAGGGTGTATAGTGTAGAAGCTACTCTGACACACACAATGAGGGGGGAGAGAGAGCAACACCAGCTACCTGAGACACCAAAAACAAGGTTTTAAAGTTTCTATAATCAAAATCAAACACACACACACACACACACACACACACTACCAATACCACTACCACCACCACCACCACCACACACCAATCCCCAATTCAGTACCTAGAAGTCTAAAGTGAATATGTGCATAAGAAAAAATTTTGTCCCAAGATAGCCTGGAATTAATTATCATAGCAAAATGATACACCTCCCGGCAGGAAGTGGAGATGTTAATGAGATGCAGTGTTTGAAGACTCGTGGCAAGCTACTACACCACGGATTTGTAATGATTAAGACAAAGGAGTACAGCCCTTTCTGGGGGTGGGGTGGGGAGAAACAAAAACTGGGGAAGGGCACCACCTATATTCTGGAAGTCTCAGGAACTATCCTTGTAATAGTTTCATGTGGTCTCTCCTGTGTGGTAGTGTTGAGGATATCGCTCTCTACTCTGCATCTGAATGTCTCTGGATAATCCTTTTGCTAGAAGAGACAAGACTCACAGATCTGTGATAATTTTATTTATAAAGATCGACTGTCCCTTTACCCTATTCTCCTCACAAAAAATGGCTTTATCCCAGAAGGGACTTCCTTACCACCTTAAATTCGAAAGTAGCTCTGTTGTCTCCACCATCTTATCTCGTTTGTGTATCTTTTATTTTTTTTTTTAACCTCCTTCCTCTGAGGAGAACAATACAGACAAACAGGCCCCGTGGTTTTTAATTCACTGCATTCTGCAAGAACCGGCTGAAGAATATATGTAGTCTGCATGCAGCACATGAACAGTATTAATGTGCACAAGGCAAGTAAGTGAATGATAGTATTAGTGTGCACACAGCGTGTCAATGGTATTAGTCTGCACACGGCAGATGAATAGTGTTCAAGCACCAATTCTACAGATTGCACCAATTTTATGTCCTCCATGTCTTTTAACCCATAAGCCTTCCTCCTTCTCCTGCTTCTGCTGTCATCTGGCTTCATTACATTCTTCCTGGACTTCTTACAACTCAGATTCTCCGGGCTGTATCAGGAAGGCTCCCTTTTAATCTTGGATAACTTTCCACAAGCTTTCCTTAATTAAAAGTACTTCAGTGGCTCTTGGAGGCCTAGTTTTACGAGATACCAAACCGGACCCTAACCCTTCTGCGGCCGCAAAAGCACTGTCCCTCACATGGCGTGGCTTTCTATGCTTTTCCTCCAGCATTGGGTAAGACACCGTCCGACAACATTATCCTACTAGAACATGGTGTCTCCAGCTCCTCTCCCTTGCTCTCCCTTTGGTCTTAATTTAAAAGGACCCTAATTCAACAGTCCATTCAGAATCCTACGTCTGAGTTACACGTGAAAGTCCCATCCCTTACCCTCGTTATCCGGTGCTTGCCTTTCCTACTCAACCGCAACCTCATCCAACATTGGGATCTAACCATCATTTCCATAATCCTGTGAGCTCAAAAGATACATGCTGAAGTAGTCTACAGTGCTGTGAAATCAACCTCTAAAATGAACACGAGTGCAGTCATAAAAAGTTAGTCTGTTCTCTTCCAGGAAGTGGAAGGTATCTCTTGCCCTCCCAACCTACCCATTCCTTCTTTTCAAAAACATAAAGACGGTCACGATAGGATTATATATTAAAAAGTCACCTAATAAGTCCTCTTTCAGAAATGGATTTCCATACATCATAAATACTTTTAATTTGTAAGAGTAAGTGTCATTAAATATGACTCCAAACACGTCTGGCACATTCTTCATAAGAAGTTCTTCCAGGTCTTCTGTACTTGGTACCCCGATGATTCTTGTTCCTGTGGAGTATAAGATGAAAATAGGTGTACTGGATTAGGTAGCATCCCACCGCAACAGCATGAAAGATGAGACTGAACCATTTGGTAAACTAAGCAAACTAAGGGGAAACCTGGAAAATATTACTTTACTGTCTCAAAGAGTCCAGTTGTGCAAGAGAATTACATATTTTAATCAGTCAAGTTATGGATAGTGAAATCATGCCTTTTAAGTATAAGAGTAAACGATCTCTGATGATTAAAGAATTCAGTCTGCAGCAAAAACAACTTCCATGACTGCAGTCTTATGCAGAAACAAAGGCAACAAACAGACTTTACAATGACCAGAGATTTAATTACTTAGGAATTTAATATTAAAGAATAAATAGTCAGACTATACCCAGGTTGCTCATAAATGAAATACGTGTTTTCTTTGTCTTCATCACAAAATGGGACCAACTTAAAACCACAAGCTTTAAAGGCTTTGCATTCTATGCTATATATAGGAGAGAATATCACCTTCAGATTATACATAATTGGTATTCATACTTATGAACGTATTGTTAAATAGCCATGATCTAAGTACTTAGATTTTAGCAAGTTATAAATATTGATCATTGCATATTCATGCTATAAAGCATACATATTCATAGGAGCTACATTTCTCGGAGTTGCTGTTTTGAAATTTTCTAAGTTGCTTGCTTTGTTATGCTCCAATACAAACACAGGCTTCCATAAATTGGACCCCTATTAGGCTGAAAAAGATTAAGATCTTGTTGTAAAAGAAAAATAAAAACCTAAGTAGATTATATGGTATCTTAATACTCGAATTTATTAGATGTATGTTTAGCTGGAACTTCAGACTAATACATGCATATATTCTAAACACTATAAACCAATGAGACTAACTCTTTTTTCTCAATAGTATATTTACCTTTCATAGTTGGAGCAAATGTTGTTTTGTTCATTATCTGCTGGGTTATGTTAGAGATCGGTGTATATACAACCATTAGAGAAGATCCATTAAATTCATTTAGACTTCCAAGATCCTGAGGAGGGACTTCGGGGACCTGAATACTTCTTCTGAAGTAGGAGAACAGACCCATATACAGTCCTATAACGACTGGTATGCCCCATTCCTATAAAACAGTTTTTTAAAAGAGGAAACGATGAGCCTAGATTTGTTTCCCTTCAAATTGGTCAACGCTAAAGAACTTTGAAGACAAGTTCAATTTTTCCATGTAATTGATTTCTCATTGCTGTCCATCTTCAGGGAAAAGAAAACTCAGTGAAGGACGCACGCTGAGGTAGCAGTCGCCCACGTCACTCTCTGATCTAAAGTTTTGTGTTAAGTCATGAACAACTTCAGAAGTCATCTGGAAACTTAATGGTATACTTAATAGTGTGAAAATCTCGATTGCCCGGAAAGCCAATTCTAGACATAAGGCACAAATGTTCCACATAGAATTCTTTGCTGGCAAATCACAATGTTTCTGGGTAGTTATTATATTCTTATTAGGAACAAAAGGAAATTCAGGCTGGGCCTGGTGGTGCATGCCTTTAATCTCAGCACTACAGAGACACAGTCAGGTGAAGTGCTTGTGAGTTTGAGGCCAGTCTGTTCTACAGAGCAAGTCCAGACCAGCCAGGACTCTGTTATACAGTGAAACTCTGTCTTAAAAGAGAGAGAGAGAAAGAGAGAGAGAGAGAGAGAGAGAGAGAGAGAGAGAGAGAGAGAGAGAGATTGGAAGGAAGGAAGGGAAGAGGGGTTGGAGGGAGGGAGGGTTTGTGAAATTCTGATTAATCTAAAAATAGTGAAAAATAAAGCTTTACAGACGTT
>NC_034603.1:77500560-77502617 GCF_900095145.1 Mus pahari
AAAGAAAGAAAGAAAGAAAGAAAGAAAGAAAGAAAGAAAGAAAGAAAGAAAGGAAGGAAGGAAGGAAGGAAGGAAGGAAGGAAGGAAGGAAGGAAGGGAGAGAAAGCTAAAGGAAATTAGTAGAAACTACATGGGAGATATTCTCCAGTGAATTGAGAATAGCAATAATTTCTTCTTGATATGTTGCTAGAACACACTTCTTCAAGGCCCAAGAACACCTCTCCCTCTTCTGACAAACATACCAGAAAAATATGAAGCAAACAGTAACCACAGAGCACTCTCTAAACAGTAGGACGAGAAGATTCCATTGAATTTTTTACATTAATAAACATTTCAGCTTAACAATGCCAGACTTTATCTGAACAAATCACTTACGTCCTCATCTTTGGAATTCACTTTTAAATAGTGACACTGTGTGTTCATGTTTTTTAAGTGACCACTTTAAGTTCATATAGTATAGACGATTGGAAACCTGTAGGTTTTGACTAGAGCATCCTCTGAGATACGAGTGGGACTAGAAGGCTGAGTTATTCCTGATGGAAAATGGGCAGACACAGGACCCGCCACCCCCAGGCCTGTGTACAGCCCCAGCCTACTCTACTCTCTGCCTCAATTCTTTCCTCCTTGCCTTATGAGTAATCCAGAGGAGGCTACCAGGATCAGAGGAGACGGCAGATCCCCAGACGAGGAAACCTAGATACCTGGATGGATGGAAATAGTCTTTCTCTCACCCGCTTGCTTCTCTTCTCTACTGACGGTACAAAAAAAGCATAAGAACTGAACACCTGTCACACGTGAAGCCACTGGAATTTGTACCGTTCGCCACTTCTCAAAGCATCTCAAAGCATCTGTTACGTTTTTATAGTCCTTGGAAATAACGTTTGCATAGAAAATCAATAGTTTTGGATATAAAACAATAATATCAAATTTTTCTCAATTTATACTTACCAACTTTGTATCCCACTGTAGAGTATGGGGCGACTTAACCTTTGGTGCAATTTTACCATACAATTTAATTTTTCCTTTATCCCCCCTCCCCTTTTTGTTTTGAAAGAAAAATGTAACACTCTGAGTCTTCGTGGGTCTATGTATAGGTCACAGACCGTTATGAGTTTCTCAATCAAACAAACATAGATAGAAGTACCTACTTCAAAAGCAATAAATATAGTCTGCTGATGTAATATTTGAAATATTATTCGAAACTCAGGCAGGGAAAGAAGGCTGAGGAGAGGGTGGGATGTCTGCACATACCAACAAGCTCTCTCTCTTCATCCGCCATTTCTTGAGCAGATTCTTGTGCAGCAGGGCTCGGGTCTGCCGTCGCACACTTAGCTCCTTCATACTTGCCTTACCTGCTCATGAAGTGAACGGACAATAAACCAAAAACAGAAGTGGAGTTGGAAAAACCTTGACTCTATTTCTGATTCAAATATTTACTACACTTAAGAACTGTAATGCAAGGTAAAATATTAATGCAACCATTTAAGACTAAATTTTACCTCAAATGCACTCACTTTAAGCTATGTGGAGGGACGGGTGAGAGTGACAATAGGGTGTGGTTATCATCACACTTCTACAGTAAAACAGAACATTCCAATGGTGGGGCACCATTAGGGTGCAGAACACATATAATATTTTAGATCAGAATTCAATGACGTGAATAAAATATTAGTGTCATTCCATCAACACTCATTTTTGTTCCTTGCATTTTAGTAAAAAAAAAAAAAAAAAACTAATCAAATCAACAACAAAATTTTGATTGCTTAAACTCGCCTGAATGATAAATTCATCAGATACAGTCCCAATGAAATATGTTCATAATACTTAGCTTCAGATTTAAATAAAATAAAAATTTAACCGAATAACTCTTACCAGGAGAACTGAGCTTTAAAATAATAGTCAATACTCTAAATTACTTGATTCTGACACACCAGAAGAATAAGGCTTCTCTCAAATTTGTGAATAGAAATGACACTCAAAACGCAGAAAGCAAAGTTCAAAATAAGTTAGGAAGAAAGGAAAGAAGGAAGGGAGGGAGGGAGGGAGGGAGGGAGGGA
>NC_034603.1:77502722-77516217 GCF_900095145.1 Mus pahari
AGAAAAAGCAGAGAGAGAGAGAGAGAGAGAGAGAGAGAGAGAGAGAGAGAGAGAGAGAGAGAGAGAGAGAGAACATAGTTTTGCCCAGAAATTTTTCAAATAAACAAATTTTAAAAACTTTTAATTTTCACGATCTTTCAATTTAATCTTTCCTAAATTTACATGACAAAATGAAATACAGTTCTTTCCTTGGCTACAGTGGAAGCAAGCTAGAATCTACTGCCGTATTTACAAAATAAAATCTGGTTGGGGTGGGGGGAATAAAAATTAGCTCTTAAATCACTTTAAGATACTTAAGTGTCTAGAAACCATCTGAAAAACAGATTGAGCTTAGTAATAGCCACCCATTTATTCAGCAGAGCACCAAAACTCAGCAGAAAGCTTCACTCACTCCCGGGAACAGTCGCAAGCGTCTCTTCCTAGTGTATCCCTTTGAGCATTGTCTCTCCTGTAAACATTTCTTAGGTAGGTGGCTGTTCTCCGTGGCTCCTACTCACACTGGTTCCCGAAAGGGGATGTGGTCAATCCAGGCTGCACATGATGAATCTGTTTTGTTTTCTGTGTCCTCGCTCTCCTGGGAAAATACTGTTCTGTGATTGGTTGAGAATAAAACAAACCCTATGCCTGTTCATTCAGCCCTTTCGGCTCCGGGAAAAATAAAGCAGATAAGGAAAGCTTGCTCAAGCCCTTCAGATATGATGAGATCAAGATTGGAAAGAAGGCAAAAACAAAACACAAACAAACAAACAAACAAAACAACAAAAACCCTAGAATAAAAATGTTATCTAAGAACTTGTATGAGAAATACTATGTTTTCTCACTATGCATAGCTGAACATAGACGTCAGTTTTCAATTGGACAAACTCACACTAACTGGGAAAAGTAGCTGAAGCTGGAAGTTTCTCTTCTTTTCTATTTTCTCCTTTAAAGGTAAAGCAATCCAATACTCTACCTTGGAGATATTCTTACGGTAGATAAATGAAGAACTGTTTTAAAAAATGTTTCTCCTACTCTGGTCACAGCTGTGTGGGATTTTATGAGTTAAGTACATTAATAAAATAGATTTATTTGCGGCTAAATTGCATTAAAGGATTCAGATGTTTTTAATCATTGATACTAGTCTACCTGAACTCCATTCCGTTCTCGCTGCACAGTGTATCTGAAAGACACTGAAAACTTTTGACCTGCCACAGCGAATGTCAAAATAGAAAAAGCAAAGTCCAGGAGTTGAGAAATCTCAAATATTTGTCATGACTCTTTATCCACGTATGTTAATAAATCTAAATCTGAGAGATGTTCCAGAGCATAGGGGACAATTTAGAGACAGTAACAGTTCCAGCCATGATAATATACTTGGCAATTAATTCTACTTTTAAAAGTAGACACAAGTGAAATAGCATGCCGTTTATCTTGAAAACTGTCAAAACAAACACGTTAATAAGGGTATTCTAAAGGCCTCAGGACTGTGGGGGGAAAATGACACAAACACTTTTAAAAAAAAATTGTTTCAATAGTAGAACGAATCTTTTGAAGTAGACTAGAATATAATTCAGATTTCTATTAATTTTATTGCCATAGTTGTTTGATTCTTTATATTCCATTTTATGGTAGCTAATGCTTAATGAAAAGTTCTTTCTTAGAAGTTTTATATTGTGCATTTAATTGCTAGAGTTTTTTTATTTCTTGTTTGTCTGTTTTGCGCTCATATATTACATCCCAACCCCAGTTTCCTCTACCTCCACTCCTTCCAGTCCCTCCCCCACATCTCCCCTCTTCCCGAGTTCTAGTCCTCCTCTATTTCCCTTCAGAAAGGAGCAGGCTTCCCAGGGATATCAATCAAATAGTTCATAAAAGTTACAGTAAGTCTAGGTGCATGCGTGCTTCGTCTAGGCGCATGTGCTCATAGGCTCAGCGCATGCACTCATATCAAGGCTGATGAGTCAAGCCAACAGGAAGAGAAGGGTCCCAAGGATCGTCTTACTAAGAGTCAGAGGCAAATCTTTTTTATTCTGCCTTTCTTAAAATTGTATTAAAACTCACAGCTTTAATAACATCAATTTCTTAAATATATTTACTGCTTTCTTGCTGTTTTATGTATGTGTTTTATTGGCCTATTTTTCCTCATATTTGTTTGAGATAGTGTCTCTCACTGAATTTGGGGCTAGGCTGTTCTCTTTACTATGCCTAATTAATTGTGGTGACACTATTTTTAACTTTGAATGTAAAGATAACCCTACAAATAGCGACCTAACATGATGAGGAAGACAGACACAGCCTCCAGCTAGGACCTGGAAATATTGGGAAAAATGTATTCCACGTTAGGAGTTGAGATGTATAACCAAACTTAAAAATAATGAATAAAGGATACTGAAAGATAATAAACAATTGGAAAACTAAGCAAAGAGTGAGGGTACACCCAGTAGGTTCTAAAACCAAAAAGAGAATTTAAAGTTTAGTCATGAGTAGCATTTCAGGTAATTAAGTACTGGGATATATTGGATTAAGATCTAGGCCCCTGGTGTCTTAGTGTTTCTGTGATTCAGTCTTTATCACTAACAGGTGGACAATCTATAATTCATTTTCCTACAAGAATCTAGGTGTGCTGCACAACTGCTAAATATAGTCTAGAAAAAAAAAAATCTCACATCCTCTACTCCAGGGAAGAATATGGATATAAATTGAGTGTTTCTGCCTGCAGAAACACTCCGGTCTGGATTCGCACTGAAGGGCGGGAACTCCTAAAAGGGAAAAGGGCTGCGAAAAGAAATATGGAGGCCTTAGCAAGGATTCTGATCAAGGCTCGATTTTTATTCATCGGACTTGCTTAAGTACAAGGAAGGGTTAGGTAGGGTTCCCAGCATGCCCTTGAGTTTTTGAAGTTGCTACGGCCGTCCAAGTGATGGTGGGCAGTCCGAGGGTACTGCATTCTGGGAGATCTGGGTAGCACTCTGGTATGCCTGTGCGCCTGTGGAGGGGGAGTGGTTAGTGGAGGTGGGAGACCCCAACATCTCCGCCCTTAATATTTAAAAAATTAAATTTGTTAGACTGGCACGCCCTGGAGCTGTGGTGGTTTAGCAGCTGCACCTGTCTCAGGATTTTTATTTTTTTGAAACTGATCCATTGTTAGTCTAAGGATGGGGGCTGGCAGTTTGAGGAAGAATTCCAGGGTAAGGCCAGTCAGAATTCAATTTTACCACCAGGGGACCTTTAGTAAATCCTCAATTATGCTGATTCCTTTGTGCCCAGCAGAAAAACCTGATTTGGGGGGTTTTGTTCTGGCAGATCTCATGAATAATGCACTGTCACCTCCCCCCTATTTCTCAGGTCTAGGTAGATACCAGAACGTGAATGTAACTTTTACATGACATATTTAACATTTTGTCCTAACGCCAGCACAACTAAATAAGGGTGTTGACCTTGGCTCCTAGTTTATTTACTAAAAATTTAGACCAAACCACGATATAATGTTAGATGCTGAAGGGTCCTTTTCACCGCTCCTGTAGTGAGATGAATCTGAATAGCATTTGCTGCACTCCATGGGGGTAGACGACCTGCTAGAAAACAAAAGCCAAGAATAGTTGAATAGGAACAGAATAAAAACTTCTTTGGGAAGGGCCAGGTACTTACTTAGTTGCGAATTAGCAACTTCACAGGTCAGACAATAGCTTTCTGGTGAGGGGGGGGGGGGAGACCCCAACAATAATTGTTTTGTCCAATCACTGTGATATATAGAAAATGAAAACCCAGGGATGGAGAGATGGCTTAGAGGGTAAATGCACGTGCTCAGATCCCTACACCAATATAAACAAACTGAATGTGACCACGCATGTGCATAGGAGTTTACTACTAAATTGGATGAAGACAGAGGATTCCTGATGCTTAGTGGCCTCCAGTTTAGCAAATCCAACGAGAGACGCTATCTCAAAGAAATAAGGCAGAAAAAGCAGACACCCAGTGCTTTTCTCTGGCCTCCTCTGGCATTCCATCCACACATGTGTACACACATGACATTTTTGCATGCAACATACACTTTTAGATTTTCTTTTCTTTTCTTTTTTTGAGATGATTATATAGTGTGTCACTACTTCCCGACCTTTTCTCTCTCCAAACATTCCCATCCACCCCGCTTTCAAATTCATGGCCTCTTTTTCATTAATTCGGGTTACAACATAATTTTTAAAGATTAAATAATACATGCCTCTCCCATACAATACATTCTGTTCACAGTTTTCCCTCCCTCCACTCATCCCAATTCTCCCTCCCTTTCCCGCCCCCGGCCCCCAGATCGACTTCCTCCATTTCCCTACTGAAAAGAGCAGGCCGGCCTCCAAGAGACAAAAACTAATCAGGACAAAACAAAATACAATGAAACAAGGTAAAAGCCCTCATATCAAGACTGGGCATGGCAACCCAGTAGGAGGAAGAGCCCCAGGAGCAGACAAAGAGTCACCCCTCCCACTGTTAGGAGTCAGACAAAAAGCACCAAGTTAACTTCCAGAACATGTATGCAGTCGGAGGACCTGGTCCAGACCTTTGAAGGCCCTGTGCTTAAGAAGAAGAGAAAATGAACACTTAAAGAGTGGATGTGTACACGAGTGTTTCATTTGTCATGTTTCAGGTGCAGTAGGAGATCGTCTTACTAAGAGGGACAATACCATAGCAGTTAGATTGTATACCCTGGAAGAAAAGTCAGTACTGTGATCTTACACCATTTCTTTAAACACTTCCTTCTCAATATTTTTCATCCATCAAAATGAGAAACAGAAATGCTGACATATGTATGAAACATATGATATGTGTGTGTGTACACATATGAATATTGTGGAGATTAAATTTATTAATAATGCCTAAAAAATTGTAAATACGCCTTCCCTGAAAAAAAAAAAAAAAAGGTTATTTCAGTGGTGGCACACGCCTTTAATCCCAGCACTTGGTGGGCAGAGGCAAGGGGATCTCTGAGTTCGAGGCCAGCCCAGTGTACAGAGTGAGTTCTAGGACAGACAGGGCTACACAGAGAAACCCTGCCTCAGGTGGAAAATAGTTATATGTCCTGATTGTTGTTGTTCTCTTGATGTCATTAGCACTCCTGGAATCCCACAACGAAGACTTAAGCAAGTCGATAGATTTAAATTACATTCCTCCTAAAGGAGAACTTTGTGATTAAAAGCCTAACATACAGATGGAGAATGGAGGGGGGTGGTGGCGTTCACTAGTAGACTAAGAACTGAAGTTAATAGACACTGTAACATAGACTATATAGAATTTACACTCCAATCTAAGAAACTATGTAAATTATCTAAAATAGGAGAGAAAGAGATGACCCATTAGAATGCATAAAATTTTAAAGTAGCACTAATAATTGAGATTTGAAAACTTATACACCAGGCTGTCCTCGAACTCGTGATCCTCCTGCCTCTGCCTCCTTCAGCAAATCCTACCAGGGTGTGCCACCACAGCTGAATACACTCTGATAGCATCCTGTTTTTCTCCTACACATCCTAGACTTGTGGTTACATATCTCCAGCTGCACTCCCCAGCTTGTGCTTATATATACACATGGTTGCCTTTCACTAAATGAGACTTGATTTCTTCATGTCTCTTGCCCCTTGATCTCCACTCTTTTCCTTGCAGACCTCATTGACTGACCCACGGACTGGGTCATGCCACCACTGCCTGGATTCTTCAGTCTTTTTTCTCTCACCTTCTCTATGTGTGGTGGTTTGAATGAGAATGATAGCCCCTAGGCTCAGATATTTAACTGCTTGCTCTCCAGTTAGCAGAACTGTTGGGGTTTAGGAGGTGTGATCTTGTTAGAGAAGGTGTGTCACTGGGGGTGGACTTTGAAGTTTCCAAAGCTTATGCCAGGCCCAGTCTCAATCTCTCTCTGTCTGCAGATCAGGATCTAAAGCTCTCAGCTATTGCTCCAGCACCTGCCTGAGTGTCCCCCACCCTGATGACAATGGACTAGCCCTCGAAAACCATAGGCAAGCCCCCAATTTAAAAGCTTTCTTTTATAATATTTGTCTTGGTCATTGTGTCTCTTCACAGCAATAATACAGTAACTAAGACAGATGTCGGTAACAGGGACTGGGTTATTACGGCGATACAAATGACCATGCTGTTCGTTGGAAAAATACGGAAGACTTTGACCTAGTAAAGCAAGTGTACATTATAAGTAGGACTTAAAGGGTCCTTCTAGAAGGAATGTGGAAGACAGTAGTACTGAGAGCTATGTGGATAGTGGCAGCCCAGCTCAAGAGGTTTCAGAGGGGAATAACATTGAAGAAAGTTCTGGTGATGTTTTGCCAAATAATGTAGCTTCTCTCTGTCCTTGTCCAAAATCTCTGCCAAGAGTTAAATTGCAGAGTTCTGGATCAAGTTCATTGCCAAAGGGGATTTTAAGCAGCCTGGTATCGATTATGCCATATGATTATCAGTGATTATACTCTTAGGCAAATCTACAACGAGAGAAGAGCCAGCAGAGTAAAAAAGAAATACGAAAACGTACAGTTATGAAGATTTAATGTCGGAGCCCAGTCTTGTGCTCATGGCAATGAGAAGTTTAAAGAAAAGCATGAATTGAAATGGGGGTGAAAAGGGAGTGGTACCCGCCAAACAAGACCCCACCCACCTCAGCTTGTAACATGCAAAGTGAAATTAAAGAAGAATTTATGCAGCAAAGAGAACCATCAACTTAACTCCTATGCCAATGTCTGTCCTGGAGGGGGCCGGGTTCCTGCCCTAGGAGACAGCAGAACATTGTGCTTTGCCCTGTGTTTCTGGATTTAGATTAGAATGGGAGGCGGGAAAGGCTTTGTGCAGTCTTCCTGAGGCCAGGCATGTGGGGGAGGAGTCCTTTCCCTCCCAGCCACATTTGACATTCAGAGCACCACTTCTGGTTTTTTTGTAGCTTCCATATATGAGAAATAACATGTAGTATTTGTATTTCTGTGCCTGATCGATCGTAGTTGACCTAATGTCCTCTAGTTCCATACCATTTTTGACAAATGCATGTCATTCCCTTTTATGACTAAATAGCATTCTGTAATAATAATAATAACAATGATAATAATATATTATAATAATAACATTCCATTTTTGTAAAAGAATTTTAATCCAGCAACATGGCTGCTCTGACAAGGAATCACATCCAAAGACCCTCTAGGTCTATGTGACCCAGCCAGAATGAAGACAGGCTCTGGATTACAGTATGATCTGGCCTGGCCGTATTACAGACACGCTCTCAGTAAACACCTTTATTCCCTGACAATGAAGTTAAGGTTAGTTTGTAGAAGGAAGCAGCCATGTTTGAAAGTGACATCTAATGGAGGGGCAGATGGAAAAGAAAATAGCAACAGATCAGAGAAAGACTGACAGAATGAGTCAGAGTTAGGATGTACCCAATTCACAGGAGAACACAACAGGAAATGTAGGACCCCCTCTCGGGGACCCCCTCAGGTCCTCAGGTCACAGGAGTCAGGGTGTCCTAAAGAAACATGATAGACAGACCTTCTTGATGCAAAAGCACAAGGCAGTTTAATGGCGGAGCTCCAGGCTGGCGCGTACCTCACGCAGGAGGCAGAGGCGCTGACCCCAAGACTCAAAACCTAGGGGTTTTTATAGGGTAAGGATCGGGGGGTGGGGAGAATGGCACATGGTTACATGTGATTGGCTCATTCAAACATAGCAAGGCGATTACAAGTCAGCAGAATAGTATGTGCAAGCTAAAACATTTAGGAATTTCAAGGGCCTGAGGTTTCTCAGGGACAGCAGGATGTCTGGTTAATGTATGACTCTTAGTAAGCTAAGGGACGCGCTGCCCTGCCAGATGGCCGTTGAGTCAACCTCGATAGCTCAGACCAGTTCCTGCATTCCTTTCCTTCTTATCTTTGTGGCTAATTGATTCTAGTTTCAAGTCGACACCCCGGCTCACTGCCAAGTCCCGTGATTCCCTGCTTGTTTATCGAAAACCTGATTATGTGCACCTGAATGATCATGATCTGTGCACCTGAGTGATCATGCGCTGTCTGCCTGAAGCATAGCATCATACAGCATGATATTGAGTCACTGGCCTATCAACGTGCACCCTGTCTGTGTGCATGGCTCGTGTACAGAGTGTGCTAAATGCTGATTGGATGATGAAGAGTGATGAGAGATGAGTGCAGAGGGTGGAGGGAGATAAATTGGGCGATCCCCCATAATAAACGGAAAAGGGAATAGAGCTGAAGCAAGAGAGCTGCTGTAGAGAGAATAAAGGAAGCTGCAGCAGGAAGCTGCTTAAACCCTGCCTTGGCGTATTTGTCATCTTTGCCCCACCTCTGTGGGACAGAGTGTGGGGTGCCCGACAGTTTCTTTAGTAGGTCCAGTGTTAGACCCAAATTGAGATCCAGCTCAAGGGACTTGACACTATTACTGAAACTATGGTCTGCTTACAAACAAGGGACTAACATGGCTGCCCTTAGAAAGACCCAACAAGTAGCTAAAAAAAAGTCAGATGCCGTTATTTACACCCAACCAATAGACAGAAGCTGGTGACCCCTGTGGTTGAATTAGGGAAAAGCTGGAAGAACCTGAGGAGGAGGGCAACCTTATGGAAAGACCAGCAGTCTCAACTAACCTAGACCCCAAGACACTGAGCCACCAACCAGGTAGCATATACCAGCTGATAAGGCCCCCAACACATATACAGCAAGAACGGCCAGGTCTTGACTCAGTGAGAAAAAATACACTTAAGCCTCAAGAGACTTGAGGCCCCAGGGAGCGGGGAGGTCTGGTGGGATGGGAGTAGGGGGTGAAGATATCCTCTTGGAGATGGAGGGGGGGGTATGGAATGTGGAACAGTCAGAGGGCTGACCTGGAGGGGGATAAAGACTGGACTGTAAAAAAAAAAAAAAAAAAAAAAATTAAAGAAAAAAAAAAAAAGCAAAGTTGTTTTCCGGATTTAGGAGAAAAAAATGTGTTACTATCCTAGCCATCAACTAAAGAAACATAATGCAAAAGAGAGAAAGTGTGTGTGTGTGTGTGTGTGTGTGTGCGTGCATGTGCATGTGTAAACATGCATATGGGTAAAGACACACTGCAAACTGTTCTAAAGTTATAGGAAAAATCAGATTACCAGGCACTTAACAAATGAAGTCTTAATTATAGAAAAGTGTAACTCAGCCTATTATATCCCCTTCTCCTAACTTCACTCCATGATAAGAGGTATCTACCATCTGGTTGATCCTTGTGTCAGGATTTGAACAGAACAATGCTATTAATGCATATGCTTTGGCTACTCTGGTTTGCTTCTTTCAATAGTCTATCTAGAGAAACCTTCCTCCTCTAGCATATGCCTTCTACTTGTGACTACTTCTTAACTCACTCATCTAAAAAGCATGGTCTCAGTTCCATCCTGACGACTCTCAAAGTGTGCGACATCTCCAATTCCCCTGGGACTCTTCCTCACTTTAAAAATTATTCTTTTAAAAATGTCTCCATTATCTTTTAGATACAAACCCCTTTGCCATACTCCTTTCCTTCTATGGAAACTCACTGTATTTTGCAAATGTACCATTTGTCTTCCTTCCAGTATCTTTGTCCAATTTTCTTCTGATGGCCTTTGAATCCTTGACTAACATTTGACTGTAAGGATATGTTAGGAGAATCAAGTGATCCAGACACCAATTGAGCTCACAGAAGTCATTTTGGGACAGATTTGAGAGCAGGCACTGGAAACCCAAGAGCGGGGTGCTGACAGTTAGGGCTGGTTAACTTGTGATGTCCTGATGTATGTCTGAGCGTTCCTATATGCAACATTAGTTTTATATCTATTTCAGGGGGCTAAATGAAATGTATAATTAAATTATATTCCAGTATATTGTTCATCACAAAGAAGGTAGGCAGGAAGTCAGAGCAGTGACTCCATAGCTGAATGGAAAGTCTAAATGTTAGGATAAAGCAGGGAGCAATATCAAAAGGGAACCAGAGATCCATGTGTCACAGTCCAGAAGACAGTAAAAGGTACAACGTGAAAGACAGCACACAATTTGAACAGAAGCTTAAAATAGGCTTCTGAAGAAAGGTTTGTCCATTTGTACTTATAAGACTAGAGAACATGTTGAGAAGTTACAAAAGGAGAAAGAATGTAAAACAAATCTTTGAGGTTAGACACTTCATGACAGCACTGACTACCGTTTGAAAAGCCTCAAATCCTCTTTGCTTCTATGTTAAGTAACGGAGAACCTCGTATCTAGCTCAATCCTTATCATTAAGGTGGGGGCAGGTATGCTGGTCATCATGAGGTGAAGTCAGTTACTACAATGGTACTTTTAGGTCTGGCTGTGAAATTAAGAAGGAAATGGACCGGGCGCAGAGCCCAAGAGAGAGAGAGAACCGTGCTGTGCTCAGCGAAGCTGGGAAGGTGGAGCCATCTAAGCCTTTGACATCAGACGTAGAAGATTCGGAATTTGCCCTTCAGTCTTGTTTCAGCCCACTGTGCCCACGTTGCTCCCTTCAGGATAGTAAATATTTTGTGGCATTCTATGTCGGAAGCATACACTTTGCTTTTCTTTATTTTACAGGGGTCTAGGATTAGAGACATTGTTCCGGTCTCACGGGAGTTTGGGATTTTTAGACTGCGTTGTGACTGTGAAAACCTGTGGGGACTTTGGAAGTTAAACTAAATGCATTTTGCATTATGATATGGCCCCAAGCCAGTGGGCGCCAGGGAGTGTGGGAAGGTGTGGTTTGAATGATAATGGCCCTCGTAGTCCTAAACTGAAATGATGACGTTACTGAAGAGCTCATCCTATAAATATTTTGTGATGTTCTGAGTTGGACTGATGTTTGAAAGTGTAGTCGCTACAGTGGTTTTCATGCATAGGCCTTCCAGGACCTGCTGGTGAATCTGTAGTAGTCAGGTTTTTTCCTGCCAGCTGTCTTCTCTCTGTCCTCTAATGCATAGAGCTAGGGCTATATATCCAGGTCCGTTTCTCTCCCAGCTGCTGTTAGTTTCTGCTAACTCCCATGTTCTCAAAAATGACCATCATTTGAGTGCGGCAGAATTCTTCATCTCTCTATCGCTCACTTTCATGAACTGCATGTTCATATGCATCCTATGAAATGCACTAGCTATGGTCAAAGAAAACTACCCTGTGGACAGTTTTCAACACGATTGTTTCAGTAAGCACCAGCTTAAAGAACTGTCAGTGTCTCCAATCCTGGATGAAGTTTTTTTTCTAATTGAAAATGCTATAAAGTAATGAAAAATAGTACAAGAAGAGGTCAGATGTAAAGATCGTGTGGGGAGCCACACAGAAATTTTAATTATTTTGAAGATCTTTGAGGAAGGTTCCAAAACCCATCTTTGTAAAAAAAATTCATTTACTATTAAATTAAAAAATCTATTTACTCACTTTACATCCAAATATCAGCCTCCCCTCCCCTCCCAGTCTCCCCTCATACAGCTCCTTCTCCCACTTCCCCCTCCCCTTCTCCTCTGAGGAGCACCCCACTCTCCCAGGTATCACCCCACCCTTGCACATCAAGTCACTGCAGGGCCAGACACATCCTCCCCATTGAGGCATCCCAGTTAGGGGAACAGGATTCACAGGCAGACTAAAGATTCAGGGATGGTTCCCACTCCAGTTGGGGCTCCCACATGAACACCAAGCTGCACATCTGCCACATGTGTGCAGGGGGCCTAGGTCCGGCTGGTGCATGCTCTTTGTTTAGTGATTCAGTCTCTGTGAACCCACAAGGGTCCAGATTAGTTGACTGTTGGTTTTCCTGTGGAGTTCCTATCCTATTCAGATGCCTCAATCATTCCCCCCAACTCTTCCTCAAGACTTCCCAAGCTCTATCTAATGTTTGGGTCTCTGCATCTGTTTCCATTGGCTGCTGGGTGGAGCCTCTCAGAGGACAGTTATGCTAGGCTCCTGTCTACACACATTAACAGACTATCATTAATAGTGTTAGAGATTAGTTCTTGCCCATGGGCTGGGTTTCAATTTATATCAGTCATTGGTTGGCCATTCCCTCCTTCTCTGCTCCATCTTTATCCTTGTACATCTTGTAGGCAGGGCATGTTTTGGGGATGGAAGGTTTTGTGGGTAGATTGCTGTCCTTATCCCTGTACTGGGAGTGCTGCATGACTATTGGAGGTGGCTACATCAAGCTCTATATCCCCCACTGCTAGAAGTCTCAGCTAGAGTCACCGCATGGACTCCTTGGGTCCTCTCCTTATCTTAGGTCTCTGGGACATCTAGAGATGCCCTGCCTTACTGCTGGTTTTCATTTTCTTTCCCCTGCTCTCTCTATACACGATTCCCCAGTCCATTCCCTTACCTATCACCTCTCCCATCTAGCTCCCTCCCTCTGTCTGCCTCCCTTATCTATTTTATTTCCCCTTCTGAGAAACATTTAGTCGTCTTCCCTTGGGCCCTCCTTGTTATTTGGCTTTTTATATATGTCCACTAACCCTTTATTAAAATTTTTGCTTGCAAAAAAGCCTGGTGTGTGTGTGTGTGTGTGNGTGTGTGTGTGTGTGTGTGTTATCTTCTTTATCAACTCACCTGTTAATGGAAATGTAGGACGATTCCATAAATTGGCTATTGTGAATATGACACAGATATGCATATATTTGTTGTATGTTGACCTATGATTTGATTCCTTCACATACATAGCCAGGAATGGAATACCTGGACCATACAGTCATTCTACTTTTCAGGTGTCTCCTCTGTTTTTGGTCTTGTGAGAAGCTTCTATAACTAACTTCATCGCTAACTGAACTAATCTGCTTTCCCATCAATGTCTAAGGTCCCTTTCCCATAATCCACACCAGCAGCACCTGTTGTTTTCTTGATGATGGGCATTTTGACTTGGGTGAGATGGAGTCATGACTAAGTTCTATAGTGGCTAAGGATGTTTACTATCTTTCTCAGATGTATCGTTGATTTGTACTTCTTCCAGGGGAAAGCTTCTCAAATCATTTGCTCATTTACTTGGCAAACCAATATTTTGACTTGATATATTCTAGGCACTAATCTTATGATAGACAAATAGCTAATTTTCCTCCCGCTGTATCAGCTCTCTCCACTCAGTCATTCCCTATGCTTTCTATGTAGAACCCTTTTAATAGATGTAACCTCATTTGTGAATTCCTGTTTCCTAAGCTACAAAGCTAGTCAGCAAGTCCTTCTCTATGTATTTTCTGCTGTTGTGTACCTTTATCAATTTTAAGGTTTCATATTTTACATTAAGGTCTTTGATCAATTTTGATTTCAATACAGTATATGTAGTTGTATATGTCTATATGCAGTTTTGCCAGTGCTGCTTGTTGAAGGCTCTCTTTTATCAGTGTTTAGGCACCTTTATTAAATTCCATAGTTACTTGGATTCATCTCTGGATCTTCTATTGTGCTATTCCTCTGGCCTGCATTCCTTCTGTGGGTTTTCTCTCTCTCTCTCTCTCTCTCTCTCTCTCTCTCTCTCTCTCTCTCTCTCTCTCTCTCTC
>NC_034603.1:77517152-77551907 GCF_900095145.1 Mus pahari
CCGTGGGTCAGAGACAATGCCCACCTGGGGCCGAGTGGAAAGTGCCTGGCAGTCTCCCCACGCCTAACTGACCAGAGAATAGAGAAACTTTGGCAGGGCGTTAGGCATCTTTTTCCTCCCCCACTTCTCCCTGGCCCCCCCCCCTCTTTATTTTATTTTGTTCCCAACAGATATCTGTCTATCTGGGATCTTCTTACAGAGCAGCTCTCTCCTGAGGGTTCAACTGCCAATACCACTCAGAAGCTAGAAAACAAATTACTGTAACAACGAGAATAGGAAACCAAAAGTAGACACAGAAATACAATTAAAATCAAATAAGGCTGACCAGTATACAAGTAACTATAGAAAATGAGGAGGGAAATGTAAGCTATGAAGTTAAAAACTAAGTTAAAAACAATAAGCAAGTCACACACAGGGTCTGGGAAAGAGTAAAAAGCAGCAGCCAAGTTAAATATCAAGGGAAATGGGGGAGGCTATGAGGGACATAAAGGAGCAATGGATAAACCTGATTATAGAGCAAAGAAAAGGGATTAAAATTAGGGAAAGTTACTGAGGTAAGTAAAAAATAAAAACAATCTTTCTAAAAATAACATAAAAAATGTTAAAATGTAGCTGGGTGGTAGAGTCCTTGCCCAGCATCCACAAAGTTCTGCATTTGATCCCTAGACAGACAGACAGACAAACAGACAGACACATACACACACACACACACACACACACACACACACACACACACACACACACACACAAATGCATGCACCCAGGGTAAAAACAAAACTTAAAATATTAAGTAAAAAAGAAAAAGAGAGTTTTAAAAAAAAAAAGCAAAATCGAATAAAGATAAAAGGTTAGAGTTTTGTTTTAAACACGGAATTGTAGAGCCTTCTTTGGGGCTTCTCACTAAGGCTGGATCTCTAGCTATGGTAGAGACGCAGTTGTAGCTTAAGGCCCTTCTTGTCGCTATTCAATGCGCTGCTCTTTGTGCACTGATGGCAAGCCAATCGAGTATCAGTTGTCACTACAAGGACGAATTCTTCTTAGAAGTTTTCCTTGTGTGTCAGGATCCAGTGTTAGCACACTCAACTACAGCCTGCCGACTTGGCAGGTTCTCGCTCACTCCAGAAACCTCCCACTTTGTGCATCAGGCTGTAGCTAATGTCCAAGCCATGGGGTGTCCCTGAGTACATGAGAGGACGAAAAAGGCAGAGTACTGAGATTTGCACTGAGGGAAAGAACCAAGGGGACCCTGCACTCTGCTTGCTGGTCTCAAGGCATCAAAGGTGCCTCGCTACAGTAAACCAAAATGGCGGGAAGCGAGTCTAAAAGGACAACAGTGATCTGTTGGACCAGAGCAGGATGTTCTCGGTTCTACCTGGCAGCGAACTGCACATCAGGAAGGCAGCCCCAGAGGCCCAGGGCTCCCCAGGAGCTCAGAGCTGCTCTTCAGTTATTCTGAGATGACAGGGCTCTGACCTCTGTCTTACACAGGTCTAGCTCCGTGATTAAACTCAGCTTGCTGGTTTTCCATTACTCCCATAAGGCTTGTGTGTAGCGGAATTTTTCCTTAATTGACTGATTGGATAATAAAGATGATAAGCAGCCAATCACTGGGCGAAGAGGAGGCGGACTTTCCAAGAGAGGAAGAGGGTAGGAGAAGGGCACTTATTTTTGGACCGAGAAGTGGGAGCAAAGCAGACAAGATGTATGCCCAGGAGTGTTAGGCGCTACCAGGATCTGCCACCAGAAGATTTCTAACATAGAATAGACGATGAATTTAGGATGACAGATTCCATGCCCAGCAGTTGTGTTATCGGTTGATTCTAAACTAAGACTGTCTGGTGTTTTCCATTCTGCAGCGACTCGGATGGGCCAGAGGGAAAGAACTTAGCGGAGGCGGAATTTGGCCAGACTTTGGGATGGGAAGATCAGGCAAGGACTAGGTTATAGGGAAAAGGTAACAGCAGAGCACGGATCGGAGACAGCCCCCCCCCCCCCCCCGCTAGCCACGGAAATTTGCTGAGTGGGTTTGGTACAGTTACCCATGGGAACCAAGAGAGCTATCTCGGATCTCTAGAAAGGCAGAGCCAGCGTTGGTGGGATTGGCCTTGGCAAGGGGAAATATTCTGTCTCAGGCTATG
Source organism: Mus pahari (assembly GCF_900095145.1). Taxonomy (NCBI): domain Eukaryota; kingdom Metazoa; phylum Chordata; class Mammalia; order Rodentia; family Muridae; genus Mus; species Mus pahari. Next base: position 77,519,291 of record NC_034603.1, read on the forward strand.
CGCCAGGCTGGGAACAGACCAAAGACCGCAGGCTAGACATGGCAATAGCGTGGATTGTTTTTTAGTAATTATATGCAACAGCTTTGTCCTTGTTCCAGAGTAGGGCAGGCTACCATGCCTTCCATAGTTTAGCCCTACAATTAAACTCAGCTTGTTGATGTCTGACTATTCCCTGCTCCATGGCTATGCCTCATGGCTCCTGCCTCCCTAGACACTGAGGCATGATGTCTCCAGACTCCTTCAATTGCAGCTGTTCCATTCTCTTTCCAAAGTGTCTCAGTCTCAAACAGTAGGCCCTCCTCTCGAGATGGTACCTTGCTATACCATTAGAAGATACGCAGCAGCGTAATGGATTTCTTTTCCAACACTGGCCTGCCATGCAGGAGTCACTGAAACACCGTGTCGTCTCACTGGGTTTATGAATTACTGCCAGTCTCTCAGCAGAGATGCCAAGCTTATCTTCCGTGTGCTATGGCTTTGTCACCCCAGCCCCCACATCGCCCCTGTAACTGAGGCTAAGAGATGTTTCCTCTTTTCCCCCTACATAACCTGTTTATCACTATCCAGAACATATGCATGATTCCCTATATTCTTTCTCTGTATCTTGAAGTAAAGACTATTTTGCTACACAGCCTGCTTTCTCAGGATCACACCAAGGAAGCTTCTAAACTGCCACCCTCCAGGCGCCTGTCCCCAGCATGGTACTTTAATGAAGTCAAATATCTTCAAATGGTTAGAAGTTAGTTTTCAGATAGTCCAAGAAAATGGCATTTTTTTTTTCTATCAGTGGGATCTTGAGTCTCTCACTGTAAGAATTACCAGCTAAATCTTTAAATGACTCTGAAAGAGGAACAAATCTATTTCAAATGCATAAATAATACTGGCTTTACTATAGAAAGTAGCAGTTGAGAAATAAAAAAAAAAAACTGGAGACTACCTTGACATCTCTACTAACAAAGGTGATACCCCCAATAATCCCTTTTTAAGGGTTTTGTTTGCCCATCTTTGCTAATCCACCTCCCAGTTTTTTAAGCTATCAATATATTTGCGTTTGAATAAGAAGTGATGAGATTCTGTGATCATGCGCTGGAGAGCTGGCTCAGAGGTTGAGAGTGCATCTGCTCCTCTAGAGGACCCAAGCTGGGATCCCAGCACTCACGTGGAAGCTCACTGCTGTCTGTAACTTCATTCTGGGGATGCTAACATCTTCTGACCTCTGCTGGCACTGCGTGTACGTGGTGCACAGACATACATACAGGCAAAACACTCATTCACATAAAATAAGTAAACAAACAAATAAATAAATAAAATATCCTTCAAGACTATTTTGTAGAATACCTGAAAATGTGGTTTTGTGACTTCTTATATTTTTGTAGTGAGCCTAACCTTTAATGGCTGAGCCATCTCTCCAGCCCGGTTTTATGACTTCTTAAAGGCATCAAAAGAGGGACTGAACACTAGTGATTTACTCCCTGTGTTGGGCCTACAAAAGCTATCACAGTTGTATTTGTAATCCTTTGCTTTTGCTAAACGGCTGAGGCTGTCTGCTGGCTCGCTTCACATTTCTTGTCCCTCGTGGCTTCTCTTGAGTCCTGCCACTACTCGCCAAACAGACTAGCACTTATGAAGCCAACACACTCAGTAGAACTGAGCCTCTGGCCAGAAGGCTTTCTTTACCCAACTTCCTTCCTGGATTAGGAAGGTGCCCTCCCACACAGCCCTCTGCTGCCACCTAGTGGTCAAAGGGTTTATCCATCTTTCCACCTTGTCTAGTCCAATGTTGCTCTTGCAAAAGAAACTGGATTTGTTTTCATTTTTCTTCTTCCTTTTTGGGGAGAAGGTCACAAGGGTGGGGGAGACCTGAGAGGACAGGAAAGTGAGTGTTATTGGGGTACATGATGTGAAATACAAAAACAACTAATAAAAATATTGTTAGAAAAAACTGGGGCTTTTTCCATATGACAGAAATAAGTTTTTTTAAAGATTTATTCATTATTATATGTAAGTACACTGTAGCAGTCTTCAGACACACCAGTAGAGGGCATCAGATGTCATTACAGATGGCTGTAAGCCACCATGTGGTTGCTGGGATCTGAACTCAGGACCTTCGGAAAAACAGTCAGTGCTCTTAACCGCTGAGCCATCTCTCCAGCCCCAAAATGATTTTTTTTTAAATTTTTTGATTTTCGATTCAGGGTTTCTCTGTTTAGCCCTGGCTGTCCTGGAACTCACTCTGTAGAGCAGGCTGGCCTCAAACTCAGAAATCCGCCTGTCTCTGCCTCCCAAGTGCTGGGATTAAAGGCGTGCGCCACCACACCCGGCTAAGATTTTTTTTTAAATGCAAACTTTAATTGTAATACTAAAAATAAAACACTTTCAAATAAATAATTTTGGAATTACTACATTTCTGGTAAGAGTCATTCTCCCCAACACAGAGCTCTGCATATAAACGGTAAATTGCTATTGTAAGTTCTTTTGACTTTCAACTAGACAAAATGAGCAGAATATGTCCAGTGGCTCTCTAAGCAACTAAATTCTCTTATTTCTTCTTGGTTATCTATTGTTGAATTTGAATATGATTAGACTACAGTTCTTCCCAACGTTTTCTTATCCCTTACTTTATGTGGGTCCTTAAGAGATATTACCATTTAAGTCACAGAGTACTGCTTCAATTCTGAATTTAAGTCACACATCTAATTATGAACACTAAATGAATTTTGGTATACAAACTGAAGTCTGTCATAGATTTTTAGCTCTTAAAGTTTATTATTAATAATATAAGCACATTCATTTTTCTTAAAGGGCAGCATTGAGAATTGTACATATAACACATTATGAATAGAAAACAAGTAAATTTTTACCTTATAAGAATAGCTGATACAAAAATAATTCACCTGAGAATAAATTCTTTCACTTTATGTAATATGCTATTTCAAGGGGAAAGATGAAAACTCAATGTTAACAACATCAAAAATACATTAAGAAAAAGCATTTGCTATTTAAAAAAAAAAGTTCTGCATTTTGAATGCTACCTGAAAATGTAAGATGGCATTGTAACAAATGTAAAACACACGATCAGAATGAGACACTGAGTGGCCAACAAAGAGTATGGAAAACAACACTCACCCTAGTAAAATTAACTGTGCTATTCATTTTCCTGTAAGATATTCTTAAGACTAGTAGCAAAGCGCTGTCATATCATAACTGGTTATAAGTATCTATCCTTGTCTTAATAAAATGTAAGATCTTACAGAGCCAAACAGTTCGTCCTTCTACCCAAAGAGCCCATTCTGGAAACACACTCACTGGAAGGTGTGCTTAAAGTATCGAGAAATGTTTTAACAGAGAAAACCAAAACTGGCTAAAAATAATCTTTGACAAATTAAGTTTTGAAAAAAAACAACACTGCTTTTTCCTAAAAACAGCATGGTAGGAGGGGAAGATGCCACAGAAGGTATACCCGGCAGAATGCTTCCCACTGCCACCACCTGACCGGCCCCTCTGCTGCAGACAGCACTGCCTTCAACTCCACAGAGTCTGCCTTTGTTCTACTCTTACTGTTTGGCCACAGATGGAAAATATAAGGCAGGAAGGTGACGCTGCAGTTTGTTTTCATGTGTTGCTAACAAATACACTTATTTCTTTACCTGTATTGAAAAGAAACAAAGTTCTGAAAGCAATATTTTAAGATAGTTTAAAATAAATCCATGTGTAAAATCTAACTATCCACTGTAATATGAATAAACACACATCATATAAGACTAGACAGTGCAGTCTCAACTTTCATTCCCTAGGAAAATTATACTTTACACTGAGCACACACTGAGCAGTGCTAATAGACAGTGAGCAAGTCTACATGAGAAGGAAGGCAGCATGGCCAATGTTCACTATCTCTGAGACAGTTCTGTCTTAGAATGGCCAAACGTTTTTAAGACACAAATGAAACCTACCCTTTTCAGTAACCATCCTAGTAAACTATAAATGCAGCTTGTTTGTCTGTTTTTAAGGGTATGTGTTCTAGGTTACAGAGTTACAAAAATCACATCCCCCAAAAAAAGGCCCAAGGTACTTAAATTCTAAAAGATAGCTCTTCAAGTTTACGGCACCATTCAACAATGACTTGCTGAAAAAATACAATGTGCTATTTATAATTTATCAGCAAAAATAAAGATTTCCTCTTAAATACATCTTGACTATATTGGTCATGCAGTAATCATTAATTAAATGATTAATTAAATGTAAGATCCTTAAAGGATGCAAAATTATAATTTGGTATCAGGAGGCAAGTTACTGCCAATGAAATCTTACAAGAAGAACTTGGGGGGAGGGGCATGTCATAAAATCCAAGCAGACTTGTAGGATGGCTCTATTAGAGTACCTCTGAGATACGAGACAAAACAAATATCTTTCGGAAGGTGGAAAGAAATTGTCAAAGCAATAGAGAAAATTGTCAGTCATGTACCACCTTGTACTGAGAAAGGAAAACTTGAATTAGTCACTAGTGCCTAAAGTCACACATTTTACTACCCAACAGGACTAAAAGTTCATTAAATCTTCCCAACATTAAATAATTAATAACTTCATTGAAAGCTTGACCATTGAAAGTTGGTCGCAAGCCCTTCTGTTCTTGCTATTGTTCTTTACGTCTCTAATGCAAAAGTCATACCACAATATATGTTTTTACAAAGCTAACACATATACAAGACTGAAATACAGTATCAACTACACCATATACTTGTAAACCTGTCCATATGAGTCATAAAATCAAGTATTTCTAAGATTAATTATCATATTTCAACTCTGTCACAAGAGTGAAACTCTAATTTTTATTTCTTAATTTAACCCTTGAAAGAGTTCCTATATTCTACCATGTTCTGAGGTGACATTTTAAAGGAATATATAAGCTGACCTACTTAAAACTCAAGAGAATCAAGGAATCAAATTTAGTAATAAAAATGGTTATCCATTAAATTTCTCATGCAAGAATAAACTTAAGTGTGCCCTATATGAAGAAAGGCAACAATGCTTTCACAGCTCAGTCGGGTGTTTGATGAGGGAAGTAGGGATTAACTGTCTTACCTTGACAAACAGCTGTCATTGTAGTTTCAGAGACTTGGACGATTACATACTAAGACTCTAGTCATAGTCTTTCTTTGAGTAACGATCACCAAACACATTTGAATTTTAATGTAGACAAAAGACATGCAGCCCGAAACATTTAATTGCCTATATCTACAATCACTTACTATGGCTTCTGTTTATTTCCTGTGACCAATGACTGCCACCTAGTGGACGTCACTTCTCAACTGTTCCACATTTACACAGGCCAACTTCCACTAAGAGCTTCTTTTAGAAATATTAAAGGAAAAGCCAGTTTCTGCATTGCTTTATGTCTCTTTTCTATGTTATTAGTCAGGTATTGGTCTTTCTAATTAGCACTGGGAAATTACATAATTATGTAACATAGTATAAAATTTAAATATTATTCAGAATTATTCTTTTATTATTTCTTTAAATCCTAAGTTGAAAAATATTGTTTTTGTGAAACATGAAAAGGATGGCATATAGACTACCTTCAACATACTTCAGATACAAACATGCACATGGACAATTATATGCAAATTTATTTAAAGAAAACCCAAACACATAACCATGGTATTTAAATTAAGGACTTTAGGAAATTTCCAAGTGCTTTCATATTTTTTTAATAACTATTCAAGTAATAAGCTTTTAAAAATCAAAGTTAAGATAAAAGAAGAAAAAATAGAATAAAAAAGAATAAATCAATTCCGGGTCAGTAGGCTGAGTGAGCATAAACATTCAAAACACTACTCTGTCCTGCGTCCTTTCCCACCAGAGAGTGCTGGCCAGAGTCCCACAGCTGTTATCTTCCTCCTCTTGTTCTTTAGTCAGTTCTACAAAAACCTAGATAGAAGAAAAAAGGAAAAGTCAACTACTGTATCATTCAGAGGACTCTTAACTAAGTCAGAAACGATACAATGCCATAACGAATATTTAACAAGTATCAAGGGGTTTTCTAATGTTGATAATATTAAAAAAAAAGCAAGTTATGCCCAGTAGCTACAAAGACAAACACATATTTAGAGGGTTAATAAATTTTCTAATTAATATATCAAGTAGTAGTGTCATAAAATAACTTAAAGTTGCTTAAACAATTTAAAGTATTCTAATATAAAATAATGCCATGAGTCTTTTAAATATTTAATAAGATAAACAAAAGATGTTCAAGCTTAACAAAAAAATAAAATGTACTTGAATTAATTATTCAATAGTATACATATATATCAAACCATCACACTGTAGTCAAATATAAATAATATGACTATTCAATTAAAGATGTTTTAAAATGGAACTGAACAAAAAGCTAAGAGGAAGCTAAAGTTGCAATTTCAATTAAATTACTATTTAAGGATGGTGAGGTGGCTCAGCAGTACCTTCTGTCAAGCCCAAAGACCTGAATTCAATCACCAAGCCACACGGTTGAAAACTGACCCCACTAAAATGTTGTGGCACTTGTACACCCACACATGAAATAAGTAAGTAAATGTGTCTTAAGACTATACATATACTTTTAATTTATATGCCCCAGCACAGGGAAACACCAGGGCCAAGAAGTGGGAGTGGGTGGGTAGGGGAGCAGGGCAGGGGGAGGGTACAGGGAACTTTCGGGATAGCATTTGAAATGTAAATAAAGAAAATATCTAATAAAAAAATCCAAAAAGAAAAAGACTATAGTTTTAAATGTCTATAATATTGGTCAATGTCTACACTATAAACCTAAGCAATTGCTACAAGATATAGTTAACTGTAACCTTTTCTAATTTAACCTTATAGTACCTGTTCCAGGGTTGCTTGAGAAAAGCTGTATTCTTCAATGGCAAAAGTGTGTTTAGCTATTAAAACATAAAAATAGCATTTTACTTAGTAATATTTTTAAGGAATGAAATGGCAACTAATTCTAGAGTATCTACTCTGCTTTTTAAAACCTCTGTCAACAACGTATTCCAAACTGGAGCTGCCCACGCGGGGTACTCCCCTCCCCTCGGCCCTGCTTCTCTCTTGTCCACATCCACACTGATCCTCTGCAAACAACTACATCAACTGTTCCCCAAGTGACCTGCGCCATTTTCTAGATTAGCTCCTCCCTCCCTCCAGTGTCTTGTTCTTCGTTATCCCTTTGTTTTCTTGTGGTGTCAGATCTCTATCCCCCATTCTCCAAACACCAATACAGCCTGTTCTAGATTCTTAAATTCATTTCTTAATATTGGTCACTATAAGCCTTGTAATATTCACTTCAAATCCCCTTTTCCAATCTAATACCAAATTCTGCTAGTATATTTATTCTTTTAATCATAAAGAAATTATCAGGAAGGTAAAAATTTCAGAATCAATAATTAGTCTACAGCTATGAAGATACATAAGATATAAGTAAATACTGTCCTACTCAAAATCCTCATAAAGAATGATAAAAATTCTATATGTTTCAAATTCTTAAGTTTTTGTGAATTATATCCATGAAGACTGAATTTGCATTATTCTACTTGAAGTTCTCTCATGTCTCCCACATTCCCTCTCAAAGACTTGACCTCTTCTTTTTAAAATTATTGTTAAATATATATGTATGTATAGGCATATATATTTATCTTAGAATAAAAGAACAAAAGATTATAGTTGCTCTAACTGCAACAATAACCTGTCTCCCAGTTCTAAACTTTCTGAATAGGATCTTTTCATTACTTGAAAACTATTGGGCTGGAGAGATGGCTCAGTGGTTAAGAGCACTGACTGCTCTTTCAGAGGTCCTGAGTTCAATTCCCAGTGACCACATGGTGGCTCACAACCATCTGTGATGGAATCTGACGCCCTCTTCTGGTCTGTCTGAAGACAGCTACAGAGTACTCATATACATAAAACAAATTATAAAAAAGAAAGAAAGAAAAAGAAAACTGTTTTACAATATTCTCAAATGCTACTTGCCTTCTTCCAACTTAGCAAAGGATTGTGAGAGAGACTGAACATCTTCTTTTGGAATTTTAAAAGCCAAAATAGAAGAAAAGCTGAAAAACAAAGATAAAAGCAGGATAGCAAACTTAACTACTGTGTTAGCTTGAATGCTAAAGCTTAAAACTTTGTGAGTTTAAATTTAAATTCTAATAATCTACTTGATATTCATTTTCCTAAAACCTGTGTGCAGAATGACAGGATATGGGATCCCCCTGAAGTAACTACAAGCCTCTCTTCTGACAGCACAGCCCTGTGCTGCTGACAGTACAGCACATCAAGGTTAAAGAGTCGGAGACACAGACAGAAAATAGAACTGAAAACGTAAATGTTTATGATTTCTTGTCGCAGGATATTTGATCACTCTGTGAGCCCTGAGAGTAAAGCCCGTCTCTAGTTTCAGTGTGGCTCAGCCCGAGCACTGAGTACTGGAAATCCTGTTTCTAGTTGTGGTGAGGCTCAGTCCTGGCACACACCTTCAATCTAAGAGCTTCCTGCTCACTGTAAACGAGACTCAATAAAGTCAGCTGAAGCTCAAGAGGCAGTGCAAGCAACCAGCTGACAGGAAGTGAACGCAGGAAAAAAACATAGAGACTGAGAGGAAGCAAGGAGGACGGATAGAGAGACGCACAGGAAGTAGAAAGGAGGGTTTTTAAGACAGTGTGGCGAAGAACTGTTTCCCCTCACCCCCTTCTGGGATACTGGCTGAGAAGGAAGGTCAGCTGAATGCTTTCTCTACCTCACTGAGCTGGCAGACTTTTGCCAGAGTCTGGGTCCTAGGTCATCATTTGGTAAAATCAAACGTTTGGGATTTTGTTTTTAAAACAATTTCAACTTTATAAAAAGTATTAAATATATTTAAAAAGTTGTTACCTTTCTTGGCGGCTTGCATTTGGGAAAATATATTGAATTTCTCTTTGAAGGCGATCTATTTCCAGGTTTTCTATCCAGTCCTTTAATTTAATTTCCAAAAAGTAGCCTTTACCAAACTTACTCTTTAGATGTTGTACTGTTCCAATACATCTGAAATAATTTTTAAAAGAAAGAGCTAAAATGGCTGGACTGTTTTAAAAGAATGATTTCTTGCTTAAATCTCTGCCACATTTGTTTTTAATAAAATGACTCGGGCAATCTTTTACATGTATAGAAAAGTTGCAAACATCATGCAACATGCTCAGATACTCTTTATCAAGTCTCGTTTTCCCTAATATTTTCTTCTTCTACTCTTATGACAAGTGTATCAAAATCAAGCGACCTCTGTTATACAGCTCCAGCCAGCGTCAGACCTGGGTTGGCTCTGCAGCTTTCCATCACTGTTTTGTTCCAGAAATCTATCCCAAACTACTCCTATTTTTCCAGGAGTCTATCCCAAGCTACACCTTCAATTTGTGTTTATTTTCATGTTACAATAGGCTTCTGAGCTGTGGACAGAGAGCCACAACTAAGCGTGGTCTCCCTGCACTGCGGCACTCTGCAGGCTGTGCAGTGTCGGCCCCTTTTCCGCAGCTGTAAGCATTGCAACTGTGGACTTTACTGCTCACAGTTCTTACTCCTTTCCTCACTCCGCTTTCTAGGAGAAACTGGTGATATGCGGCATTAACCTGAGATGGAGAGAGGGTAAGCTTCCTTTGAAGGAACATGACAGACAGATTTATCAAGTATGATAAATCACTGTGTAAGGAAAACGTGTCTTTTTGCACACACTTATTTATTCAATCAACCATTTCTTTATGCAAATATAGACTCAGATAGTTATTTTATACTTTGTGTTATGATTCAAAATAATGTCCATTATTTTAAAATAGTCTAATAATTTTTAAATGACAAACACAAGACATAAAAACATACTAATATAGGTAACTGGACATATTTTATAAAATATAGATATGTACATTCCCAAAACGTTCTATACAAAACTGATTTTTAAAACTAAAAGTTTTGACATTTCAAACTAATGCACACTTCTCTACATTTTAAAAAGATCACATTCAAAAATCTACCCTCCCTCTCTTTCTCTGAAAGGTATGCTGTTTAAACATCTACCTTAGCTGCCCAGACACCATGATGGCCACTCTGTCACAGATAGCCTCTGCCTCTTCCATGTAATGAGTAGTCAGGAGGGCCGCCCGCTTTTTGTTTTTAAATGCAGTTCGAATAGCTCTCCTATAAAATATGAATAAAATTTAAGTAAGAGAATACACCTGTTTGATACTGCAAATAAGTCGTTTCTCAAAACCCAACTTTTTCAAAAATTTTCCCATTGTCAACTGCTGTAAACAAGCGTATCATACGAAACTGCTATTCTAACTTACTCTTCCTTAGTTTGAAACTTGACAAATGCAAAGAAACCTCATTATTTCAAAGGTATCCATTAGGTTAAAGTGAAATACCCAGAGCAGCTCAGAGGTAGAGCCCTTGTTTACAATGCCCAGTATCTTGGTCTCAATCCCCGGCAATAAGCATAAAGAGAAAAAAAAGGAAAGAAAGTACAAAAGCATAAAAGAATGAATGAATCAAGTATGATAAAAATATGATAAAAAGCCAGGCATGGTGGCGCATGCCTTTGATCCCAGCACTTGGGAGGCAGAGGCAGGTGGATTTTTTTAGTTCGAGGCCCGCCTGGTCTACAAAGTGAGTTCCAGGACAGCCAGGGCTACACAGAGAAACCCTGTCTCAAAAGAAAAAAATGATAAAAAAAGGTACATACTCATAAAATTAATATATACCTAAATTAAACCTTATGCTTGATAAATAGGAAATTAAGAACTAAAAATTATTCAATCAACTAGTACTTTAAATTACTTCAACAAATTACAACATAAATTCAAAACTATAATATGAAAAACATAATTTTCTATTAAGTGACTAAGGAAAAAATCTTCCAAAATTAATTCAGAAAGTAGAATTATTTATTTTAGTAACCAGCTGTGTGTTCATTTCTGTTCTGTAATATATAAAATATCACTAGCATTTCACCAAAGATATGATAAAAGCTTTAAAAGCTTACATATTTAATTGCTATTTTATGCAACCAAGATGTACACATCACTGACAGGAAGCTATTTGTCACAGTGGCTCTAACCCATGATGCAGTGCACCAAGTGGCAAGTGCCTCTGGTATCATACTCACCACATGTGCTGTTTGGCTCTGGGGTCCATACCTGTGGATGGCTCATCCAGCAGCGTCACCTGAGGATTCCCCAGCATACTGAGAGCAAAACACAGCTAGAGGGACGGAAGGGGAGGAGGGACTAAGTTCATCTGCCCAGAGAGCAACAGGCCCTCAACTAATGAAATACATGTATCTGCCGTCTGATGAAGAATACCTTTCGCTTGATCCCAGCAGGTAATTTCTTTATGGTTTTCTGAAGATGTTCTTTCAAATCAAGGGCTTTTGTTATTCTGCAAAATAGCCAACATGAAATTATGTACCTGGGTCTGTATTAATACATGTATGTTCTGTATAATCATTTATGCTCTTCTCTAAAAGTATCACTTAGATACTTTTGTCAATTAGGTAAGGAAAAAAAACTCCAGTTTTCATCATTGTAAACAAATTAACTGTTTTTAGAAATAATTCAATTAATTTGAATATTACTTATGGTACATTCTTCCTATAATTAGAAATAGGAAATCTGAACCATGCTGGCATGCTGAGCAGTGTTTTTAGCCTGAGCACCTAAGAGCAGATGCATGCAAATCTCTGAGTTTCAAGGCTAGCAGGGGCTGCCATAGCAAGGCTGTCTCAAAAAAAAGTCAGAAATAGAGGAGCTGATTTTCTCATAGGTACCATAACTTTGTAAAGAACAAATGAAAAGCAATGATTGTTTTTCTATGAAAACTATAATCTACAAAGAATGTTTGTTTTAAAATTTAAAGAATTTGAGGGCTGGTGAGATGGCTCAGTAGGTAAGAGCACCCGACTGCTCTTCCGAAGGTCCGGAGTTCAAATCCCAGCAACCACATGGTGGCTCACAACCATCTGTAACAAGATCTAACGCCCTCTTCTGGAGTGTCTGAAGACAGCTACAGCGTACTTAAATATAATAAATAAATAAATCTTTAAAAAAAAAATTTAAAGAATTTGAAATGTTCATTTCCTGCCCCCAAGTAGCAAAGGCAATTTACCGACTTATTACTTCCTTCATGTCACCTGGACTCATTCCTTTCACAGCTCCGTAAATTTCTAAATGTTCCTGCAGAGTGATATCTGGCCACAGTGGGTTTGTCTGAGGGCAGTAACCCATACACTTAATGGATTCATCATCTTCACTTGAATGTGAACCGTAATCTCCTAGAAAAATCTACAAAGATGCAAACCACATTTTAGTATCTTTGCTTTGTTTCATGAAGAAGATAGTAAGTCCATTCTGTTACATTCCTTCCCTAAGTCACAGGAATGTCTGTCCAGTGGTCTAAGGCTTTTTAAAGGTGCAAGGTCACACATAGCTAAGTCAGAATTTAGAGATCCAGTCAGAGAAAGTGGTAATTCTACACTGGTGGGTGGGAAATCAAGCTACCTTTTTAAAGTATTGTCATCATGGGGCTTCATTGAAATGCGATATTTAAACTAATGAGTTAAGTAAAATAAATCCCTTTTGTTTCTCAGACATAAGGTGTAATGGACATAACAATTAATCAAAATCTCAAAGAAAGGAGTATTCCTGGTAATTCACAGAACAGTAAGTGTGTGAGAGTGAAGAGAGTGAAGGGGAGCAGGAAGAAGAGTGAAGGGGAGCAGGAAGGAGAACCGCATGGATGGGGGGTCATGAGCACACTGCAGACTCACTGACAGGGCCCACACTAACCTGCCTATCCCCAGAGATTACCATACCTGTCTTCATAAGTACGCAGATAAATCTACCCTGAGTGTAAAGAATTAATAAAAGCAGAACTATATATGTCTATTTATGTGTGAAATTTTCATACATATTACTTTCAGATGACCAAAGACCTTAGTCTCATAAATCCATACTAAAAATACTAAAACACATAAAGTTTGACCATCCAATTCATAATTTCTCACTAGTGAACTTATCTTAATTAAAAATATGTGATAGTAGACATAACCCACAGTTGTGCATATCATACCTTGCCTGAAGTTGGTTCAACATCCCCAACCAGAATATTAATAATTGTGCTTTTGCCAGCACCATTTGGACCCAACAGTCCCAAGATCTCTCCTATAGGTATTGGGGAAAAAATTATATATTAAAGTCAAACTAAAAACAGAAATTACTCTTCTGGAAAACCTTCTTAGGAAAAATAATTACCAACCTTTTTTCACACAGAAAGAGATGTATTTTGTTGCTACTTTTGTTGTTTTTCTTGAATGAAGAAAATCTTTCTTGTCATCATACTCTTTATGCAAATTGCATACCATAATGGCTGGCTTCTAATAAGGAAAACAGGTTTTAAACAGAGTCACAAGTTAGATGTCTCATTTCATATCTCAGATATGTATCCTAATAACTAAATTCACTTCTAAGAGGGCAATGTAAAATAAATTTTCCATTCATATGCGATGAAAAGTGTTTCTTCTTCATTCCAGCGCCTTGGTAATCTACCATTGAAGACAAAATAGGACTTAACAGTAAGGAGCAAGTTACCTCCTCACAACACTGGCAACCCATCAGCTCTTTAACCTTTAGTCTTTCAGCTTTGACATCTTCATCTTCATCCTCATTGATGGGTGGTTCTGGAAACTTCTTATTTTTGGCCTTTTTTGAGAGGGCCCTAAGCACATACAAATAGTAGATGGTTACATAACTGAATACTAAGAAATTTAGTAGACAGTTACATAATTAAAACACTTTAAAAAAAAAAAAGGGCACTAGACAGATAAAATGTACCAACAGGGTTTAAAAGAATACCATCATGAGACCTAATGTTACCGCTCAAAAGTAGAATTACAAATGGTACTGCTCATTGACTGTTTGTGCTTAAATGACATTATTCAAAGCCAATCAGTTATAACATTATATATATAAAACTGGTATGGTCAAGGTGTTATTCCACAGGGAGAGGGAGGATCTAGGGGTTAAAGAGATGTCTCTGTGGTTAAAAGTAAGGGCCATGAATTTGGTTCCCAACACTCACATCAGGCGGCTCAAAACTCCCTATACCGCAAGCTTTAAAGGATCCGAGGCCCTCTTTGGCCTTGACTTTCACTCACACAGACATACACACATACACATCAATTTTTAAAAAATATTTATTTAAAAAGCATGCATATTTCCTCCAAAGATATTGCAGTCTAAGTATACATAAAACTGTCTAGGAAGAGTAGAAACGGCTGAAATCAAAATCCAAAGGAATACTTGATTTAATGACAGATGGGGAAAGAAGTACTTGCAAAGAGAATCTTGAGTAGGAAGAGGGGTAAAGGGTTAAATGAAAGCAACCTTATCAGAAACAAAAGGACAGTGAAAAAGAAGGGGGTGGGGGTGGGGGCTAATCAACCAAGGAACCAAGTCACCTGAGCCCAGGAGACAGAGCAGAGATACTGAAGACACTGCAGGTGAAGAGCTAAGAGGAAAGCCCAGATTATACAAAACTAAGGAGTCAATGGGACAGAAACATGAAAGGCTTTTGACTATAAAACAAACAAAGGTATAATATAAAGAGACAAACGGATTTATACTTGAAAAAGATTTTTAGGTCCTTTTCCGTATGAAAGAAAGTGATAATTCCTCTTTTTTAAAGTAAGATTAGGAAGGAAGGGGCTGGAGAAATGACTTATTTGGTGAGGAGCTTCGCATATAAGCATGAGGCCCTGAGTCTGGATCCATAACATGTATTTTTAAAGGCTGGGTGTGGCAGCACAGTCCTGTAATCTCAGCGCTGGGCAAGTGGGAACAGGAGAGTCCATGGGGTAGAAAGACTGAGGAAGACACCAACCATCTGGCCTTCACGTACACAAACACAGCACATACACATGAATACATACATACACACACCACAACATACAAATGCACATACGTGATTCAGGATGATACAGAAAAAGAAACAGACAGAGCAACATCCTTAAGTGCATGGAATAAAGGATTCATAACAGAAAGCCAGCTTTTCCTCTGGGACCTGGAAAAGGCAAAAGCACTGGTCAATGTGGATAAATCCACAGATATTGCAATTAAGTTAAGGTCTGGGGTCCTTGTGCTCACAGATTAGCACTAGGGAAACCTGGAATGCTAAGCACTCGGGCTTGTCTCTTCAAGGACAGATGTGCAACTGTTCTCTACCCAGAAGGCTGCGAGTGGTTGTTAACAGCCTGGTAATCTGTGCTATCTGCAGGACCAGGCCATACCAAAATCCACCGGCATCTGCCCCAACTCTCATGTTTAAGCCAGAATCTTCCTCTCTAGACCTTTATCTTGAACACTGTTTCTCAGTCAATAAAACCCATCCTCAGGGGAGATGTCACATGTACTTTGAAGCTTTGTAAGACCATCCCTCTTAAACTATAGAAATCATCTTTATGGAAGACATCACTGTATGGTTGGAAGCCCTGCTCATCCCCTGTACAAGCTAAGAAACCCCATTTGCTCTTCATCCCCCAACCCCAATGGGAAGGAGACCCCTCACTAAGACCCATAAACCCACTGGCTTTAACCAGGCACATGACGTCACTGACCTCGACCTGTGAGACTGGTGAACCTACCCAAGAGCTGCCTCTCTTGATTGAGCTTGAATTGATTCATTTCCTTAACTGAAAACCCTACTAATCATGGGTACTTTGCAGAAGAATTTCAATGCGGTCAATCCTTAAGCTTTATTACGCACATGGAATTGAAATAAATGTCCCCAAAAAACTGTTTTCCAAAATTGAACTTAAATATGTATAAAATAAACTGCCTGTTGTCAGACTCGACAAGTTTGAACCAACACCCCCGAACTAGGTCACGTTGAACAGGATTATGTTTTTGCCTCATGCAGATTGTTAATCTGCCAGCTGTGGCATTTCCAGAGATAACACACACACACACACACACACACACACACACACACACACACAATCAAGTACTATATTTTCAGAGATAAATATTTCACTAAGAAGTAGGATGCCAGGTGATTTGGGGAATTTGAAGAATACAGAAAAAGAAGTAAGTAAGTAACAAGTAAGGTTACCTAGGAACCGTTATAGGCCACCAAGCAGGAGCAAACAGAGCTTATTTTGTATAGTAAACATATGCTACTATCAAATTATTTTGTTATTTTTATTCAAAAGAAATATAATTTTAGCAGATAGTGCAAAGAGCTATGAAGCTGAGAATAATGACAGAGGCAAACCATATGAATAAAGTAGGCGGTGTCAGGGAGGACAAACACAAGCAGGAGCTACTGGACATATAATTACAATGGGAGGAGCTCTGGGACATGAAGTCATAGGAAGAAAAGTCCAACAGGATTAAGAAATGAGAAGTAGAAGTGTGAGAATTACTGGTGAAATCTGACACGGACGTTTATAATGCTACAAGTGTAAGAATTCTGTCACCCTGCACAAAATAAGCTCCATGTGGATCAAATATGGCTGAAATGCTCAAACTGTGAGGAGTATGGGCAGTTCCCTGCCGCACTGGGCTGCAGATGGGCAGTTCCCTGAAGCATTCGGCAGTAGAAGATGTGTTTCTAAGTAGACCATCTACCTAGGAATCGAAGCCAACAACTGACTAGTGAGATCTCATGACACTAAAAAGCTTCAGTACAGACGAGAAAACCATCAATCAAGTGAAGAAAAAAACAAACAGAAGAGAAGAGAATCTTTGACAGATAGACTTCTGACAGAGACTAATATGAAAATATATAAAGAATTAAAAACAAAGTCCTAGAAACAAATGGTTAAACTAAAAAATGGGGTGGGGATTTAAACAGAGACTCTCCAGAGAAGGCTCAAAGATGCTTCAGAAATACCTCAAAGTGTTCAGCATCCTTGGCAATTAGGAAACTGCAAATTAAAACAACTGCAATTTTGGGCTGGAGAGATGGCTCAGTGGTTAAGAACACTGACTGCTCTTCCAGAGGTCCTGAGTTCAATTCCCAGCAACCACATGGTGGCTCACAACCATCTGTCATGGGATCTGATGCTCTCTTCTGGTGTGTCTGAAAACAACTGCCATTTCATCTTCACCCCATAAGAATGACTAAGGTCAAGGGAGGAGCTAACAATAAGCAATAAGCGCTGGCAGGGCTGTGAGGAAAGGGACCTTCATTCTCTACTGGAGGAATGCAGACTGGTGCAACCACTTTGGAAATAAAGAGGGAGAACTGTCAAAGAGGTAAGGAAAACCTACCATATGACCAAGAAACTCCGTGTCATGTGACCACGGACCCAACGTCCTACTCCACAGATATTGGTAAGCAATGCTCACTGCTGCCCTACACACTAGAACGGACTTAGGAATAACATGAATGCCCTTTAACACATGAATGATAATGAAAATGTGACACATATACACTGTGAATACTCCTCAGCTATAAAGAATGGATGGAACTAGTAAAGATCTTACTAAGTGAGGTGACCCTCGGAAGACAAGTATATATTCTGTCTTCTGCAGTTCCCAGCTCCAAGTCTTCATTTACAAAGAGCATTACAGAAATCCACAAACTTAAAATGCAGAGGACACAAGAGCATGCCCCAGTTACTACATCTACAATACAAGCACTGCACTTCTGGCCCAAGGAACATTGCAGAAAGAGGAGGAAAAAGACTAAGGTCATTGGAACCTGAAGTTGACTGTGCGACTGTGTCTCCTGAAAATTTCTGAGGCTATACTCATGAAGTCCATGCATCATCAAGATGGATGTCAGAACAAGACCTGTACAGCACTGACACCAATGGATATGCTAACATGCAAAAAGGAAAGCTGGTGGGTCGCAAGGGCTCCCCGGCTGGCTATCTAATAAGTATTTATACATAAACATATGTAATATGTGTTATATATTATAAAATTATAATGTTATATAATATGATAGCAAATATATTTTATATAAACAAATACTTATATTTATATAAATACATAAATGAATATATAATACAATAAACATTATAGATATTAAAATATTTAAAATTATTAAAATTATGTTTATTATAAATATATAAATAAATATAAACAATAATTAAATATAAAGAAGTAATGAAATTGAGAGAGAGCAAGAGGATGCATGACAGGGGATGGAGGGGTAAGGGGAAAGTGATGTAATTATAATTTAAAAATCAAAGTACTATAAAATTAAAAGCTGGTACATGGCCTGACATAAGTTCAGTGGGTGAGTGCGGTGCAGATCAGAAAACCAGAGTTGAGGTATTAGAAAGACGGGTCTGTGGATATAGCAATCTTCTCCACAAACATCAGCAGGACTAGGGAGAGGCAGAGTAAGGAGAGGCAGACCTGAGCGCCTCGGTGCGGAAGGGAATGCAGAACTTAGCATCACACGCTCATCTGAGCTACCCAGGGTTTATACATTCATATTCTAATGCAAGAACTAAAAAAGCTAGAGGACTACTGATTATCTAAAGTGTGCAGGGTTTCATATGCATTAACACCCTGCCAATCAAACACGAGCGCTAGAAAGCAATGCACACTAACTGTGCAGTGTTTATATACATTAAAATTCACAATACAGAAGTGTGAGGGTTACAGACGAGAAGCTGCAGCCTTGTTTATTATCAATATGTTTCACTAAGTAATAATTCTTTCAGTTTAAATTAACCTAGTAAAGATATGTAATTTTGGAGAAAGTACTTGGAAGTCACATAGCCATATACAAAACACATTAAAAAATGTTACAACTCAATAATATAAATACAATGAAACCAATTTTTAAAATGTTAACAGAAATTTTTAATAGAAATAGGCATTTCTCTCAGAAGACATTAAAATGACAACAAGTATATAAAAAAGTGATCACAATGTTATTTGTCAAAATGAAATTTTAAAAAGTTAAAGAAGCATTGCTAACTATAAGACTGTATGAGTACATAAGAATTTGCAGAGCAGTTCCTACTGAGCCAGTGAGACAGCTCAGCAGAAGGTGTCCGCTGCCAAGCCTCATGACCTAAAGTCAATCCCTGAGCCTCACATGGCTGAGGGAGCTTCTGCTAGCTGTCCTCTGAGTGCCACGTGCATGCTGTGGCTTATGTATACCCACAAACAAACAAAATAAATACTAGTATAATAAGAAATGGATAATTCACATCCTAACAATCTGATTTCTTTAAACATTAATGTGCCCAGTACAGTAAATTGAAGATAACTATACAACTTAAGTTCACTTAAAGTACTTAATAGAACCACAGTCTTCAATGGATCAAATTTCAAATATATCTTATAATTTTTCTTAAACAAATGTTTATATGTATTACATAAATATTCAGAATGAACATGCAAGTAACCATTTGAAGGACACTATGTATTGTTTAGTTTGTAAAAAAAAGAAAAATATTATACTGAACATAAGAATGAAACCAAAAAAATGACTATATTCTATATATAACTCCAGTAATATATAATGTTCAGAACAGGCAAACTTCATAAATATAGGAGATTAGTGGTTGCATAGGGCTTAAAGGCGTGGGAAAGTATGTAGGAAAGTGGCTATTAATAGATACTGTTACTCTGAAGTGCTGGAATTGTTTAAAATTATATTGATGTTTAAAATGATAATCGTAATTCTATAAATTTATCAAAACTATAATACTTAGGTTTAAAAAAGTTAACTAACCTGAAAAATGGATCCTTTCTTATAGATCTGCCTCCGTGTTTTTTCTCATAGTGTTGTAAGAGGAAAATCCACAGTACACACTGCAGGTAGGGCTAAGGAAAAGCAGGTAACAGCTTAGGCCTAAATCACCTTCTCTTTCCCTACAGAACCAAGACTGCATAGCTCAGATTCTTTACTATAACCAGATGGGGGCACTCCAACTGTTTTATGTTTGTCACAATAAAGACATTTAAAAGTAGTTTGTCTTATTTAGTTTCTTGGTGCTTGAGGTTGAACTTGGGGCTTCACGGACACAGAGCTTTTATTATTCTACTAACAGTAACCCCAGTCATATACTGTAATACTAACAAAGTAATGTTGTTTTCCATAAAATAATTTTTCTTATATTTTCTGCCCCTAAAAATTCATTTATTATCAGTTTTACAAAATATAATCAAGATAAAAACTTAGCTGGGAATCTATCACTGGCTTTTCATCTCAACACTAAGGAACTTAGGCAGAAGGACCCTAAGACCAAGGCCAACCTGAGCTTTGTCTCGCAAACAACAAAAGGCTATGTTCTTCCTCGGAGGAAGCCCATTTTATTAAAACAGAAAGACATGGAAAAGCCAAATATGTTGAAATGAAGATAGTTGTTGGAAAATAAAAGGTATTACCACAAAATGCAGACTCACTAGCATTAATACACTTAATTTATGGACTTGTCCTATACCTAACAGGACAAAAACTAAAAATAATCAAAGCACAGACAACCAAGTCATTCTTTTCTCATTCACTATGGAGCCTGGGGATGACTTCATGCTTCCGAGAGGCCTGCCTCCACCTACTAAGTGCTGGGATCCTAGGAGTGCATCATCATAGTTGGCTGTGACTGCGCTCAGGATCAAACCAACGACTCCATATGTAAGGCACTATGTAATTGTGGGCAGCAACTGATCCTTGGTCCTCTGGAAAAGCAGCCATTGCTCTTAACCACTGAACCATCCCCCCAGCCCCACTAATACTCTTATGAGGACACACAAACACACAAGAATATCTTTTGTTGTTTCTTACCATGATTGCAGCAACTAAAAGTCTATCCCATGGATTGTAGGTATTCTCATTTTTTGGTATATTCTTCCAAGAACCCTACAACAAAACAGTTTTATAATGTATATGCACAAATATTTGGATTTAAAATATTAATTATTTTAGTCATAAATTGTGATCTCTATAAATAAGTTGTTCCTATTAATAAGCTATATCTTATGTTATATCTAACTTAAAATCTTTCTTGCCAAAAATATTTCTGGGAGCAAGCATAGTCAAACGTACTAAACTAAAGTGGGAAAAAATTATTCAGCAATCATAAAGTATAAATTTACTGGCTACTTAATTAAAATGCTTATTAATTCCTTGAGAATATCATACAATATAGTTTGCTCATAGTCACCCCTACTCCTACCAACTACTTATTTTTTCCTAATAAAGTGGAAATGATTTATCTATGCTCACAGTTAATCTGATTTTTTTCCTTTATGTTTTCCTGGGAGAGGGTATCTCTTATACTTCTCTCATCATTTTCCAATTCTCTTATCACTTAATATATAATACATTACTTAATCCCTGAGGAATTCCTAAATATAAAACTGACTGAAGCCAGATCATATACCAGACTATATTGAATTGAGCATCAGAAACCATGTGATGACTGTAGCTTTTCTCCTGACAGCCTGAAGTCATACTTGAAAAGACCTGCTATTTAAATCCCTGTGCTGATTTCAAGCAGGAGCAGGTAATCTGACTTTTTTTACTATTTTCAGTACAAGAACCAAGACATTAAAGATTATGAAATATATATTTAGACTCCAGACTCTCTGAAACATCCACTAGACGTACCTTTATGAAAGAAATCAGACAACCCAGGAGTGGGTAGATTGGGATGGCTACACAGAAGGTGTAATGAAAAACAGCTGTAACTGCATATTCCAGAAAGAAAGTAATTTCCGTGACTGCGACACAAACCAATGCAGTCTAAAGAGGAAACAGGAGAAAACAGGTGACAAAGTATGTGACGTCACGTATAAATTTACTTACAAATTGTGCCTCAACATCCAACTAGGCTTTTGATCCTCAAATAAACCATCAGCCAGCCAGAGATGGCCCTAAGCCAGGAAGCAGCAGCACCCTGACATCATTGTTGGCTGTAAGCATCCTGAGCAGCATCCTGCAGAGAGAGGTGGAAGATCAAGGTGCCCACAGAAAACGCTGCCAGTTCTACCTGTAGACACTTCACTTACAGAAGATACTCTGCACCCTGTGCTCCAGCACCAGTGTGCCTGACTTCTCCATGAGCTGATCTGAAAAACTGAAATAATATAAATGTGTGACTTACCACAGAATAGATAAATGACCAAAATTCCTTGGTATTTAAAATTTTCTTGAAGGTGAACGAAGCTATGTACGTGAACAGAATGACCGAGGGAACATAACCAATGAGGCAAAATACCTGCAAATCAGACACATGTGGCTCTGTAAGGAGTACTTAACAACAATATAAAAATCACAGCAATAGTAAAACATTAAGTAATTTCATTTATCAAATTTCATTTTTAACAAATCATTCCCAAAACTGACACTGTGGGTATTTAAACAATTACAATCTACAACTCTATTAAGCCAATAAAAATCATGCTTTTAATGTTTTAAGCAACTCCAAGTAATTTAAGCTGAACATTATTTGTAATTTTTTTATATCAAGTAAAATGCTCTCTCATTATTTCAGCATTAAACTCCATTACAGCTAGTTACAACTATCTATCTCTCAAATACTAGCAGCCATTCCTTACAACGTTTTAGATGTATTTACTTTAACACATGAAGTGTGTTGCCTGCTTGCATGTGTATGTACCGTGTGCATGACAAGTGTTCATGAAGGTCGGAAGAGGGCATCAGATCCCTTTGAATTGGAGTTATGCATGACTGTGAGCCACCATGTTGGTGTTGGGAACTGACCCCAAGTCCTCTGCAATAGTAACAAAATGATTTTAATTGTTGGGCCAGCTCTCTCACACTTAGCAACCATTTGAACACATCATACTCAGTATAACTGTTTGTTTGCTTGCTTGTTTTAGTTGGAGTTTTCTGTTTTGTTCGAGACAGGGTTTCACAATGCAGTCCTGGCTAGCCTGGAACTCACCACACAGACCAGGCTGGCCCCAAACTCACAGAGATCTGGCTGTCTCTGTCTTTCAAGTGCTGGGATTAAAGGTGAACACTACCACCCCTGGCTTTAATATACCTACTAGGTTTATTTTACAGGGTGGGTGGGAGTTAATGCATCAAATACAAATGATCACTAACAAAATGAGGTTTGCATCCAGCATCCTCATATGTGGCTCTGTGTTGTTTTGTTTTGTTTCTACTAAAAGCCACTACCAAAGGATTCTTAATTAAACACTTCCACAGATTACAAATGTCAGTTATTCATTTCTTTCACATTTTCACACAAACTTAAAAATTAGGAGAAAGGAGTTTCTTTCCCTGGGCTCCCGCTATGGCCCACTGCTTAAGAACTAGGAAACTGAGAACTGGAGCGCAGATTCCGGCACTCTTGTAACACGACAGGCAAACTGCATATGCTGGTAACGCTAGCTCTGAGGGATATGACACCCTCTATGACCCCTGCCTACACCGGCAACACACATATACACACACATACACATATCCACACACATACATACCCACCCCCATTCATATTAATTAAATCAAGTCTTTTTTAAAAAGCCAATTCCTTTCTTGTAAAATATTCAGGTGTGAAACATGGAAGGGTGGCTATATTTAGGTGCCTGATGTAAGCAACTAGTTAGTCTACTAGAAAGACCACAACAGCTTTACAGAGTTATTTTTAAATGATAATTTGCTTTTTTATTTAAAAATAAATATGAACTTGTAATATAAATTGAATTAAATGTACCATATACAATAAAACCCATTTGCTTCATTGTGTTTTATAAAGCTAATACACATGTTATTCAACCTACAGCTGTCAAATAGCCTTATGTAAATAGATTTTAAGAAATATTTACCTATAAAGACCATGAACACAACTGATGTAAACTTACCACAGCAAGAAATTTTACAGGATTAAAATACAGTCCGTGATGAAATGCAAATAAACTTCCCAGCATCAAAATCAGAACAACAAAAAACAAGGGAATATCCACAACAGCTTGTCCAACCCAATAGGCTGATGGCAAAAGACCCGAAAGTTTAAGTTGAGTATAAGCTTTGATCTAAAAAGGAGAGAAAAAATATTAAAATCTTAAACATTTTGTAAATAAAAAACAAGTCAATTATTGTAGAACTTTCATTTTAATCAACAAAATAAGAAAAGTAACTTTCCACACATTCATTTTAGCCCTTGGGTTCATTTATGAGATTTCAAAATGTCAGCAAAGTTTTAAGAATCAGAATAAAATAAAATAAAAGGTAACACAGAAATGGTGGGCATGTCATCAATGAGTGGCCAGACAGAGTCATATGAGACTGTGAAGATGTGAGTGAAGATCTGTTTAAATGGAAAAGGGTTCTCATGCTCAGAGTCTACCGTTAATAACAACACTGGTAAAGGCAGCACTGAAACAGCTGCCTAACATCCTCTAGATGTGCACAGAACTTCAGATTATGTGTGCAACTTTGTGCAAAGAAAATACATTTGAAAACATTTTAAATACTTTTAAAATAATTGCCTACTACATAAGCGCATGTTTTCATACTGACATTTCATGTGTGTTAATTCTTAAACAGTTTTCCTTCTCATGTTCTCTGTACTTACATTTTGTAAAAACCTTCCCCAAGTCCTCATACCTAATGATACTTACTATTCATTTGATCTGTACCACTTCTAAAACTATCTGCTCATATTAACTCGGAGTTATATCAAAGATCAGAACACAGAGAGATGGGATACAAGAAACAAAGATTAGAGAAGGAAGAGGGGCAGCTAGAGATGGCTCAGAGGTTAAAATCACTGACTGTTCTTCCAAAGGTCCAAGCTTCCATTCCCAACACCCATGTGGAGGCTCACAACCATCTGTAACTCCAGTCTCAGGGAATCTGAGGCCCTCTTTGGGCATCTGTGAGTATTGCAGGCATGCCGTGCACAGACATACGTATAAGGAAACACTAGTATTCATCCACACACCCATATGAAAACATTCATAGCCAACTGTATTCAGATTAGTGAAACCTAGCAGAAGTCCAGATGTTTTTGTTTGTTTGTTTTGTTTTGTTTTGTTTTGTTTTGTTTTGTTTTGTTTTGAGACAGGGTTTCTCTGTGTAGCCTTGGCTGCCCTGGAACTCACTTTGTAGACCAGGCTGGCCTCGAACGCAGAGATCTACCTGCCTCTGCCTCTCAAGTGCTGGGATTAAAGGAGTGAGCCACCACCGCCCGGCCAGGTGTTTTTAAACAAGTAATGGTTATACAAACTATAATACACCCATACCTTGAAATAGTTCTCGGTAATAAAAGAAAATAGACTATCAAGTCTCCTGACACAAATGTCATGAATTTCAAGAAAGCACTAGGAAGTTACAGTAGTAAAAATAGTCAATCCCCCAGAAATGTATCTGTAATAACATTTATATACTCTTGATATACAAAAATCACAAAAACAGAGAACAGGTTAATAGCGTAAGCAAGCCCGGAGCAAGCCAGTAAGTTGCTTCCCTTTCTAACGTCTCTTCTGTTCCCGCCTTTATGTTCCTTTGATCTGCTTGAGTGCCTTGCCAGCTTCCCTTAGTGATGGACTATTACCTGGAATATAAACCAGTTCTCCCCACCACTAGTTGCTTTTGGTCATGGTGCTTTATCATAGCAATAGAACTAAGACACTCTTTAAATTGAATATTCCTAAAGTTGTCTATGAGGCAAACAGCTTATTTTTATATAACTCTTCTTACTAGCAGGAATTGATATGTGTAATTTTTTTAAGATTTATTTTATGTATATGAGTACACTGTCACGTCTTCAGACACACCAGAAGAGGGCATTAGACCCCACTATAATTGTTTGGGAGGCCCCCATGTGGTTGCTGGGAATTGAACTCAGGACCTCTGGAAGAGCAGCCAGTACTCTTAATTGCTGAGCCCCAATATTTTTGTTTTTCAAGATACATACTCATTCACGTATATATGTGTGTATGTGTGAGTTTATGGTACCACATGCATGAAGGAGACAATGGAGGGCATAAGAGAGCACAGCATTCCCTGGAACTAGAGTCACAGGAGCAACTATGTGGGTGCTCAGAAGTGAACTGGAAAGCAAGCGCTCTTAATTGCTGAGGTATCTTTGCAGCTCCTAGTTATTTATTTATTTTAGCTAGATTGAAAACCCATTTCTTTCCATTCACTTATCTGTGTCCCCATGTGCACAGCACATGTGGCTATGGGAGGAAAATTTAGAGCCATCAGTTCTTCCTTCCATGATGTGGGTTCCAGGGGTTGAACTCGGGTCCTCAAGCTTGACAGAACCTAATAACTGTCATTTTTATATAACCAATTTACCTTATGATTCTCTGCATTTTCCATGGCAAAGTAAGGTGGCATTGCAGTAACAATGATTCCAAGCAAAGCTGCTTGAAAATATAGCTCAACTTTAAAAACAATGTCAGTAATTTCCTGAAAGACAAATACAAAATAGAAAATGCATCTGAGGATCACTTTAGAATTCCTTGGAGCATCCTGAAAGAGCATTTAAATCTCTTAAGACCTAAGCCATTACGATATCTACCATCGCAGTATGTATGAATAACAGGTTTATTAGCAAGAGTGTTGGACTACTCTAGCAACCCTGCCACTAATTAACATGTGTGATACACAGTATAGTCACCAGTGGCCAGATGGAATAAGAAATGCCTAAGAATGGCATTTGGTGCTTTTCATTGACTGTGTGAATACTTTCATGACTACATCAAATAGGACCTTGATCCCTCCATTTTTCCCTTGGGAAGAGCTATATCTAGGCTTATTTTCCTAAGGAATCAAGAACTCCCAGACAAAAGTGACTTTAGCTCCTCTAGCTCCATGACCCTTGTCACCATCAGGAGTCAAGGAATCAGCTCATTTTTCTCAGGCAGTCCAAGTAAGGAGCTGAAATCCAAATGCCCGAGACTAAGCTTGCTTTTTGTATTATCCCCTACCCTCAACAAGTCCATTTCTCTGTCCTCCTCCACCCTGGCCATCACTCTAGAGACTGAACCAGTGTCTTGCACATGCTAGGTAAACAAGCGTTAGAAGAGTAAATCCTGGACTCGTCCCTACCCTGTCTATGTAAGATGGTACACTTGGGAAACAGAAGGCACTTTGCCTTAAAACAGAAGCCACGTGTCTAATAAGCACCCTGGCTCTTGTCACTTTTTTAATCACATGATACAGAAATAGTACATCACTGTCTTATTGTCTCTAATCTTCAACATTTTGATTCTTTAGCTAAAATTGTTTGTCTAAGTGACTTCTCAAGATGTCATTTAATATCTCACTAACTAGATTACACACACACATACACAAAATACTAAACAATGTTCAGTTTTGTCTACAATTAATATATCACGGTTTCACAAACCTATCAGCACCACATAAAGTTGCTCTGATCTTGAAGCCAAGTAATCTTGGAGACTCCTAAACTCCCCACCTCAATTTTTAACACTAAGAGATTTTCACAGATAAATGCGTCTTTCTGTATGTTTGCTTACTTGAGTGAATGGGGTACTCCAGATCTGGATAGCTTCAGTCACATTTAAATGATAAAGGTAGTAGTTACTAATGATGTTCATCATTACTGGTAAAGAATAAACCATAGTACTGTTGAAAACAGCAGAAAAAACATAGTCCTACAATTCAAAAAAAAAAAAAAAAAAGAATTATTACGTACTTGGCGTAAGTATACTAATATTGCTAAGGACCAAACTTTTCTTGCTAACTAACCTTATTGGATTAATTGTTTAATTTATAAATTTTACTCGATATTGTGAAAAAAATGCCTCAACAAGTGATAGAAAAATAGTGATAGCTAAAGATAACCTCGCTTGCAATATTCAGATATTTTAAGCAGAAATATAATGTAAAAATAAAATAAAATGCTTCCTGGTCACTTACCAGGGCATAAAAGCTATCACAAACTAATATATCATTACTTATAAAAGCAGTAATAGTTCAGCCAACTGACCTCAGAGCAACCATGTCAGTACCTTATACTGTGACAGGAGGATGCACACTGGCACTCTTACCTTTTCTGAACGCAGCACATTGAGAGCCGCACTGTGAGGAGCAGCAGACACATAGTCACTGTCATTAAACATGGCCACCATTATGTTCTGATGTGCGAAAAACTCAATAAGATCATTGATATCTGAGTCTGGAATTAGAGAATAAGAATAATAAAAACCAGCTCAATAGCCAGCTGGCCAAGAGTCAAATACAAGTTCTATCAACTACACTGCATGTCCCTCAAGCAAGCTACAATACGAGATCTTTGTTTGCTCCTCTGCCAAGGAGAAGTATAACTATCTTGTAAGCACAGCAATTATGCCAATTAAGTGACTGAACACACACACAGAGCTTTAAACAGAACCTGGCACACAGTATTGTATAAGTATAAATTTTACCTGCTGCCTACAAAAATATTAGTAATATTAGTATAAAGTTATCATGAAATTTGACTAAAAAGTAAAAATAATCTATTTAGTAATTTTAATTATACCAAAGTAGCCAAACAGAAAAACCAGTTTTCTACCTACATTCTTTAAATGCCTCCCCCAATGGCTTGACTCCTCGTTGTGTTTAATAGTATAGCATCATGTCTGATGAGGAGAGGTCCTGCTCTACCATCACAAAAGCCAGCAATCAAAACACAATGACCGTGATTCTCAGAAACCCAAAGCTCACAAAGCCAAACACTCTCGGTAACTGAACAGAATGACAGGGCAGACCGAGTGCCAGTCCTGGATGTCATAAAGAATGGTGCTTTCGACACAAAATTTTCTCCTCACCAGGACTTTACCTGGTCTCTCCACTTTACCAGAGTGGCTATGTACTCGAGAAAACAGCTACACTACAAGTGGAGTAACCATGGAATTTATGCTCTCGAAGAAGGGTAAGAAAATATTTAGTATGTGTTCATGCATTATTATACATATTTCTTATATATACATGTGTATGTATATGCATCCATACACTTCATTTTGGACCAGCAATGGCATGTGGATCCAAAACCAAGAAACAATACTATGGAAAGTAATAGAAGAGACAAACAATGAAGATGCTAGAATTTCTACAGATAAAAAAATGAAATCACAACAGAAAGATTTGAGATACATATATTATTTTTATATATGCATAAAAACTGAAAAGTATGAGATTTCACAAAAGTATATTTTAGTAATATAATATACATTTTAAAGTGAAGACAAGATTTCTAAGTGAAAAAAGTAAACTGTAAAATATTTTTGAATTAGAGAAATTTTTCCATGCTAAATGCATCTTTCCCAGAAAACATTAATGTTGTATATCACATTCAGCACCGTATTTTAACTGTAATGACTACACAATAGTTTCTATAATTGTCTACGGACTATTTATGTAAACAGATGTTATAGGAAAGCTGATCATGAATGATTAATTCTTTACTAAGTTTTAATATTTTAAAAACTTAGAATTTTAATTTAAAATGAGCTCAAGTCCATAAGAATAAAAACATCTTTTGTCTATTATATAGCAAGAATAGAAATAGTAAATACAAAATTATTAACTTCAAACTTAAGATATTCATATTCAGGTGTAGTTTGTTTTGTGTTTTTTGGGGGGTTGCTTGTTTGTTTGGGGGGGTTGGTGCTGTTTTTTGGTTTTGGTTTTTCAAGACAGGGTTTCTAGCTTTGGATGTCTTAGAACTTGCTCTGCTAACCAAGCTTGCTGGCCTGGAACTCACAGATGTCCACCTACCTCTGCCTCCCTAGTGCTTGGATTGAAGACATATCACCCGCTCCAGGTTGGGTGTAGATATTTATTTGTAAGTAAGGCTTACTTTTTTTTTTGGGGGGGGGGGTTCGAGACAGGGTTTCTCTGTGTAGTCCAGGCTGTCCTGGAACTCACTCTGTAGACCAACCTGGCCTCGAACTCAGAAATCCACCTGCCTCTGCCTCCCAAGTGCTGGGATTACAAGCATGTGCCACCACTGCCCGGCCCAGGGCTTACATTTTAATTTATAATTAATTCTTGATGAATTTTTAGCATCCCAGTGAATATGTGTAAATACTATATACTATAAATTCTTGCTTAGGAAAATCTTATACACTCTCAAATTCATTAAGCCCATCATGAACTTTGAGATAAAAACATGCCAGTAGTTGCCGTTTTTAAAAAGAATTTAATAACTACAAATAGTATTAATTAGAAATTTTAAAAAATGATCAGTTACACTTAAACCAAAACTTTATTTCTATTATCATTCAATAGCAATAGGTAAATATTTACTTTAGATTTTACAATTATGGGCCGCGCTTGCTTTATCTTTAAAGGTCTAAAAGCCCAGTCTCTGACCTCCATTTAGCCCTCACCCCGTCCACAGCCAACACACATTCACAGACCTTCACACACTCTCACCAGTAGAATTTTGAAGCAGCAGGCTTGTTTTGTATTTATGAGGTTTATCTCCAGGCTTTAGGAAATACAAGTCTGGAACGAGTTTGATGGGGACCACAGCATTTTTAAAAAAATGATGGACCAAAAACATAAAAATCTGAACTGCAAAAAAAATTAAAAGCAGAAGCAACCTGAAAGAAAAAAATAATACAGCTTAATATACATTAACATACAAATCTATTAGATGTCTTCATTAATATTAGTATAGATTCAACACTCAATTACAAAACAATAAAACAAGAACAAAAAGCAAAGAAAAATAAAACCTTCCTAAAAATCTACTACCAAAATTGACCCGACGAATATATTTCGTTTTTAACTCAGTGCTTATGTCCCCTCAAATTTACAGAACGCAGCCCTAATCCTTAATCTGGTGATATCTAAAGACGGGAACTCTGGGAAGCAATCCAAATTAGATATGACCCTTATAACAGGGTTAGCACCCTTACAAAGGTGACACCGCCAAATGCCTGCTAGTATGCTGCTCTGCAAACACAGAAAGAAAGCCCTAAGGCATGCAAGGAGACGGGAGCTCTCTTCAAGGAAAGAAAAGCCCCACCATGCTGATCGCCGACTTCCAACCTCCAGAAGTAGTCAGTCCAGAGGATTTTATTACAGCAATCTGAATTTAGTTTTTCAGAGAATGCTTTAACAAAGTGATGTGCAACTAAATAAATTAAAACATGCTGATTTGAGTATCTTTTCAGGACAACTGATACTGCGACAGCCAGATACCTCACCAGCATCTGCTTTATACTAGATGAACTTGGTCAAAGCCTAAGGTAACTCCAGAATATGTCAGACATGTCAGAATGTTCTTATTATTAAATTTTATTCCTACAATCATTTTAGTTCTAAAAAGAGAGACATATGGTACACGAAAGCAGGATGCTATTTTCCATAAGTCATTCTTAGACTGAGGAGAAAAAACATTAACTGGGAGAAAAATTATGTAGCTAATTCTTTACATCCTGAGTCTACTAGCTATATAACTTTCTTTATGCTTCCACTTTCTTCATCTAATAAATAGAGATAAATTTAACTTTCTTGCTATTTACTAAAAACAATTACAAAACTTAATGGATGGAAAAATTATAAAATTATATAAATTCAAAATAAAAATTTAAATGTAATGACAATAACTCAAAAATTAGACATTAAATAGATAGTATTACTTGTCACTTCATCATTTTAAAGATGAGACAAAGCCAGTTTAGGAAAAAAGGGTAGAGCTGAGCATAATAGCACACATCTTTAATCTCAGCATTTGGGAGGCAGAGACGGGGATTTAGGTGAGGGGGAGGCCAGCCTGGTCTACAGAGTGAGTTTCATGCTAGCCAGTTCTCTAGAGTGGGACTGTCTCAGCTAGACTGGATTAGATTAGATTAGATTTATAGACAGACAGACAGACAGGCAGGCAGACAGGCAGGCAGATAGACAGACAGACAGATAAATGATAAGAATGAATAGAAAAGATTAAAGTACCATGAACATGTAACAAAATTACTGTGACTATGAAACTGTCATTTAATCTTTCCGAACTACAAAGCTGTGTTCATGTCATTATTTAAATGTTTGGATAGCAAATTCTATTTGCAACCTGAAAAAGACAGGTTTTCAGGAGAATGAAGATCATACTTACACAGAACGCACTGATTTGCTTTCTCGTTTCAATGAGAGGAAATGAAACTTTGCTATTGTAGACACTTGCTGCTTCCAAAGGCTCATGGTGCTCACTAAAGAAGCTTTCGTTTCAGAAAGAATAAGTAAGCTCTGTTCCATTTCATCAAAAGATTTTGAATCTGTTTCTTCCTCCTGCGGCTGCTGTGTAAATACACTATAATCTTTTTGCCAATAAGAGTAAACAAACAAAAAACCATTTTGGAATGTTTGAATTAGAAAGATCAAAAACTAAGACACATCAACATTATAGCACATATCTGGAAGTGGTGTGGAACAAAAATGGAATTCTTACACTCTTTGGCATCATCTACTGACGTTGAATACGTGCTAAGCTTCAGTCATAAAATTCCCAGCTCACTGTCTCGTCACACACTACACAGCTCGACTGCACACAGCTCGACTGCACTCTTGGCCACACCACTCAAGATGCTCTTGACAAGGTCACCACTTCCTTACTCACTATGAGGCTGCTCACCATCCTGTTTCCTTACTCACTATGGGGCTGCTCACCATC
>NC_034603.1:77552167-77564821 GCF_900095145.1 Mus pahari
ACCATCCTGTTTCCTTACTCACTATGGAGCTGCTCACCATCCTGTTTCCTTACTCACTATGAGGCTGCTCACCATCCTGTTTCCTTACTCACTATAAAGCTGCTCACCATCCTGTTTCCAAATGATTTCTTCCCTTACTTTACTCTGTGTATCTGACAATCAAGAGTCCACTTTCTCTTGCACCAAAGACAGCTTTTTCTAAAATTTTGCTTCTCTGTTCTTGTGTGAAGAAAAACTCACAATGCCGGCCCTTCTTTTCTCCCAGCTGCTCCCATCAGGGTGCCCCTCCCCCTGACTGTTCTCCCCATCCAAGGGCTCTTCCCAGTCTACAGAACAGCATCTTTGTGGCTTCAAGATTTCCAGCTTGAGCCCTTACACCTCATGTGGTTTCTGATGCACCTTAGATCATGAAGGCAAACATGCGACCTACCTTTCTGTAAGCTACTCCTCCACTCTCAGGAAGAGGCAACTACATGTAGTCCTCAACCAACAACTTGAGAATGACTCTTGATCCCTCCCTAAGAAGCCTCAGCAAACCATTATTGCTGAGATCAGCACAATACAAATCCACCCTGTGCATATTTTCCCGCCACCCTATTCAAGCCCAATTTTATACACAAGTTTCCTGACTGATCTGCTGCTCTTCCTTCACACTACAGCTATCATCCAATAATTAGAAATGCTTTTCAGTGTTAGACATGAACCCAAAGTCTTGCAGATGCCAGAGAAGTAAGTACTCTATCATGGAACTACCTTCCCAAACAAGAGTGTGTTCAGTAAAAACACATACAAGAATTACCGAATTATTCTTTTGCTTTAAACCCTTTGACACTGCACTCAAAATTAAAGAAAGCTCTTCCCAGATGCTCAAAGGCAAAACCTGACCCAGCCCTCTGGCTACTCTCTGATAGCAACACTCTCTAATATTTCCTTCATGGTTCCCACCATGGTGGCCTGCTTTTTGTCCCTCAAAGACATCTAATTAATTTCACAACACCTGAGGAGTGGAAACTTTCTTTATCCAGTACATTTTGCCCTAAGATGTTTGTTTGCATATGTGAATTTTTCTGGGGATTCACATCTTGTTTCAAGCATCTCAATAAAGCCCTCCCTAACCACAAGACCTT
Organism: Mus pahari; assembly: GCF_900095145.1. NCBI lineage: Eukaryota > Metazoa > Chordata > Mammalia > Rodentia > Muridae > Mus > Mus pahari. Next base: position 77,553,295 of record NC_034603.1, read on the forward strand.
CCAAGAATATCGGGTCATTTCCTCCATAATCTCTTATCACCATTAGCAATATTTCAATTACTTATTTACTTCTGCCCTTGGCTCTACAAAGCAACACAGACTTCATGTGCTTACATAATTAATTCATTTACTTATATAATTATATGCATTGCCCAGTTCATTGACTGATCTTTTTAGTTCTGTTTTTACCTGCTTGGTCAATTTCTGCTTCAACTTCTAGCTTTAAGAATACATCTTCCAATGTTGTCATGGAAACACCATAAGAAATAACACCCAGGTTTGAATGAATGTCTAGAGCAGAAAACAAGCCTAAAAGAAAGGAGAAAGAGGTCAAATGATATAGAGCTCTCATAAATGGGACAGATGAGAAAGAGGTCGAATGATATAGAGCTCTCATAAGTGGGACAGATGAGAAAGAGGTCGAATGATATAGAGCTCTCATAAGTGGGACAGATGAGAAAGAGGTCGAATGATATAGAGCTCTCATAAGTGGGACAGATGAAAGAGAGAGAGCAAAGCAGTTAAGAGCATGAGTGTCCTTCTCTGTCCCCAGGCTGGGGTGACTCACAACCTCCTCTAATCCAGCTCCTAGGAATCTGATGCTGAGAAGCCGCCACAGGCACCTGTGCTAGGAAACTGCTAGGAAATTAAGACTAATGCAGCACCACACAGTGAGCTCCAAGACAGCCAGAGGGCTCGGGCTGGATTCTAAAATCCTATCTCCAAAACAACAACAACAAATACACACACGAAAGAAAGAAAGAAAGAAAGAAAGAAAGAAAGAAAGAAAGAAAGAAAGAAAGAAAGAAAGAAAGAAAGAAAGAACAGACGGACTTAATTTACTTAGCCAGCATAATGGTACTCAAAGATTTTGGTGTCAGGATACTTTTAACATTTTAAGTTGCACAGAATGCCAAGGAAATTTTGATTTTTGGAAAATATTCATTAGAATTTTAACATGTTTTCAACTAAAATTAATAAATATTTTATAGCACTTAAATACTAATTCTAAATTAAAATAATTACTTTATAATTTATTCTGAAATTAGAAATTATTTGAAAGCATATGAACACCTACACTCATATACACTAAACAACTACAAAAAGAAAAAGAAAATACACACACACACACACACACACACACACACAGCTCATCCTCAAGAGACCTACAAACAATTCTGCCGGCTTTGAACCAGGGCTCCCACTCTACACCTGGCTGTGCAGGCCTGGAATTGACTATGCAGACTTCACTGGCCACATACCTCTAGCCGGCTTCTGGCTGTGCCTGTGTCCCCTCCCCCCGGTCTGCCCTCCACGCAGTTGCCATGATTATAGACAGGCACCACCAAACCCACCCTAATTTTCTTGTTTTCTTAAGAACATAAATATAAACATATTTCTCTTTGTTTCCATTAAGTATTTAAATTAGCAAATGATAGTTGTATACTATTTATTTTTAAAAAAAAAAGCAAAAATCATACATATTAGTATGCAGTACTTCAGGTTCGAAGACAAGTTGAAGCAGAAAAACAAGCTCTGACCAGCTGGGACTATTACATAGAGAAATAATCAAAAAAAGGCAGAGAAAAACCAAAACAAAAGCTCTACTCAACCAAGAAACTAAAAAAAAAAAAAAAAGAACTACCTGCAAATTTGTCCATGTCTTTGAAAGGCAGGCTATACACGAGCTGCTGGTCATTCTGCTGCAGCAGGGAGGCTGCGGGTATGTGCTGCCTAACCAGCGACGACAGCGACTCTGTGGCACAGTATCTGTCTATATACATGCTAGGAAAAGCCAAAATTCATAATTTTATGATTAGTCAATAAATAATAAATTCTGAATGTTCTAAACTATATCACTAAACATGGCTAGGGCACAATATAGCAAGCCTTGCAAACAGTAACAGTAGGCTAAGCGTAAATACAAACAGAATAAGGTCACAGAAGAACAAGCGTTACCTCAGGCGGTAGCCGATTCCCCATTTACTTTTTAGGAAAATTGAAGACCCAACACACTTCAGCATTCCTTGTGAAATGACAGCTTTCCTGTCTACAAAGTGGAAGTCACATTTCAATGTCTAAGTTAATAATAGCATACATACAAGTATTACATCATTAATCGTCATGATAACCTTATAAGGAAGACACTAGAATATCATCACTTATTTTTTCTAATGAGAATACTGGGAGAAGACAAACACACATTACTTAAACATGTTTCACATAGCTGTTACCACAACAAAGCCAAGAGCTGTCCTCGGGCAGCCTGACTCCAGAGTACATACTCCAAAGAGCTCAGTCTCTTACTAAAGGAACCTATAATACAGGACTTTTCATGATTCCTTTAACCAAATGTACAAAAGAAGGGGGGGGGAACGTAATAACAAAAATAAAAATGTTAGTTCATTAAATTCTTTTTGATACAGGTACTACTAAAGAGATAGGTGATTTATCCATTTAATACTACACAATCAGCTAGAAAAATAAGTTATAGTATTTCAAACTCTCGGACTTTTGTCCTGGGTGTTAAAAACCAAGCCCAACATATATAATTTTAACATACACATACACAACATTGCACAGAAAATGGCTAACAGGCCACTGAGAGCTACCTTAGAATGAATGCTTACAAAGCTAGCTCTTGACTGGGAATCTGCATGTGGGAAGGTTCCTATTAGTGTCAAAACAGACATGGAAAACTTACTGTCTAAACACTGCACACAAAACCACAAACACAGTTGATGCTGAATGCTTGCTTTCCTTTCCTTCTGGAGTTGTACTGTGTTAGGAAGAACAGCTCTATGAACCAGGACACACAAGAACTATGGACACTTGAACCTCTAATAAACTAGCAGACCACAGTTCATTTTGCATTTGCTTACAAGTAAATCATGGGAAATTAAAGGCCTCTGAAAAGCACATGCCTGGCTTCCTCCAGACTTCTGCCTCACGTGATTTAGCCCTTTGCTAATTTTGCTTCATAGCCTTTTGTGATAATAAATTAGTATATAATGAGTATGGGAAATCTTGTGTGAGTTATTTTGAGAAATCACTGAAACAGAATGATCTGGAAGACACTGAACACAGAAATATATAATTTTTAATTTTTAAAACTTTTTGTTTAGACTATATACCATCAAATAGTTCTTTCTCTGTTCCTCAGGCTTTAGCATTTCCATGTTTATCTCCCTTATCTTTTATAGTAAAGCAAACAGCTCACCGGCAAGAATGTCAGCCTCATCCATGAAGTGAGTACTAAACACGGTCACTTTGTTAGCCTTTCTATACTTGAGAAGATTCCAAACAATGTGGCGTGAGCAGGGGTCCATCCCTGCTGTAGGCTCATCTAGCAGGAGTATCTGAGTCAAAGGGGATAAAAAAGGGCAAGAAAACCAAAATACTGAAAATGTACATGGATCCTGGGAATTTTCTCTATTTCAAGTTAATATTTTCACCCAAAAAAAATCTCTCTTAAGGTTTGTATAAATGTTTAAAATTGTGAATAAAACTTTTCCTTGGTTATTTATATATAAGACACTGGTATGACAATCAGACAAAAAATGGCAAAAATATTACATCTATTGCTGTATGTGATTAAATCTGTAAGTAGAGGAATTGATTCTTTGAGACTTTCTGAAGGCACGTTTTATTAAGACAGACTCTCACTATGCAGCCTAGACTGGCCTTGAACTCATGATCTTCCTGACTCGGCTTCTGGAGTACTGGATTATAGGGCTGTGCCTCTTTATCTGGCTTCAACTTGTTTTTTTAACTTAAAAAGCATAAAAGGGTGCTAGCAGGAAATCCAATTAATAAAAGGTCAAATCCATCCTGACCACACGTTGCAGCAGAAAGGGGGAACATAGCAAGGCAGTGGTTTCCGTAGGCTCTCTGCGGTAAGCATACACGTGAGCGGTTTTGAATAGTGTGTAAGGTGAGGTTGCTTCTGTTTCTACAGGCCAGAGAACAGCATAAAAGAAACACGTGTAAAATCACTGCACCAAACAGTGACTAACTCAATTAACCCTTCAATTTTTGTCTTGTTCTAACTTTTTAAAATTTCTTATGTTTTATGCATATGAGTATTGTACATATATGAGTATTATGCATGTATATATGTCTATGTATTGCATGTGTCCCTGGTGAACCACAGGCCATGGATCAGATCCCCCAGAACTGGAGCTAGAAACAGCTTTAAGCTGCTAGGCTAGTGCTGGGAATTGAACACAGGCCCCCTGGAAGAGCGGCCCAAAAAGCCCGTACTCTTAACCACTAAGCCACATCTCTAATCTAATACTATTTAAAGTGATCTCATCAATGAAATTAACCCTGTATTTACCTTTGGATTCCCAAGAACTGCAATTCCTAAAGACAGCTTCCGTTTTTGGCCACCGCTTAATTTTTTCGCTTGATTATCTTTGATGGCTTGCATGTCCAAATCCAGTAACACTTTCTGCACCTGTAAAAGTGAAGTGTGAACAAGTTTCTACCAACAATCATATCATTTTCATAGTCATCAAAATTAGTTTTTACATATTTTAAGTTCTGAAGTACTATTTTAAGCATCATTTAAGCAGTATAATTTTAATTTTTTTTTAATATCAACTTTAAAATGTTAAGTGAGGATGTGCTTAATTTTTCCAAAATTATATATAATTTTGAAAGGAATAAGTAACAAGGTTCTTAGGGAAAAGTCTGCTTTGATTTTGTGCCTTGATGGATGAGGATGAAGGCTCTGTGTGTGCTGAGGCTCAGAGAGCAGCAAGGGGTGAGGGCAGAGCAAAAGAAAGGGAGGGAGGGTGGGGAGGGGAGGGAGGGAGGGAAAGAGGATTGTTCACAGGCACTAATGTATGCACTCTAAACCCACCCAGTTCTTCCTGTTTTCTCTTTACTGACCTAGAGGGGCTTTATGTTTAGATTTTCAAGCATATTTACTGTATAGTTATTATAAAGCATATTAATGTGTAGGAAATACAGTGATGGTTTATATATAAATAGCATACTTCTTGAATTATATTGTTGGCTGGTATTCCTTTGATTGAAGCCAAAATTGATAAATTTTCTTCTACTGTCAGAACATCAAAGTTTATATCTGACTGTGGACATATGCCAATCATTTTTCTTGCTTCAAACATTTCATCTATTTCAGAGACTCTGTGTCCATATATAGAAGCAAACCCTAAAAGCAAAATATTTAAATTTACATTAGAGACATAGAGTGTTAAAAATGCATGTTCTGATGTACCTACCAAGTTACTCATTTTGTTACAATGCTTACGCAAAGCCAGAATTAATATAAATTTGGAAGATACATTCTCACTTTGACAGTACTGGTTGTGTATTTTCAATTATATTTCAACCTCATTTTCCTTTTTTCCAAGGCATATTATACAGTAGGAAGAGCAATAGTAACCTACAAGCTTAACATAAAACATATATATCACTACACTAACAGTGCTTATGTTTCAACCACAATTTCTTACACATCCAGTACTATGAGACACTGAGCGGGCTCCATTAGTCATGTACAAGCTGGTTGTATGGTTGATCTTGAACATCATAGTGCCTTGAATTCCCGCTGTCTTATCTCAGCCGAATCAACTGATAACTCAGGTATCAGATTTGAATGATAATCGGCTTTACTTAAGAAGAACTAAGTCAGTGTGGTAATGCATGAAGAATTCTAAAAATCAAAGTGTAAGAGGTTATGACTAATGTCCAAGAACGTCTCAAGTAAAAATAAAGAACAAGTCAAACTAATTTTGAAAGTTAAGTCTCATTTACAAAGTTGAAATGCAGAGTCACTACAATCCGATCCCTTCATGATAAAACTGATTTCACTGACACTATTCAGTGATTGCAGAAGCACGGGGCTTCCACACAGACTTTACACCTATCACATAATCCCAGGCCAAGATTATTCCTTTGAGGTACTGCTATTTAAATCTGATTTTCGAACACAGTGTTAGTAGTCACCATTCTTTCCTTTGGCTGCATATTGAGATATTTGTGGGTTTTCCAATGGTAATTTAATTTCTAATTAGTTACTGATTTATTCTTCTATGCAAATAAGAAATAAAGATATGTACACATTTAAATATATGGTAGAAATGGGTATATAAAATAAAATTTTAAAAAGTGAATAAAATTAAAAATTATAATTTTTGCTTTAAAAAAATCATGGACCAATATTTTATTTTAAAAATAAGTGTATATAGTATGGAAAAAAATTTCTCACAGATAAACAGCTATTCCAAATCACTCACTTAAATTATCTAGTACACATGTAAAGAGGGCAAACAATTGCTACACACTGTGACTCCTTAGCTAATAACACTAAAAAAATAGGAGATTTTTTTTTCTCAAGTGAGAAAACTCTTACCATCAGAAGGTGGGCATAGACCACACAGAATATTCATCAGTGTGCTTTTTCCTGTTCCACTGTGGCCCAGCAGTGCAGTAATCTGACCTTCATATATGTCAAATGATAAATCTAGTTCATGGAAAAAAATAAGGCTCAAATTTTTATGTATCTGTTCAGCTCTATAAAGTAATTCATAATTCCATGCAATCTTAAGGAAGACAAACATCAATGTATAAAGTTACCAACATAGTTTAAGCGGATTAAGTAGTCTGGACATAGTCAGTTATATGAATAGCAGGAAATATAAAAAATCAGTTATTGATTTGCTATGACACTAAAAATTAAGGCACATACAAAATATTTGAAGGTTTTCTGTGTACTGACTTCTAAGAGTTGTCAAGAAATTAATACAGAAATTTATCTCACCATGGTATCTGAAGATAAGTTAAATAAAGTGGAACAAAAAGAACAAAATTAGAAATCGGCACCAGAAGCTAACAGTAAGCGAGTACAGAAAGGCTCCACACGGTCGTACAGGAAGCAGGAGACTTTGATTTTCCATCAGTTAAAGTTCACGCTTTTGGAGCCATACCTAGAAAACTTTTGTTTAATCAAGTCTCACAATATTTGTCCTGTTTTGCGTTCTTTGGGGTTTATGTCACTTTAAGTTTGTATTTGAGGTTTATGTCACTTTAAGTTTGGCTATATGACTCATCTCCACTCGTTTCTGTCTACAGTGCTCAGAATGGATCACAGGTCATGTTCTTATAGTCTCTGTTTTGTTTTAAACTTTAATGAAAACTTAATTATTCATAAAATACAAGTAATATTTCTATCTTCTCTATTTCACTGATTTTTCAATTTCTTTTATGCCAAACTTGCACTGTCTTAACTATTAAAGCATTTACATGAAATCTTAAAATAATATAGTTAAATTACAATTTAACATTAGGTTTTTTCACATTTGTTTTGGCAATTCTATGTCATTTGCATGTATATATAATTTCAGAATCCATTTTTCAAAATGAACAAAAAATTCTAATAGAATTTTGTCAAAGTGTGAATCTACAAAACATGGATAGAATTCGCATGTATACACTCATTCTTCCAACCCTTAAACATGGTATTTCTACCTGACTAGTTCTTGTCAGCAATAAACTGTACTTTTTAAGATACAAGTCTTCTACATTTTGGTCTGATATACACAAGGTATTTTGGTGTTTTTATTTTAATTTTCAATTCCTTGGCGGTGGAATGCAGGTGCACAATGACTTTCTATACTGGCTTACATTGTCACCTTTCTGAACACACTTCAGCTGCAGTATGGGTACTACAGAGGCTTGTCACTTCATTTGCTTCCTTTACAACCTAGGTATCCCTTATACCTTCTCTTGCTTCTTGGCATTAGCAACAACTTCCAGCTGAATAACTCACATTGGAGGTCACAGATAGCCTTTAATGTTTAGTAAACAACAGAAGAATCATTTATCATTAATGGCATTGTAGCCAGAAATAATGAGACTCGTGTATTAGGTATACTTTAAGTTAAGAAGTGTTTATGCTAATCAAAGCATACTGTTCATAACCAAAAGGCAGGCTTCCCAATGGAATGGAATATTTGAATACCTTTATCTAACAAAGGCCATGAACCTAAATTATTAAAAATAAAAACCTTAAGTAGGTACTTTTTTAAAAAGAAGAACATTCGAATGTCCAATGAAGGGATGACAAGATGCATTATCCCCTGAGCTCTGGGCCCTCCCAGAATACAGTCTCTCGAATTAAAAATGTCAGTATGTAAGTGTATTTTACAGATCCTGGAAGATACTGATGCATTGCTAAATGTACTCCAATTCTCCAGACAGACTTCACACACACACACACACAAAGAATCTTACAACAAAATAAGTAATACCTATATATGTACACAATAATAAAATATAATATTAATTGAACCAGAATATAATATAAACTGGTTCAAATTGTTAGGTATTTTCTTTTTCTCTTCTTTTTCTTTTCTTTTTTCTTTTCTCTCTTTTTTTTTTTGACAGCACATTCCATCACTTTATAGTTTCAGAAGAGTGTTGGTTCAGGAAGCAAAGGCTCCCAGTATGCAGAGAGATAATAATTTGTTTACCGAGGTTTCCAGAAATTAATAGGTATTTTCATGTCAACAGATACTACTTTCTGGCTTTATAACTTCCATGCCATAAGTTTTATTATCAACATTAGTCACATAAAGTGTCTCTAATGGGAAGACAGCAAATCTTAACAGGTAAATTTAACTTTCACAACAATGATGCAGACTGGTTCTTCGTCTGTACTATGATGCTATGGACTAAGTCCTGGGCCAGCCACTTACTTCTCAAAGCCTCCACGTTCTCAGTTTTCTTTCTATAGGCTTTCTGAATACCACTTATTCTGAAAAACACAGATTCATATTAAAATTATATATGAAATTTTATAATCACATTAGCATATATGATATTTTTATCCAAACTGTCTTGTTTTAAGATCTAACTTTTAAATTTTGAACTAGCTATACATCTCTAGCAATACAAGACACTTTCCACACTATTAGGACAGGGTTGCATACACAGAGTAAGGCAAAAGTTATTCAAATTTGAGGAGAAAAATTGGATGGGGGAACTGGAGAGACATATTGAAATCACACGTCCAAAATAAGGATAAATTTGCATACAAAATATAGAGGAAAAATGGCTGAAATATTTAATAGGAAAAATAATAAACTACCTTCCTGCTAAAACAAAGAGCCAAGTAACTGCGACATGAAGGGCATGATTGTCTGAAGACTACAGGAATGGGCTCCTGGCTCCACTTTAGGCATCGCCTACTCGGGCTCAGGCTGAGACAACTGAAGTGAAGCACTGTTTCAAGTAATTTACAGATTATCTTCATCGTTCAGTAATCAAATGCTTCTTACATTAGTAAAGGAGATATAAACTAGATGTCATTTTGTGTAAGCACACCAATGCATATTTTCTCATCCAGTCTCTTCTATGATAGTGTAACATAAGATTTAAATGTCTGTCACAATTTCCATCAGCAGTTCTACCTATGCCTAAAAATTAAACATACCTTATAGCTTCTTTTCCTATAAATTCTGAAGAAACGGGCTCAACAATTTCGTTGAGACTAATATTGCCATTAATGTTGCCCTCTGATAGCTCCTTATAGTTTCTTTTGTTTTTTGACCAATACGATGGCTTTAAAAAGTACAAAGATGACCTCCTCAAGCCAAATTCCCCTAAAAATAAACATTAAGACCTGAGTTATACAAATTATTTTGAAAGCATATTTAAAACATAGTAAGTAACCTTAGTTTAATTTTAAAATGATAAGTCCCATTACATGGGTATAGTAGCACACCTTAAATCCAAGTACTTGAGAAGCAGAGGCAAGCAGAATTCAAGGCCAGCAGAAGCTACATAGCAAGTTAGGCCAGCAAACATTCTCTCAATGAAAATAGTATAAATTAATTAAATAAAGTCATATTAACTAGTAGTTATCATATTACACGGGCCTGGAATATAGAAAATATTACAACAACAAAAAAAGGACAACACCAGGCAATGGTGGTGTACACCTTTAATCCCAGCATTTGGAAAAGACAGGTAGATCTTTGAGTTCAAGGCCTGCCTGGTCTATACAATTAGTTTCAAGACAGCCAGGGCTACACAGAGAAACCCTGTCTCAAAAAAACAAAGAGACCATGAATTTGGAGCAGAGGGTTTGCGGGGGGGGGGGGGGGGGGGGGGGGGGGGGAGGGGAGCATGGAAAGAATTGGAGAAAAGAGAAAAGAAACATGATGTAATTGGTTTTTAATCTTTAAAAATAAAGCTAAATTTTAAAAAGATAAAAAGTGTTTGGAGTTATAAGGCTGCTTTAGATCTTAGAGGGCAAAATAAAATAGTTTAAAAGGATTAATATAATGAAGAATTGAGTTGTGAAGTGCAGGTAGACTGTCAAAACAATCATCTCTCTTGTTACAGTCTCTTCATGTTCACAAGAGGTTAGTGAATATGCAATATACTATATATTGTGAATATATGCATATATATACACGTATATGTACACCTATACCTATACACACACATATATACATACAGTATATATATATATATATATATATAGCTTAAGAGCAAATTGAACCATCAATGTGATGTAAAATACTCTGGCTAGGAGAAAATTAAATTGATAGTATATGAGCAAAATTACTTTAGAATCTTTACAGTAACTAGCCACATACCTGGAATGACTTGGTCAAGATACGCAGCCAGGAGGACATAGAACACACTGTCAAGAGCTAGCATGATTATAGTAATAATTAGAGGATAGGGACCTTCAGTCAAATTAGAAAATAAGGCACCCTCATTAAAATCTTCTAAATGCATGACCTAAAGGGAAAAAAAAACAAACAAACCGCCAAGCTTATTCCATAAAAAATGATTAGAACAAAGCTAATTTGTTAAATTAATTTGCTAAATCCAGAGTAATATTAACAGAATTATTTTAAAAAGTAATTAGTAAAATGCTCTTATAAGGAAAACAGACCACAAAAGAAGGAAGTTCATCAAAAAGATTCACTTTATCATGATTTCTATTCTGTGCAGGGTTTTTTTTGTTTGTTTGTTTGTTTTGCTTTTTAAGATTTATTTATTATATGTAAGTACACTGTACCTGTCTTTAGACATCCCAGAAGAGGGCATCAGATCTCATTATGGATGGTTGTGAGCCATCATGTGGTTGCTGGGATTTGAACTCACGACCTTCGGATGGCTCTTAAACGCTGAGCCATCTCTCCAGCCCGTTTGTTTTGTTTTTTGAGACAGGATCTCTCTATGTAGACCAGGCTGGCCTTGAACTTGCAGAGATCTACCTACTTCTGCCTCCTTACTAAAGAAGGGATTTAAGGGGATGCTGAGATTAAAGGGATGTACCACTATGCTCTCCTTTTAATTATTGCTTTTCCCAGTTGGTACTTTGTAAGCCTGTATACAACACTCCCTGAGTCATTTAATCCTAATGGGATGAAACAAAGGAAATAAAAGTAAGGTGGAGCCAGGCATGGTGGCACACGCCTTTAATCCCAGCACTTGGGAGGCAGAGGCAGGCGGATTTCTGAGTTCGAGGCCAGCCTGG
>NC_034603.1:77564872-77577324 GCF_900095145.1 Mus pahari
GGAATGCTAAAACACCTAAGAAAACAGAGCCAAATAAATGTTGCAGGATAAAATTATGGTCAGCATGTGTGTAGCACTGAGAAGGTGTTTGGTTAATGTAACTCTAAAGTACACACAGTAGGCACATGTGCTGGAGGCGAAGGCCCACTCAGGTACAAGCTCTTCCCATGTTGCCACCCTCCATTTCAGTCCTCTCATTTGTGAACTGAGGGAGATCAATTAGATGACATCTAAGGATTCTGTTACTCCCAACGAAAACCCATGACCATAGTCGCACTTTGTGAAGAGAAGAGGGATTCGGTATACTCTAAAAGTATGGAAAAATAACTCTTAAGTAATTAAATCTTGTTGAATGAGCTTATTAATAATCTATTGCAATGTTACCTCATAAAGCATCTATATAACATCAAATATAAATCAAATATAGAATGAAATCATGTTCTTTGTACAATAACCGAGTTTATATTCTACCCCCCAAAAAATGGTTCCTTAAGAAATTGTTTTCATTAAATAAAAAGTAAAATTTATAAGTCTAAATATTCTTAATTTTAAACTCTGTTTTCTTATTTTATGTATGAGCATCACATGTATGCCTGGTGCCCATGAAAGCAGAAAGGGACATCAGATCCCTGGAACTAGAATTCTAGCCACTTGAAAGACACCTTGTGAGTGCTGGAAACTGAACTTTGACCCTCTGAAAGAGTAGCTAGTTCTCTGAACAACTAAGACATTTCTCCTGCCATAATGTTATTTAGATAAATGACAACCCCACAGGTCCTAGACCAAGAAAAATCCACCAAAAGTGCACAGTTTACAATTTTCATCTTGACAACTTTGTTCTGTATCATGAATGATTTTCTGTTCAGCATTCTTCTAAAGTAAATTTATAAATGTTTACAGTAGAGCAATGAAGACTACTTGTAACTTAAATAAGTAACTTCAATGAACTGAGCTACTACACCAAAACAGCATTATGAGATACACTAAAGCAGACACTGAGGAATTTATAAGCAAGATTTAACTGAAAATTTAAAATTAGAGTAATTCTAAGAGAAAGTAGATATAAAATGTACTCTGTAGTATATTTCTTTCTGATGGAATTTAAGTTTTCTGACATTTCTTTTTCATGAAATGCTAGTGTTGTTTGTTTACAAACAAAAGGTGATATTTGTGGCAGAACAAGATACTGCCTGAGCTCTCAACAAGAGAAAGTACTGGGTGAATGGCAGGTGAACGCAGGACCCACCTGTGCAATCCCAATCAGAAAGGCGCACTGACACAAAGGACTGAAGAGCCACACCAGCGACCTGGGGAAACTTTCTATGAGGACAATCAACAAGCCGACAAATCCAAACACCACGGTGACAAAAAACTCAACGACTCCCACGTGTTTTGATTTTTTAAAAAGAGGCGTCAGCATTAAAGCAAAAAACACCTAAAAAGCATAAATGTAAAGTTACTGTATACTCTGTATATACTGACCCAAAGGAAAATTAACTTTTTTATGAAAGAAAGATGCATTCATGGAAAAGTACAGCTACTAAAATGCAGTTTCTGTTATGGGAAGGGGCTTTGTTTTCATAACTGACAAATGCTAAATGCTAATGATTACATTTTATCTGTAAGATGGGGAAATACAACCACATTTACACAACAGCGTCCATAAGGAGCTGTGTGCTAGCTAGCTAGCTCTGGGGCCACTGGGTTTCATCCCCTCCCAATCCCCAACCTCCACACTGAGGCTTCAGACACACCCTGCTGGACCCAGGTGTCATGTGGGTGCAGGAAACCTAGACTCAGGTCCTGATCTTTGTAAGACAAGCACTCTGCCCAGAGTCATCCTGCAGGTGCCCAGCAGCCTTTAAACAAAGAACCTGGTTTTAGACGGGGTGTTAAAAGTGATATATTAGGTTATTATGCTGGAAATGAGGTATTCAAAATTTATTATTTTAAAGAATGGAAATGATAGTAAAATTATTTAACTATACATATGGGCACATAAACCAATCATAATGATACAAAGGTCAGTCATTACATTTAGTATTAAGTCAATATATTAAATAAATACCAATACTACTAAAGAACTACATTAAAAAAGCAACCTTGAAACCTTTAAAACTAACTGTCGATAGAATACACTAACTTGAAAAGGTCAGGGCCTCAGGAAAGGAGAAAAAAATGCAGCAGTGTGCAGTCTTCCACAGGACAAACAGAGACAATAATAGAAGACGTATGTGTAAAACATAATACACCAAAACAAGTTAGATTTAAACACAAGATTATATTATAATTTTTCTAAAGAGCATAATAATATAATACTATGCCATGTATTATTTAGCTATTTATCTGTAACTTATTAGTAAAAATATCATTAGTGGAAATTTGTCTAAGTTAACCAAAGCAAAGATCTTAACTTCATTACCAGAGTACTCTGACATTTTGAGGTAAGATACTCACAGATGACAATCCATATAAGAAGAACAATAGAAAAATCACAATGCTGCTACTCTGAGGGAATAATGAAGAGGCTGTTGCGATGACGGCCATAAGAAGGGACATAAGGAAAATCAAGCTTGCGTACAGAAGAACCCAGGAAAGCCTACGATCAAGGTGCAAACACACTGCTGTCAAATGAACAAGCTCCGGTAGTAAAAAACCACTTTACACTAAACATCAAACTATTTCAGCCATTTATTCTTTAAATCAATTTATCTGCATGTGCTCATGTACTGAACACTAATATTAGGAAATGAAGAATAAAGGACTAGCCAAGCCACTGTTGGATGTGACTGACAGAGATAAAATGATCTCTGAGTCAAAAGCTTTACAATTCAATAGCAATGCAAGCTAAATTTAAAGCTCAAACTCTCAAAAGCCTGAGAGCACTGGCCATCTCTGATTCTCTTAAAATATGTTTACTAAGTCAATACAATTATTTTCTTTATGAAATGAACTATGCTTATACCCCTGATGGCTTTGGTTATCATAAACCCAAAAGTCCTTACCAATTAATAGCAACAATTACCATACTTATACAATGTGAGTACTGATTAATAAGATCAACTAAAATCACTATTTTAATTCAAGCTTTCCCTTCAGTCAAAGCTCAGTGGAATTACCATTAGTATTTAATTTCACATTTTATTTATTTTCCCATTAGCATTGAAAAATCATTTTAAAGAAAACTTCAAATTTATTTAAAATATTTAATTGAGTTAATACATATTAAGTACTTAGAGCTAAATTCATCTAGCAATTTCAATACAAAAATAATAATACCATGCATCTTAAAGGCCATTACTAGACCATTTAAGAAAAACAAAAGGTGGGTGTGCTGATGCACACCTTTAATCCCAGCACTCAGGAGGCAGAAGAAGGCAAGTTCCTGTGAGTTCAAGGCCAGCCTGATTCACCTAGGAAGCTGCAAGACAGAGTTATTTGAGGAGACCCTCTCTCAAAAAAGCAGGGGGGGTGGGGTGGTGGAGAGATGGCTCAGTGGTTAAGACCACTGTTGCTCTTGCAGATGACCTGGGTTTGATTCCTAGGACCAGCGTGATGGCTAAGAACTAGCTATAACTCCAGCTCCAGGGAATCCAAACTCCTGGCTTCTGCAGACACTGTATACACATAGTGCACATACAGGCATGCAGGCAAAACATCCATACACATGAAATAATAATTTAAAAAGCAGAGAAAAGGTTAAGACATAATAATGCCACTACATAAAATTTTATACATGCTACAACAGACCAAATAAAAATTTGTAAAATGAGGACTGGAGAGATGGCTCAGCAGTTAAGAGCAGTGACTGCCCTTCCAGAGGTCCTGAGTTCAATTCCCAGCAACCACATGGTGGCTCATGACCATCTATAATGGGACCTGATGCCTTCTTCTGGTGTGTCCGAAGACAGCTACAGTTTACTCATATAAATAAAATAAATCTTTTTTAAAAATTGTAAAATGTATTTTTGTTTTACAAAATTGTTTTATAAATACAATAATAAAAAATTATAAACTTAACAGTTTCCATTGAAAGTACTAACCTTCCTCGTAAGTAGGCTAATGAGAACCCAGTTTTTGTTTGAAACAGCATCTAGCAGTCTGGCCTAGGTTGGCTCAGACTCAAGGCCCCCCGACTGGATTCCCGAGTGCTAGCATTATAGGCAGACACAAACCAGCCAGCTTACAGACAGATTGTCTTAGTACACAGTAGAAATAGGAGAGGAAAGTACTTAGTTATGAATATCCATGTCTCTATAAAATTAGCACTGTATAAAAATGCTAACATATTAACTCTTACCTATGGGAACTTTTTTCTCCACTTGTGTCTCCATAAATTACCTATACGTTCCTTATCGTAAATTACTGAAGCTCCAAGTGAGGAGAAGAAGCTGGAAACTACATGTGCAGACCTTTATCTTTTAACTAAGCTTTCAGTGTTGAGTATCTGCTCTGATATCAGGAAAGGGCGTTAGTAGTCAACTTATAGTTTTTAGAGATTTCCTATCTTCCGTGCAATGATGCAATGATATATATGATGCACGACTCAAGGGTTCTAACAGGTTGTGAAATAAAATACATTGTCAAAAGAAACTTCCAATAAAACAAGCAGCTAATTGACTAGTCTCGACGTCTAAGAGAAATGGAACCATTAGAAGGAATCAGGATCAGCACATCAAGTTGGGAAGTAAACGTATACTGCTGAAGATCAGCATATTTCATATAACTGTTCATTATTTCATATCGGAAACCACTAAACATACCAAAAAGCAGTGTCATGAAGTCCCATTATCTTTAAAAATTCCTTTAACTTTTTTTCTTTTTCTGCTACAATGTGAATTGCCAGGAAGTACCCGAAGGGTGAGAAGGCTACGACAAGGTAGATGAGGATGACCACTCGGGGGAAGGTGTCAATCTCCACAACAGCAGCCTCTCCCATGATGACAGCTTTGGTTGACTCCAGCTCCCTCCACACAGAAACGTTGGTCTTCAACTATAGTTACGAAGTGCAAATACATGAAATGAACTAGTTCTAACAATAGTTCCTAGTAAAATCTGGTTATTATACACCTAAAAAAGTAACCTCATGCAAGTAAAATATCCAAAAAGCCACACTCCTGAAATAAGAGTGAGTGACCATAATATCATGATATAAAGTAGAATTCTGCTTTTAATTCATTCTGGATATTACAAGTTTTCAGACTGTGAATGAATAAAATTTTAATGAATTCATCCAATAAAATAAAATCATACAATTTTATTATCACATTAAGCAGAATAAAGGGATAATAAAAAAAATGCTTCAATTATGAAAATGGAACCAGTTCTCTGAAACCTTTCATTCCTGGTGGATAAACGATGTGCACCTTACTCTCACTAATGCCAAAATGACGTTCTTTCTTTAAGCTTCTACTGGGGCTGGAGCGATGTCGCATCAGTTAAGAAAGAGCTGCTCTTCCAGAGGACTTAGGTTCAATTCCCACAACCACATGGTAGCTCACAATGGACTCTAACTCCATTCCAGGCCATCTGACACCCTCACACATACATTCAGGAAAGACACCAATGTACATATAATAAAAATAAAACATTTTAAGAAAAGAAAAGCTATGTTTCTTCAAAGCTGAGGGTCAAAGGAATGATTAATAACCTCCATTCCTACGGCTATATTTAAAAAGCTCTCTTAAAGAGCGTGTTTTCTGAGGCTGGAGAGATGGCTTGGCAGTTAAAGGCACTGACTGGTTCAAATCCCAGCACCCACATGGCAACTCACAACTGTCTGTGACTCCAAGGTCTGACCCTCTCACACAGACATATGTGCAGGCAAAACACCAATGCACATTTTTTAAAAAGGCAAATAGATTTTAAAAAAAGAAGAGCATTTTTTCTTACTGCTTTAAAACTGATACATGTAGAAAGAACATAGTTACAGATTTGTGTAATAAAAATGTTTTCCGGGGACTGGTGAGATGGCTCAGTGGGTAAGAGCAACCGACTGCTCTTCTGAAGGTCCGGAGTTCAAATCCCAGCAACCACATGGTGGCTCATAACCATCCGTAACAAGATCTGACTCCCTCTTCTGGAGTGTCTGAAGACAGCTACAGTGTACTTACATATAATAAATAAATAAATCTTTAAAAAATAAAATAAAAAATAAATAAAAATTAAAAAAATGTTTTCCAATTAATACTTCTAGTATCTAAATGAATGCCTAAACTACAAATCTGTACTACCCACAGTGGTCTAGGCTTATAATTGCTAACGTCTAACTAAAACACAATTAAGTTTTATAGTATCATCTACTGTTTCGGCCTTTATCTTAAGCACAGCACAACTGACTTAGCACAGTACTGCAAACCCCTAATACCTTCACAGCATGCAAGATGCAAGAGTTTATAAGACAATTTTACATACATAATTGATTTTGTTCTTTTAAGAGTTCTGTCACAAAGGAAGGCATCACTGTTACAGGCAACGTGTTCCTAGCGGTTTACCAACTAGGAGAGCCAGGACCCTTGCTTAGGCTTCTGTCCCACTGGTACGGCCATTCGTACATACTCTGAATGTGGAGTCCAAAGGCCATAATCTGGTCCTTGGCCTGTGACTCAGAGCCCTGAAGTTACTTATGTTACTTTATTTCAGGTTCTGTCTCGGAGGGTTGTTAAACATTAAATGAATTATATCAGAACATAACTTTGAATACATTGTTTAATAAATAAAAGATAAATATCTATGAAATAGAAAATAAAATCTAGCACTACAATTATGATAATAAAAGTAGCTACCTTCTTTAACTTATATGAATTCAAGGGGAAAGGTTTCAGAAACATTACCTATAATCAATAAATATAATATTGATACTTAGTATGTCAAATCATATTCATAAAACTATCCAATAAAAAAGGCTTCAAAAATTCATTTTATCTTTTTTCTCAAATGATTATGTTATGTAATATTTATATTTTTAAGTAAATTAACGAAATTCATCTTTAAAGAATTAAGGAATAATTGTTAAAATGTGGATTGGTTTTCTTCCTTTGTTACATTTACCTGTATAATGGCAGCATCTATTGACGCCTGCAGAACTGTAAACCCTGAAGACCAGTACTGAGCAGCATCACATAACTTTGAACAGTCTGCTATAGGGAGAAAAAAATGAGACATAAGATGTTGTACAATACTGCAAGTGCTTTCTTCTGAAATAGTACATGGCAGGTTAGCAAAGTAACATAATCAACCATTCTCTACAGAACCAGAAAGAAAACCCTGGAACCCACCTTTCAAAGACAAGTATCTGTTATGATTCCTATTGATTTGAATGCCCAGACTAAATTATTCATGCTGAGTGCTGGCACAACGGGCCAGCGAGTTAAAGTGTCCGCCACACAAGCCTGATAACCCAAGTTTTATCCATGAGAGCCACAAAAAGCCCGGTATGGTGGTTATGTATAACCCAGGCACTCCTGTGGTGAGATGACAGACCGGACAATAGAGAGACAGAACAGCCCAGGGGTTCGAGGCCCAGCTAGCCTGAGTATGAAGCAGTAGAAACAACAGAAGAAATCCTGCCTCAACAAGATAGAAGAAAACCAACTTAATAAAGTTTCCTCTGACCTCTAACACAGATGCAGCAGAATTTACATACAGTTACATACATACATATCACATAACAGACACACACTTAAAATAAAGCAAAAATTATATGTGATAGGATACTGGATGGTTGTCAGAAGCCATCTAGGAAAGACTGGAGGCATGCAAGTGGCATTCTGGAGATGACACATTATATTGCATGGTCTGTGATGGGTGAACTCTAGTTTTCAGGGCTTTTAGAGATCTCATCTCAGAACTGATTCTTGCAGCCGATATGCCTTTCCTGTCATTATGAAATTAATATAATAATTCCTGGACATTAGCTCACCCTACTGGGCAGATTTGTGTATATGTATATATACACACACATATATATGCATATGTATATATGTGTATGTGTATATGTATATATGTAAGTATATGTGTATATGCAAATATGTATGTATGGAAACATACATGAATACTTGTAGAGTGGATGAGATAGGTGATTGGGCCCAACAAAAAATGTAAATAGTATGTATATATAAATGTGTTTCTGTGCATACTGCCTGTGTAAAAGTTTTTCTTTCTGTAAGCATGACTTTCTTTTCCTGGTTCACTAAAAGTTAATTGCTCCAAGCCTCCCTCTTGCCTAGACAGCAAAAGGAGAGGGTTCTGGGCAAGAGAGAAAGGAACCTTAGCAAAAAGTCCTCTGCTGAATTCCCTGCTGCTATGCAGCATATGTTAACTGCCCATATGTTTACTTATAAAGTAAGAGTTAAGTTTTTCAGCACTTATTCAAGCACAGATAATTATAAAGTAAATGAGAGATAAAGAATTAAGTTCCCCCCCCCCATGCTTAATGAAGCACAGAACAGTAAGAAAGAGTTAAGTTCCTACAAGGCTGGAGATCATCAGTCTTTTCACCTGAGTCCCTTGTTATGTCCCACTTCAGCCCCTGAGGCAGAGCAGGCCCTGGCAGATAGTAAATGAATAAAGATGAAAATTCATTATAAACGTAATTATTTAAAAGTCACTTTTTTAGGGATGGAGAGATGGCTCAGTAGTTAAGAACACTAGCTGTCACTATGGAAATCGGTACGGCTGTTCTTCAGGAAGATTAGAATTGATCTACCTCAAGTTCCAACTATACAACTCTTGGACATATACCCAAAGGATGCTTCATCTTACCACTGAGACACTTGTTCAACCATGCCCAGTGCTGTTCTCTTCATAATAACCAGAAACTGGAAACAACCTAGATGCCCTTCAACAGAAGACTGGATAAAGAAAATGTGGTACATTTATACAATAGAGTACCACCTACTCAGTCAGCCATGGGGGAGGGAGGCTACCATAAAATTTTCAGGCAAATGGATGGAACTAGAAAAAAAATCATCCTGAATGAGGTATTGCAGATCCAGAAATAGGAATATATTCACATATACATGGATATTAGCGGTAAAGTCAATGACAACCAAGCTATAATCCATAGAACCATGTAAGATAGGAATAGAGTAAGGGACTAGAGGGAGCAGATAGATTTCATGAGAAAAAGGAAATGTAACTACTATTTATGAATATATTGATGAGAGGGACTGGAATGGGAGATCAAGTAGGGACAGGAATGAGAGAAGGGGATGAGGGATGGGGAGAGACAGCTAAAGTTAAGGGACATTTAAGGGGTAGAATGGAAACCTAAAATATATACATATATGAAGGTGATCTAAATGAAAACACCAGTGGGAGAGACAAAGACCAAACTGGCCATCTCTTGTCACCAAATGAAGCATCCAATAGCAGGTTTGGGTTACATCTAATTGAACTGTTGACCAAAAAGGGCCCCACAGGAATCTCCGAACAGCCCAGGCTATTACCAAAACCATAGGTTGCTTTCAACACACTGACAGCAAAGGCCCATTGCTACTGAAAAAAACACCTACACAACTCACCGAACGTGGAGATGTCAAGCTGGTGCCTACAAAGACGGTTTACCCCTATGCTCCAGCATCTTTGTTATAGAACAGCACTCTATACTCTATCAAAAGAAAACTGTAAGCACCAAGCTAGCCATAAACCTTTTAACTACAGTGGTGAACTACCTACAAGATATGCTAGGACAATGATGGCACAAAGTTTGTGGTAGTAACCAACCAATAGCTGATCTGACTTAAAGCCCATTAGGTGGAACCTGTAACCAACAGTGCTGGGGTAACCAAGAACCAGGGACTAGATAGCCCAGGACCTAGGGAAAACCAAACAGTACAGGTCTAAAACCAAAGAGACAAACAAAATGCAGTGATAAAATGACCACTAATGGCATTCTGCTACACTGGTAGATCTGTGCCTTACTCAGCCATCATCAGAGAAGCTTCTCCTCAAGTGGATGGGAACAAATGCAGGGACCCACAGCCAGAAGTGACACAGAGTCAGAGAGGCCTTAGAACACTAAGATGTCTCCAGCAAATCCCTCCCCTCCCGGCAGGGCTCAGGGAGCCCTGGGGAAGGAGACAAAAAGAATGAACAAAGCTGGGGAGGGGCAGGAGGGATGGCCAGGGCCCTGAGGAAAAGCAAAAATCTGCAACTGATTGGGGTGGGGAGGTGGGGGGCATCTGCAGGATGAAACAGAGACCTGGGGATAAAGGAGGTGGTCAAGGATCAATGTGGGTGTCCTTAGCTGTGACTCACAGCATTGAGAATGTGGAACCTGAAGAGACCACCTCCTGTAGCCAGGCAAGAAGCCTAATGGAGCAACAGGGACACCAACCCACCCACAAAACTTTTGACCACAAATTTATCTATCGTCTACAAGAAATGCAAGGATGGGGAATGGAGCAGAGACTGAGAGAATGGCCAACCAATAACTGCCACACTTGAGACCCATCCCATGGGCAAGCACCAATCCCTGATACTATTAATGATACTCTGTTATGCTTGTAAACAAGAGTTTAGCATGGCTGTCTTCTGAGAGGCTCCACCCAGCAGCTGACTCACTCAGAAGCAGACATTCATAGCCAAACAGTAGATGGAGCTTGGGGACTCTTATGGAAGACTAGGAGGAAGGATTGCAGCCCTGAGGGTATAAGAAGGCCACAGAAAGACCAACAGCAACAACTAACCTGGACCCTTCGGGCTCTCAGAGACTGAACCACCAACCAAAGAACAGGCTGGACCTAGGCCTCCCTGCACGTAGGTAGCAGATGTGCAGCTCATATGGACCCTTATGTGGATCCCAAACAACTGTAGCCAGGTAGGAGGGGGCTGTAACCCAAAAGCTGTTGTTGCCTGTCTGTGGGATATGTTCTAGCTGAGCTGCCTTGTCTGGCCTCAGGGAGTGGATGCTCCTAGCCTCACAGAGATTTGATATGCCAAGGGGGTGGGGGGATACCAAAGGGGGACCACTCAGAAGAGAAGGGGAGGGGAGTGGGGGGAAGGATTGTAAGAGGGAGTGATGGGGAGGGGACAGTGAGTAGGATATAAAGTGAATAAGTCAAAAAAAAAAAAAAAAGTAAAAAGAATGTAAGAGCCAAGGTGAATGGAGGCCACCAAGAAAGTAAAACCTCTAAATCAGTGTGAGCAAAGCTCATGAACTCTCAAGGACTACCTGAACCAGGTCTCTGAGCTTAGACACTGGCTTCCAGTCGGGGTTTTCATGGGATTCCTGAGCACATGAATCAGTGTGCCTCTGCTTCTGCTGCCCTCTCTTGGGCTCTTTCCCCTCTGTTGGTCTGTCTTGTCTGACTTCGATGTAATAGCTTTTGTTTTATCTTTTATTTTGTTACATTTCCTTTAAAGAGGAATGAATGTATATAAAGCCACACACTAGGATAATGGAACTGTCATTTATGCCTGCTGGGAGAGGGAAAATCAGTTTTCTCCACTGGAGTAACACTGGGTATATGAACCACTGCAGAACCAATCAAATGGTCAGGAATACTTGGCCAGCAAATCATAGACTCCAAGGGGCTTTTGTGTGAACTTTTATTTACATACAGTTTGGTGGTTTTTTGTTGTTTATTTTTCCTTTTTAGGTGATATGTTTTCTAGGTTTTAAGAATTTTGTTGTTGTATTGAGCTTTTGGTTTTTTGAAAAACAACTTAAAGTTGAGTAGATAGAGGAGGAAGAAATCCTGGACAAACTTGGTAGGGGGAAGAATATATTTAACATAATTTAATTTTTATATTTAATATAATTAACTTATAAATATAAAAGTATTTAATATATTTATATTTTAAAATTCTTTTGAATAAATAATGTGAAAAAGAGACAGGAAGGCAGAAAGGCAGGAAGGAAGGAAGGAAGGCAGGAAGGAAGGAAGGAGAAAATAAAGGAAGGAAGGCAGGAAGGCAGGAAGGAGAAAAGGAAGGAAAGAAGGAAAGAAGGAAGGAAGGAAGGAAGGCAGGAAGGAAGGAAGGAAGGAAGGAAGGTAGGAAGGAAGGAAGGAGTAAATAAAGGAAGGAAGGCAGGAAGGAGAAAAGGAAGGAAGGCAGGAAGGCAGGAAGGCAGGAAGGAAGGCAGGAAGGCAGGAAGGAAGGAAGGAAGGAAGGCAGGAAGGCAGGAAGGCAGGAAGGCAGGAAGGAAGGCAGGAAGGCAGGAAGGAAGGCAGGAAGGAAGGAAGGCAGGAAGGCAGGAAGGAAGGCAGGAAGGAAGGAAGGCAGGAAGGCAGGAAGGAAGGCAGGAAGGCAGGAAGGAAGGAAGGAAGGAAGGAAGGCAGGAAGGAAGGCAGGAAGGCAGGAAGGCAGGAAGGCAGGAAGGAAAGCAGGAAGGAAGGCAGGAAGGCAGGAAGGCAGGAAGGAAGGCAGGAAGGAAGGCAGGAAGGAAGGCAGGAAGGCAGGCAGGAAGGAAGGCAGGAAGGCAGGAAGGAAGGCAGGAAGGAAGG
>NC_034603.1:77577779-77597198 GCF_900095145.1 Mus pahari
GGAAGGAAGGAAGGAAGGAAGGAAGGAAGGAAGGCAGGCAGGAAGGCAGGCAGGCAGGCAGGAAGGAAGGAAGGCAGGAAGGCAGGCAGGCAGGCAGGCAGGCAGGCAGGCAGGAAGGAAGGAAGGCAGGAAGGAGAAAATGAAGGAAGGTAGGACTGATAAGTACTGGCTGCTCTTCCAAAGAACCTAGGCTCAATTCCCAGAGGTGGCTCACAACTACCTGAAAATCCTATCCTGACCTCTGTGGGCACAAGGAATGCACATGATGAACATACTTACAAACAGGCAAATGTTCATAAATATAAAATAAAACAAATTGCTTTTCTGTTTTAGGATAAGTTATTCCACAGTGCACATTTCAAAGCATCTGACATATAAACAGGTTCAAATTCATAAAAAGAAATAAGAATTTTCCATATAAGCTTTTTGAATAAAGGAAGAACTTTCCATACTTAATACAGTGACTTTAATATTGTACAATAAACAGTTGATACTATCTTTTCAGTAAACAGTTTTCTATGTTTCAAATATAAACAAGAAATTTCATTGGTAGGAGACACTGAGATTTTAAACATTTATATCATACCCCAGTTAGAATAGTTGCATGAGGAAAAATATATTTAGAAAGGCATAGTGAAAGATTCAATTTTGTCTTGTAATACAAATGGCACACAAATATATTAAAGTTATATATAGTTATTTATAGAGCATATACATAACGTACACAGATATACACATACATACACATATATATGTGCATAACTGATATTAATTTATGAATACAGAGTCTTGCCATGTGCCCCAGGTGGCCTGGAACTCACTATGTAGACCAGGCTGGCCTTGAACACACAGAAAGCTGCCTGGCAGTAAGGTGGGTGCCACCACATCCCACCTCACACCTAAATGTATTATGCTGCACACGACCGTTTTCCTAAAACTAAGTACAGCTGAAAATGACAGTACTGGACACCATCTTATTTTGAGCATAAAAAAAATGCACTTAAGACTGAGTTCAATGACTATATAGTTATTTACCTCTTGAATTCATATAAATAGAAGATACTGGAATCTTATCAGGAAAAAAACGAAGTTCATAGGACATGGAGTCTTTGAAAACCACACCTACGAAGCTGCTGTTCTTAGAAAGACTGGATGCTACCATTTCCTTCTCATTTGCGTATTCTTCAGTAATTATAACTATAAAATATTAGAACAACGTAATGAACTCACAAATGGCAACAACATAGTATATATAACACAGTATAGTATTAGAATATTTTATCACTACTTTTGTCTTACTGACTAATTTTTTAGGAAATAATAACTGCAAATAAAATAATGACATAAAACTATAAACAGTATTATTTAACAGATAGTTAAGTTGTAACCTGATTACATAAATCAAGATTACATAATATATATTTCTTTTTTTTTAAAGATTTATTTATTATTATATGTAAGTACACTGTAACTGTCTTCAGACACTCCAGAAAAGGGCGTCAGATCTCATTACGGATGGTTGTGAGCCACCATGTGGTTGCTGGGACTTTTGGAAGAGCAGTCAGTGCTCTTAACCACTGAGCCATCTCTCCAGTCCCCAATATATATTTCCTGTCTATAGTACAGTGAGATATAAAACAGTATGTAGGCTATTTCATCAAAATATGCTATTTGAAAATTTCAACACATTGTAACATATTCTACTTCTATATTTTAATGCTGAGTAGTTTTGATATCATATACTTTTAATTTTTAGGCATTTTTGGTACTGAAATAAACCTTTGTCCTTGAACACACTAGATACACTTTTTAAGTCTATAAGATTTCAGACAGAAATGAAATTGTAAAAAAAAAAAAAAAATGTAATTTAATTACCTGCTTCAAAGTAAAATAGCTCCTAATAATTAAAGTTTCGTTTCTAAATACCTTTCTTCCAGGCTTTCTGATACTGTGACACAACATGATTATCTACAAGGGTCATGTTCAAGAAACCCTCAACCAAACTACCAAAAAAAAAAAAAAAAATCTAATGTTTTAA
The DNA here is from genome assembly GCF_900095145.1 of Mus pahari. Classification (NCBI taxonomy): domain Eukaryota; kingdom Metazoa; phylum Chordata; class Mammalia; order Rodentia; family Muridae; genus Mus; species Mus pahari. The sequence continues at coordinate 77,579,818 of NC_034603.1, forward strand.
GTACAATTGTGTCGAGCCATCTTCACAGCTATCCTCTACCTCAACTACATGTAGCCTATGACCCACAGCTGAACATCTCGTGATGTAAGTCAACAATTATGTCAAAAGCTCTGCAATAAGACTGAATAAAAACCACCACTCATACCTAATATGGCTTATTCCTCTTCAGAAGCTAAATGGAGAAAATTGTGTAACCACTCTATCACATAAATTAAGACTATTTTAAAAAAGAAGCTCCAGAATTTGTGGTAAGGGGACTGGTATCTAACTTCATTATTCATTAGCTGTGTAAGTTCAGATGAGTGAGTTAACTCTCCAAACTCTAACATTCTCATACATGAACCTTGCTGATCACATGGGGCTGCTGAAATTCCAGGTACAAGGAATTATTCTAGTCTCCATGGGCATCTGCACACACACATGTATATACACTCACTTGCACAAACACATACGACATAGGCATAAATAAAAATAAATATTTTTAAAAGGCTACAGTACCCTTGGGAAGATGATCGGTAGATACTCTCTGCATAATGCTGCTTGTAATATTAGTCACTGGAGTATAGCCAAGAATAAGGTTGGAAAGGCTGAATTTGTCCATAGGGTTGAGCTCTATATCAGAAACTTCTTCATATTTCTTATTTGGATGCATCATGCTAATTAATATCAGCCAAAATAAGAAAAATAGAGGAAAAAGAATTTCCTATAAAAAACAAAAATAAAGTGATTACAGAGTACAGGAATAGTGGCAAAGTCAAGATTTCTTTGCAAGCAGTACAGGTAATCTAAGGGTTAATACTGTGGCCCTCTGAGGCAGAGTGAAGGCAAGCCTACCCTAAAGCACTCGCTGTGTTGAGCTTCCCAGCCCAAACATAGTCAATCCTTCTCCATATGACATCAAAAGTCAACTTCAATTTTACCAAAATGTTTTAATACTCAACTTACAGAATAACATTACATAAAAATAGTGTTTAAATGTCTTAGGGGTACTGATTTAAGACCCACAGTATTTGCCAGGCAGTGGTGGAGCACATCTTTAATCTCCCAGCCCTGGGGAGGCAGAGGCCAGCCTGGACTACAAAGGCAGTTCCAGGACAGCCAGGGTTGTTTCAAGGAGAAACACTACACTGAAAAAACACACTATCCACTATAGCTACTCTTAAAATCTTAAAACAACTTATAAAACAAATCCCTACAAGGATTATAATTAAAATGAAAGGCTTTGGTAAAAGAAAAATAAGTAAATAAGTAAATGAAAGACCCTTTGATTCCAAATTAAAAAATATTACTTTACTAAAACTAATACTACTAAAATTACACTTAGCTAGCTTTATGGCCTGCTAGTCTAGGAATGAGCTATTACTTTATCTTACTCCTCAGTTGTTTTGCTGGTTTCAGAAGATACCCCATACTTGAAATTACTGCCGCTTGGTTAGCTACACTTCGTACTCTCTTTTACCAAAAGTATCCCATCTTACAGTACAATTCTTGTGACATAATTTTAGCATTCTTTGACAACTTGCTTCCGTAAAGTAGGAAAATGGGGGGGGGGGGCTTAAAATTGTGTACTATTGGATGTTACCTCCTCAATGGGGAGAAAACGCATGCCTAAGGTTCAAAACCCCGAGCTGAAGCCAGAAGTGAACAGCACTGAGGAGTCCCTGATACACTGCGGAGCATTTGCTATCAGATCTCACTATCATAACCAACACAATATGCTGTTGCTTTATTAAAAACCCTGAAGAAAATAAAATTATAATAAAAATATTTTCAGCAAAACTATCTCTTAAAAGTAGAATACATCAAAGCAAAAAATAAAAAAACCTGTAAGACATAACAAATATTTTTAATGAAGACATGATAACAAATATTTTTAACTTACCTGAACACTACTTTTTTTAGTCCTGCATTTAATTAGGTAATTTTTCAGTAGAAGTGTTCTGGTCTGTCTCCAAACTCCCACATCCCTAATTGCAGTAGCCATGTTTTTTAGGTCAGTTTACTAAAAGGAAAACAAACAAACCTTGAACTACACAGTCAACACAGTAAAGCACTTGTGTTATCTAATGGCAATGACATACATGTCTTCATCCCCAGGTAAAATGAAGTTACGCATGCTGCAAGCCATCTCTCCTACTTGTACAGAATACGTCAGAGCAATCTGGCAACACTATAGAGTGTAGACGGACATGTGACACAGGGCAATTTCAGAATCTGAAACAGCCCCCCAAGCCAGCAGAGAGTTTACCACTGTTTCTCCTTAGGGATCCCTAAAACTGAGCATAGAGAAGTGGGCACTGCAGAAACATCTTAAGAAGTTAACTTATAATTCTGACTCAAGAAAAACTTAGTCTCACTACTCAAGGAGATATGGAAGTGTCCAGTTTGTTTTTATTCCTTCCCGTTCTTGTCCACGTTCTTACCCTGAATACTCCCCTTGGTGGCAGTACCACACCCACTATAGTAATAAAAGCCTAATGCAGCAAAACAACGAAGACAAACGTCCTCTCTGTTTGGTGGGGCTACAGTCTAAGCAAGCTGGGTCAATTCCCATTCTTCCCCACTGTTTTTTGTACATTCCTCTCCTACCACTGGGCCCTGAGGAGTAGTTATCACTGTGTAAGTTAAGTGGAACAGTCAAACTTCTCACTAGAGGACCAAAACAGCGGCCAGAGCAAAGGAGAAAATGAGGAAGATCAAATAAAATGAGGAGCTCCAGAATGTAGATTTCATCAATTGAAGATACTGTTACAGAATGTGGGGAGAAACTTACAGCCCAAACCTAAACACTTCCACAGCCTACCAAAGGGAATCATCAACATTCTCCACAAAATTAAGGACACGATTCATATTTCAAACAACCCCAAGTTACCTGGCAAATGGCCAATCCATGCCCCTGTCAACATGACAGTTCTGCATAAACCATAAAAGCACAGCATCTGCCTTCAAACTGTGATGGTGCTGTCAGACTAAAAATTCAAACAAGTCCAGCTTAATAAGAAAAAAGAAAGTATTTATTTATGGAGTGGTAGATGACTCTTGGTGGGCCAGAGTCATCATCTCCACATTAAAAAAATCCTTATTTTTACACATCTATCGTAGTGCATTAAAAATGATAAGTAAATGAATTAACTAACATGGACTAAGAATCAGCACTAATGTGGCAAAGTAGGAGCAGGAATTTAAGCCTGACATAAGACACAGACAGAGATAAAATCAGACTCTGAGGAGGTTACATATTTGCATGTGCTCTCTCTTTGCTTTGTAGATTTTGCTGGTCTCAGGAAACTCTCATACCATGGGAAAGAATCACCTATGCGGCTCAGTCTGGCACACAGAACAGCAAATGTTTGCTGAAAGACAGGAAGTAGTTGGCTAAGATCTAAAGGACTAAAGTTCCTACCCACAAATTTTAGAATTACCTGACAAAAACTTCAAAGTAGGCTGTGATCTACTGGAAGACATAGAGAAATCAATTTGAAACTAGACTGGAAACCCGCCCCCTCCTTTCCCCTTGGCTAGCCCTCACAGTGCTGTGGTAATACTGTCAATAAAATCACTCAGCTGCAGACCCTGCCTGCAACCCTACCAGCTAGCCAAACACGGGAGTCAATGGCATAACTGGCACAGAGCGGCAAGTTTGTTCCAGGCATAAGCAATCACTTTTTTTTTGGGGGGGGGGGGTTGGTTTTCGAGACAGGGTTTCTCTGTATAGCCTTGGCTGTCCTGGAACTCACTTTTGTAGACCAGGTTGGCCTCTAATTCAGAAATCCGTCTGTCTCTGCCTCCCAAGTGCTGGGATCAAAGGCATGTGCCACCATGTCCGCCCAGAAGCAGTCACCTTCTAACAGGCATGAAATCCATACCAGAAGGGAATTCACACCTGACACTGTAAACCCATCAAAAGTGCCCAGGGAAATCTTGGGCCCCAGAGAGAAAACTACTACAGTTGTTTTTGCTGAAAGGACATGATGTGTGTCTCAAACTGCCTTCTAAACAACTATGTTTATGCCCTTAGAATAGTGTGACTATCTGCTTGGGGGACCACACCCCTCCCTGAGGAGCCATAAACAGTTCATGGGGGCGGGGGATCACATTCTTCAGTGGTGTGGCCATTTTCCTTATGAAAGTAAAAAAGCCCCCACCGATCCACCCATGCTCAGTCAGGCAGCCTGAATTATACGCAGTGTGCCACAAAAATAAAAGTTTCTTGCTTCTGGTTTGTTTGTTTGTTTGTTTAAACACAAAAATAAGAAAGGTCTTATTAGGAAGGAGTTTGATGGAAGGGCAAGAAACTAAGAGAAGATAATGAGCAGAAAATGCCTGAAGTGTGCTACATATTTTTTCCTGAAATTGTTAAAATTGATAAAACAAAGCAAACAAAAACAACAACAAAAACAAAACAGACAAACACCCAGGTTTTCTTGTTAAACCTTCCAGAGTAACTGTTGCTGCCCTGTTTGACATAAACCTGCACAATGGAGGTCACTGATCTGAGTCCTTTGCAAACAAGGACAATCTATCTGCTCCAGGCTCTGACCATGTCCACTTCAATTGTAAGAAGCAAAGAACTGTTTAGAAGCAGTTTGTCTTCTCCAGAGCAAATGTTCACTATTAAAACTTAACTTTTTATGTGCAGAGAACAGTGATTGGACTAGAACTGCTAAAATTAACAATGAAATTACAACTTTTACTTTGTTCCTGATATGTAACCATATTATAAAGGTATAAAAAGGAACTAGAAACAGCACAACAAAAGCAAGCAAGAGTACACCAATAATCATCTTTGTGCCAAAATACTACTAATAAAAAGACAAAGAGGGGCTGGTGAGATGGCTCAGTGGGTAAGAGCACCCGACTGCTCTTCCGAAGGTCCTGAGTTCAACTCTGGAAGAACAGCTAGTGCTCTTAACAGCTGAGCCATTGCTCCAGCCCCTAATGGGAAGTCCTTATTATGCTCAAACTTGTTTTTTCTTCCTTGGGGTAATGCTCTATTATCTTCCCATAATGATTTTCTTCAACAAGAAGCATCTTAACCAACACAAGAGAGGCACCAAAATCAGCAAATAGAACTATTAACTAGTACTTGAAGCAGTGGTATAGTATAGTGCCTAAGAATGTGACCTCTATAATCAAACCACCTAGCATGAATTCTGCCTCTGTCATTTCACAGCTATGAGATGTTAGAAAAGTCATTCAACTATTTTGTCTCCATTTGTCATTTGTAAAACAATTAGAGTGCCTACTTGGGGTCCTTAAAATGACTAAATGAATTGGTACGTGGAAAACTGAAATCCTGGTACAAGGCAAGTGATTAATTATAGATGTGGATCAATAGTACATATAAGAAAGTAGTAGAGCAAATAAAAGAATGATAAACAATATCACATTATTGGAAGAACTATAGAGTAAATAAAGGAAAACTGGTGGAAATGAAGTTAGTAAACCAGAAATAAATAAAACTGAATCACGGGACTCCACGGAAGACGATGACGAGAAGGAACAAAGAGAACAATGAAGTGCAAGTCCCTTACAGATGAACTATGATGACTGGTCATGACTCCATAACTGTATTATTGAAGGGCAGGTCTTAGTGTCTGGAAAATATTACATTTCAATATTTTTGAGCTTCTATCCATTCAAGTTAGTAAAGCCTGACAGTAGTGACAAGGACACTAACAAAGAGTCAAAAGAAAATCTAAAAGTCTACTAAAGTAACTTTTCTTTCCTAATATAGAAGTAATCGAGTTTAAAAAAAAAAAAAAAAAAAAAAAAAAAAAAAAAAAAGCATTTCACAAGCCAAATACCAGAAAATCAGAAGAAATTAGAAAACTTTGTTTATTCACTCCTTGTGTCTGCTTATTTAGTTGCTCTGTGTGAATTTATGTGTGTTCATGTGCTGGGAGCTGATTCTCTCCTTCCCTATGTGGGCTTAAGGAACTGAACTCAAGATCTGTAGGCTTGGCCACCAAGTACATCCAGCTACTAAGTCATCTCGCTGGACTGAGAATGTTTACTAACTGAGAAATTTGAAAGTTATAAGGTATATTTTTAAATGTAAGATAATCCTATCGTTTTATTAATTGCCTTTGTTTAAAATGTGCTCTTAAGAGATTCTTCATTTAAAAAAAAATCTCTAACTTATCTAAATTACCATTACCTCTGTCAAGAATTTTTGGCAACTATGTATCAAGTATTTTTCGAATAAACAATGCCATTTTATTTTGTAAGAGGCAAATTCACCTTGAAACTAAAATTTATTATGTAGAGCCCATTTTAAAATCCATGTTTTACTTCTGTGAGCTATGAAGTAATATCATATTATATTTAAAAAACTGAGCAATCTTTACATTCAGAGCTATTTACTGAACTGATGTGGTCAATGATCTTAGCATGTCTGAGATTCTTGGAAAGGCTCTCAACTGAAAATATGTTCTGTACTTCCAAAAGATGACTGAGGTCATTTCTGGCCAACTCAAGCAAAGCTAATTACCACTGCTTTATCCCTCTTTATCCTAAGTACATCTAACTGTAATTAGTTAACACGGTGCATTATATCATTTTTATGTCTTCATGTTAACCCTAACCGGTAAGATCCTTAATGAAAACTACGTGTCTTATTTCTGTTTGCTTTTCTGACACCACCAATGGTAATTATCTTAATACAGTTTCCTTTCTCAAGCCTCTTTCTGAGAGTCCTTACAGATTAAAGGTCTGAAAGCTAAGATGGAAGAGGTTGTGGTGTCCATATCCGGCCCACACCTTACTCTGCATCTTCCAAGATTTAACAACGTGTGGGGGGAGGGGTGGGAGAGGGGAAATGAGACCAGGTTTCACTGTGAAGCTCTTGATGGCTGTCAACTCCCAGATATCCGCCTACCTAGCAAATATCCACATTTTTTTTTAAGTGTTGGGGGAAAAAAACAAAAACAAATAGCAATAACTATGACAGGTGAAAATATAAAATTCAAATCTCGGGTCTTCTCCTTACATCGTATAAATTTGTGTTGGAACACAGCCGCGCTGCTCCATCCCTGTGCTGTCTGGGACCACTTGGTGCTAGGAAGGCAAATTTAAGCAGAGACGGAATCTACTCAGTCGTCAAGCCTAAGTGGCTTGCTTCCTTACTCTTCATCAGGAAAGATTCACCAACTCCTTTTATCAGTTATAAGAGAGGGACATAAGTACAAACACTAGGTCACTTTTCTAACACGGTCCAAAGAATGTCTGCACAAACCAGAAAAAAAAAAAAANCAAAAAAAAAAAAAAAAAAACCCACCTATAAATAGCTGATTTTCCCTTCGCCCTGCCCTCTCTCTGAGGCATTCACGAAGCAGGCGAACCATCCTCCGAAGTTTCAGGAGAGCCATACAGATTCATAATTAACAAGTCTTCAAAAACCTATAAAAAAAAAAAAAAAAAAAAAAAAAAAGTACCCTACTATCACTAACTTAGTGTAAATCAAATGAAATGTAATGGTGTTAACTCCAGTCGAGGGAAGGAGTTAGAAAAGAATTTCTAAGCAAAGAGAAAACTACAGAGAGGCTTGATTCCCAAGAGACATGATCTGTGTAAAAATGAAGAAGAGACCCGGTGGAGCCAGGACCTGGCAGAGTCACAACCCGGTGGAGGCAGATGCCAGCCTGGAATGTGGCATAGCATGGGTGTACGCCCTGGGCAGCAATGTACAGACGAAACTGACAACAGAGTGTGAAACGCCTTGTATGCAATAGGAAGCACTGATTATGTGCACCCCAAGTGGCACCTCCAACCCTCCTCTGTACCTCTATACCCAAGGGAGACGCTTCACACTTTACAAGGCCCCATCCTTAAAACCCCTACATCCCCATCTCTACTGTCACCTACAAAGTGCAATCTGGATTCCTACTGCAGTGAGAAAACAGAAACAATCAAAAGAAACATCTACACTACTTCAACCACTCACTGACACATCTGTGCCTCCTATAATTTACATGTTAAACAATGTGCATGGCAGCCTAGAGACTCCATTCCCCCTAGAACTCTAAACCACAAAAACGTAAATGCCATCCAGTTTTAACTATACTTTTAAATTAAGATTTCATTTTTTTTAAGAGCTGCTAATCTATCTAGCTATGCACTGAAAGAGAAACCTACCCAGCTACTTTACTGGCGTCACAATGGGTATAATAAACATTTAAATTTAACAGAAGGCATCATAAAATGCTTTCTTCACTGATCTTTTAAAAGTTACCAAAAGTAGTGATATAAAGCAAGATATTAATGCCAATAAAGTTTAGCTTAAGTTTTATGACAGAATGTCTTGCTGGAGGAAAACGATGTAACAGTACCCATATGGCAAATTAGCTAATAGTTTTTCTTATATATAATATTTATAAAAGTATAAAGTTTGCACTGTATAAAAGTTTCAAGTTTGCACTTAAAACTATTTCCAGTCTAATCTACACATTAGTGAGGACTACAATTTATGAGTTGCTTTTATATAATCATTCTTTCAGTTAAACTCAATGGCAGACATTATATACTATATTCATTTAGGAACAAAATTATTATCTGGCATATAAAAGACAATAAACATGTAATGAATGTATTAATAAATTTATACAAAATTTAAGATTTCCCTATGTTTAATATAATTTGAAGTTTTGCATTATCAAGGACACATCCAACTAAATGACCCACATTGAAAGATCACTGCCTCTTCTGTCTGCTTTCAGGATAAATACACACAAAGTGTTCTCATAATGTTCTTATCTATTGAGTCTTCTCTAACGATACATAAAAATGCTCTCTGGGCAAACATAAAATAGAGTGGGGAGAGCACCAGGATTAAAGAGTCTGGAATCTCTGAGGGAGAATCTCAGTACCTCATTTTTTTTCTCCAGCTGGGACCTTAATAAAGTTATTTAATCTCTTTAAGACTCATTTCCCACACAGAGTACCATCTCCGACCTCAGGGCTGCTGTCAAGATGAAGTAATACTGACCCTGGCTCTGAGCCAGGATCTAACCTCATCTGGGGCTCCACAATGTCCTTAATTTTTGTCCTCAGACTTGATTCTTTGAAACCACAAAGCCAAGCTTTAGAGAGCTGGGGCGAAAATCCTCAACTCCCGACTGCCCCAAACAGAGGCCGCTGTCCCCCATGGACCTCGCTTTCTCCTCCTCCCTGAAACCTTTCCGCGCCTGGGAATCTTCGTTAGTTATGTTTGGGGAATACAGATTATTTTCAACCCCCAAACCGTGTCACGAGCTCTGCGGCTTTTCCTCTCACCCCGAGTCCTCAGGTCACTCATGATCCGCTACCCCATCTGCGCCCCAAGTAGGGCGATGCTCCTGAGCCCTCAGGGGGAAAACTGACTTCGGTTTGGTTTGGGGTTTTATTTAATTTCGGTTTGTCCTTTCTTTTCCTTCTGTCTCTCTGAGGATGTCGCTAGCCCCAAGGCCCGGGGGTCCCTGTCAGCGCCCGCCACCCGCCAGCATCCTCGGTCTCCCCGCGGCCTGCCACACCCTCTCCTCGTTCCCCAGCTGCTCGGCCGGCCGTCTCCACCGTCCCCCGGTCCCCGCCGCCGCGTCACCTCTCTCCGCAGACGCGAATGGCGAGCGACCTCGAGCGCCGCGGGCCTCGGCGTCTCCTCACCCCGGCGTCGCAGCCGCAGCGCCGTCAGGCCCAAGCCGCGGGCTTACCTGCGGCGACCGCGACCGCAAGTGACGGAGCTCGGAAATTCTGCGCGGAGACGCGGTCCGCGAGGCCGAGTGCGCGCGTGCCCGCCGCCCCGCGACGCCGAGAGAGCCGCGCGCGCCGCCGGAGACACGCCCCCTGCCTGCCCCTCAATGCACCTGAGGGCGGGGCGTGCGTAACCCGCGCGTGCTCCTGGAACTCGAGACGGGAGCGCGCCTGGGGGGTGGGGCTACGGGTGGGCGGGGCTCCGACGGAGGTGAGCGCGGCGGCCGGGTTGCAGAGAACTTGGCTGGTCCTGCTGACTCCAGCCCAGGCGCTCAGAGCCTCCTGGGGAGCTCGTCACACCCTCGACGGAGGTTCCATGGGTTTGAGGAGACTTTTTTGTCCCCCCCTTGAAGGACGGCCTTGGTTCTCCACCCTCCCATCTCCCTCTGTTTCCTTATATTTAAAGTTGATAAAACTCCTCCCTCCTGCTGCAGTGTCCTCTGTCCTCATTTCTATAAAAATTGCCTTCCCCTCTCCAGCCTCAGACTGCCACCCTGAATATCCTATCGGTTCCTTCAAATATCCTCCTAAAATCTGCAAGTGTTGACTTCTGGCAAAGACTATATACCACGCTTAATTTTTACTTAAAATGCAAACTGATGTTCGGAATGTCGTTACCCAAAGTGATCAAAACAATGGCCAAAGGTATTGCAAAGTAAAGTTCACAATACCAAAATTACACATCCCTGAGGAAGACTGATCCTTTATTATCCAGAAGCCACAAACTGCCAATTCATAACACACACTCACCACACACACACACACACACACACAATTCATGCTGGAATTTTTGCTGGCTTGATATTGAATGTGTCTGGTGTGTGCAGTCCCCAATGCTGTGTGTTACAGTTACTTTCAAAAACGTTTTCAGCTCTGTGAATGTGAACATCCATACATATTTTGTGCTTGTGTGTGTAGTTGTCAAATTTAAAACTAAGTCTATAGAATGTGTTCTGCTTTATTATAGATGTGGACGTTTTGCCTGCAAGTGTATGTTCACTATCATACAGCAAATACACTTGCATTTCTCATCAACCTGACATGATAATATCTTTCCTCTCAAACACCCCACTTGGCACCATATTATCCCTTTCACTGTCTTACATGCTAATCTCTTCAGCTACATCATAAGTAGCCTAAAGTTAAGAACTTTTTCTTACATCAATTTAAATTTTCAGGTCTTGCGAACCATAAACTATGGTAAATACTGCTAATAATACTACTGACAAGAGAAAACACCTACAAGAGAAAGTATGTAAATATTTTAATCTTCACAAAAAAAATACCTACTCACTTAACAAAATCGCACCCATAGAAACAGAAAATATTAAAATTCTATTACAGGACTGGACTTGTAGTTCAGTGACAGACTGCTTGCCTAGATTGTACAAGGTCCTGGCTTTAAACCCCAGCAACACACACAACTTATAAGATGGACAACAAGATTATAGGCTTGTAAGAGTAACATAGAACACAGAGAAAATATTTTAAGTAAAAAGATTACTACAAATTAATGTGTGGGTTATGACATATTTTACTGCCTCTATGCAAGCTATTTATCAGTACTGTTTATATCTTGTAAACAGGCTGCTCATACGATGTCTGCCTAAATGTCCACAACTACCAGGTTTTAATAGTAAAACAGCGGCCAGAGAGAACGATGTTTCCTTCTGCCTTTCTGTATCTAGGAAATAGAAACAAGCAATACGCACATCTTGGTTGTCATGGTGGCAACTGAAATCCCCACATCTCATTAATAAACCTTATAGACAAATGAACCACATGGGAGTTCCTAGATCATAGGAGTTGCAGCTTGATACTTAAGAAGCTCGGCGGTTGTAGGAAATTAACTGTGGGCCACAATTCTCACCAATATTTATCATGGAGTAAGAGACCAAATCTTGCTACATAGAGTATTAACTTACACCCGGATGAACAATGGCTATGTGTGTCACTGCTTTTGCTTGCTAGACACCAAAGACTTATTTAAATGGATATTTCTAGGCCATTTTGCTAAAATTAAGATTACTAAATCATTTGGGGTGGGGCAAATGAAAATAGCCTCTGTGGGATGGTATATATGATATTTGGTTCACAACTGGAGGAACCATTTGGGGAAGGATTGGGAGGTGCCGCCTTCTTGAAGGACATATGTCAGTGGGACAGGCTTCGAGGTTTCAAAAGCCCACAATAGAGTCAGTGTACTCTCTCTCTCCATGCCTGTGAGTGGAAGATCAGATGAGAGCTCTCAGTGACTGCTCCAGTGCCATGCCTGGCTGCCTGCTGTCATAGATCCACCATGATGCTCAAGGACAAACCTTCCAAGGCCACACGCAAGACCCCAATTACATGCTTCCTTTAATAAATTACCTTTTTCAAGGTGTCTCCTCACAGCAAAAGAACAATAACTAAGTCATCACTATAACAACTTTGTGTCTAATATGTATAGTATTGTATTGTATAGTATAGTATAGTACATAGTATTTCACATTATTAACAGTATGTTGGGAACAATATGTACCATTTTAAAATCTTACTAAACAGGATTGTTATTTGCAATTTCTGAAAGTTAAGAGAAGTGCCAAGAGAAGGCATGTGGCTTCTAGAATAGCTGTAATTTGATTTTTTTTTTTCCAAATACATAATCTTGGTTTAGTATAATGCATGACGACAAAAAAAAAAAAAAATCAGACTAGGCTGTCAACGTAGAAAAGGATTCCAGCACCTTAACACTGGAGTCCTTGACTATCCCAGCAACACTGGCTGAAATGATGGTTAAATGACTGGAGAAGAGATTCACGGTCCTGGGTGATTGCTAGGGAGGCAGCCGAAGGAATGAGTGCTGACTGTAATTTCCAGTTTGATATCTTCCTTGCTACTAATACCGTGACGGTTGTCACACTTGCTCCTGTTACACAAAGGGGAAAGTGAGTGTTTTATCCTTTTTATTTCTCTAATCAGGGAGATTTCAAAAAGCTGACAAAGAGATTGCTGTGTGAAACTATAAAGTCACATCCATGTTTAAAAACTTGGTCTCCCAACAAGTATTTGTCATGTGTCTGGAGTTTGGTTATTTGTTGATTTGTCCTGATTTTAATTTTTTATTTTTAAGAACCAAAGTTTCCTACACCTCAGGCTGGCCTCAAACACCCTATGTAACCAAATCTGGACTTCAATTCCTGACCACCCTGCTTCTAGCACCCAAATGCTAGCTGGTACTAAAGGCTTGTGCTACCAAGCAGGGTACTGCCTGGTATTTGAAAAGCAGGCACACTTAAGCCCAGCAGTCTAGAAACAGAAGCAGGAGGATCTGAAGCTCAAGGTCAACTGATTTTAGAGAGAGAGAAATCATATCTCTACATAATAAATAAATCTAATTTTTCCTGGTGAAACAAAAGGAACTTACATAGTCTGAGATCTCAGAAAGCTGAGAAGGGAGTTCTCTTCACCCTGTGTGGTGGAAATCAGTATGTCATCTAGTGAAAACCCATCTCAGAAACAAACAAGAACAATAACGAGAAACCCAGCGACCACTGGGAGATTATATTTGTTTCGTTGCCAAATTATGTCGAACAAATTGTCAAGAGTTGGAGCTACCTGGTAATTTCAACAAGAAAAGATGGAAGGACCGGCCGGTTACATGAGAATATACCATAGTGAGGAGGGAAACCTCCCTAGGCATTTATAAACAGAGGTGGCCATTGACTTAAAAGAACAAGGTCAAGGGTCAAGACAGGTTTGGCTCATTTGAATTTCCTTTCCCACTTTGGAAGAGGAGATGAGCTTTACCTTGGTACAATTGAAACAAGGAAGGGTGACTGAAACTGGAGACAGGTGGGGAGGCAGTGAGAGGAACCCTATCTGTGTCACATAAGTTCATGTTTCCAGGTACAAATTCCATCCCAGAGCTGTTTACAGGTAACCAGAGACCCGGGGCTGGGAAGTTCCGAGAGACTATAAAACAGGAAAGACAGCAGACCACAGAAAAGGGTAGTCCCTGAAAACTGCTCAGAGAAGTGTAACGTCAGAATCGATCATTAAACACTTTAGTGGTCAGTGGAAACAAGACAAACTAAGATAAGCCACGCTTGCTTACGTAATCTTGAGCCAGTGTGAAACCTTATAAGCGGGATATAAGTTAACATAAATGAATAAATTAGCTATTATCTTTCATGATATTTTTTATGAGAAAGACCCCAAATTAAGTGTTTAACATCATTAAACAGGTTCAAAGTTAGTTGAATAATTGTGCCTTAGTTTCCTCATATAGTTTTTTTTTAATAAATTTCATAAACAGAAAACTCAGAATTCTTTCTGATCAAATCCAAGGATGGAGCAAAGGCTACATAACATCAAAAATATGATTAAAGACAGAAATAGAAAATGATATTGTTTTGAACGCTGAACTCTGAGCTAGAAGACAAAATGTAACTGAACATCTCTCCCTCCTCCCCTTCTCCCCCTCCTCCCCTTCCTCCTCCTCCCCCTCCTCCCCTTCTTCCTTCTCTCCCCTCCTCCCCTTCTTCCTCCTCTCTCCCTCCTCTCCTTCCTCCTCCTCCTCCCCTTCTTCCTTCTCTCCCCCTCCTCCCCTTCTTCCTCCTCATCCCTCCTCTCCTTCCTCCTTCTCCTCCCCTTCTTCCTCCCCCTCCTCCTCCTCTCCTTCCTCCTACTTCTCCTCCTCCTCCACATCATCATCATCATTTGTAAAATAGCTGGCATATCTGACCCTCTGCTTCAGAGAGCTCAAGAAACAAGCTGTGTGGAATAATGAAACACATTTGTTCGGCTCATCGTCCGTGCTCCACGCTGTTCTGGATGTTTTCTATGTAATATTTGACTTCGTCTCTGATGACAAAATGAACTGTGTATTCTTTTTTTTTTTTTTTTTTTTGGTCCCTCCTTCCCCACCCCACCCCCAATCAATGAAGAAGAAAGGATCTAAGTAACGGAAAACTAAAGAACAATCAAGATTACAAACAAGTGGACTGCGGACAGGAAATCAATACACGGCGGCGTACAAAACCATTTTCTGCTAATAATTTCCTGGAAATGTTTTCCTTTCCCTCTGACTGATGGTGGCTTCCCATATCTGTCCCTCGCACATTTCTGTCTTGGTTGCTCTCTTCATTAAGCTGCCTACGCATTCAGTAAATATTGATGAAGGGCATATTTGATGTTGGGGACCACCGTAAGTAAGCATTTGGAAAGAAAACTGACTTGGTACCAACTGTTTAGCAGTGGAGTCTGTGAAGGATTCTGAGACAGGAAGTGACAGTGGAAATGGTCACTAGTTAAGGTGTTGGTCTATAGAAGGACATTAGCAATTGATTGAATCCAAACCTGAGAGGATGTGTCTAGAGGAACCCCTATCTCAAAACCTGAAGGGCAACTACAAGCCACGCAATTACAAAAGGAAAAGAGAATATTCTGGAAGAACATTTTTGTCTTCATTATTTCAATTTTGTTTTGTGTTTTACACTGACCTTCCTTCCTCTCAGCTCTCTCCCAAAACTCAAAGAGATCCTGCCTCAAGGTTTATATCTACAATAACACATGAGGTTGCATGGGTGAAATTTTCAATTTTTTTTTTTAGAATCTATAAATCTTGATTCATAACCTGTTATCTCTCTCTTAGTCCAAAAATCAAGCAAAGTAGTAACTTTAAACTGCTTTATTTTCCCTAAATAGAACATAACCTTCTGTTATTAGTTAATAATGCTATAAATAGCAAGTAAAAAAATAAGTTAATGTGGGTTTTTGTTTTTTGTTTTTGTTTTTGTTTTGTTTTGTTTCCCCATTTCTTTTGTAAGGTTATCCTTGTGGGTTCCCTCTTTTACCACTAGATGGTACTTGTATGCCTGAGAGACAAAATACTGCTCTGGTTTACCTTCTAGAAAACTAAGGAAAGTGACTAATGAGAGGATCCAAACACTGAGAAGAAACTACTGAGATACAAACTTCAAGTGATCATGGTTCATAAATTTCATCGCTAAATACTAACCCAATGATATCCTTTCTCTTCAGATCAATAGAACTTTTTAAGAAATGGAAATTAAATCCCTGCCTGAGGTATCCCACCCTGCCCCACCCATGCTTGCTGTAATCCACCCTGCCCCCACCCAGGAGTTACTCTCATTTCCTTTTCCCTCATTTTACATTCTAGCATTATTCTCCTTCTACCATCCAAACCTGGAAAATGAGGCTGACCTTCCCTAGTTAAGTCCATCAACAACACCCCAGCTCCTCGTCTAATCTAATATTTTCACTGCTACTTGAAAGAGGCACTCCCTCTCTGCAAATTTTCCCCTCATCTCTTAGATACTCAAAAGGACATTTCTTAGATACTTCAGGGTACATTCCATTTAGCTGGCTAACCAGGAAGGGTCCCCTGCTAAGTGACAATAGCTAAAAATGCCTTCTTCTGATTCTGTTCTATTCTTTTTATGTTTATTTTTTAATCTTTAATCATTTTTTACAGCCCAGTCATTATCCCCCTCCTGGTCTACCCTCCAACAGTTCCTCATCCCATTTCTCCCCCAACCCCCATCTCCAAGAGGATGACACCACCCCACCCATCCACCCACCCCCACCCACCCACTCCCACCCCTCCAGGCCTCAGCATTCCCTGGGGTCTCAAGACTGCTGGTCTTCCTATGGTGTCACCCTCCTCCTCAGCTTCTTCTAGCCTTTCCGTAATTCAACCACAGGGGTCCCCGAGTTCAGTCCAATGGTTGGGTTTGAGTATCTGCATCTGTCTCAGTCAGCTGCTTGTTGGGCCTCTCAGAGGTCAGCCATGCTAGGCTCCTGTCTGTAAGCACACCATAGCATCAGTAATAGTGTCAGGCCTTGGAGCCCCCTCTTGAGATGGGTCCCAATTTGGGTCGGTCACTAGTCCTTCTTTCCCTCAATCTCTTCTCCATTTTTTGTCTCTGAAGTTTGTTTAGGCAGGAACAATTCTGGGTCAGAGATTTTAACTGTGGGATGGCAACCCCATCCCTCCACTTGATGCCCTGTCTTTCTGCTGGAGGTTTCTTTAAAGAGTTTAGCCATTTCTTTAATAATAGATGGAACATGCATTATTCTGAAGAGCCATGTGCATTTCTGCAGCACTTAAGGATTTCCTGTGTTGTGGGGTTTTATGAGTCTCTCAATTTCTGCGTAATGCTTGCCTCTTATGTGTATATAATATCTTAGACATCAATATGTCTTTAAATATTAAATATAATAGGATTATTTATGGAACTGATCTTAATAATAATATTCACAACACTACCATCCAAGCTTCTTTTTAATTTTTTTACTTTATTTTTAAGTGTGTGTGTGTGTGTGTGTGTGTGTGTTTGTGTGTGTATGTGCACACACTCCTGCACATTTGAGTACAGGTCCTTGCTTGGAGAGTTCAGAAAAGGGCATCAGATCCTCTGGAGCTGAAGATATAGGTGGTTTTTGAGCGACCTGTTCCCGGTCACAAGGGTTGCTGGTAACTAAACTCAGGTCCTCTGGAAGAACAGTATGACTTAGTCACTGACCCATCTCTTCAAACCCTACATATACTAGCCAAAATTTAAAGAATGAGAGAGAGAGTGAGAGACAGAGACAGACAGACAGACAGACAGACAGACAGACAGACAGACAGACACACACACACACACACA
>NC_034603.1:77597232-77600829 GCF_900095145.1 Mus pahari
ACACACACACACACACACACACACACACACACACAGAATCAATGATACTTTGGGTGATCTGAATAAGATGTGTTGATAAGATAGCAAAACCCGAGTTGTCTTTCTACCCAGAAGTGACAGGCTCTTGCTTCAGCCCTTATTCAGTATAAGTGTTGAAAACAGCATAGTGTTTTAAAGCATAAAAGCGAACTTAAAATGGAAAATGCACACCCTTTAAACATCCATAACAAAGAAGTTCAAAGCCACTGTAATAAAGGTGAGGGGTCAAGCTTCCAGTGCCTGCTGTCATGGAGAAACACAAGTGCCCCTGCAGACAGAAGAAGCTGGAATCAGCACTGTGTGAAGAAGGTGGAAGGCAGGGGAAAGCTTTGACTTTCTGATCAGCCCAAGGAACTCGCTGAGAAGCCCATATTTCACACCATTAATCTCAGTAGGATAGGACTCAGGGTGACAGTTCCCATAAAAATTCAAATTCAAAGTATCAACTTATAGAACGTCAAGTTGACATTGTCGTTTGAGAAACAGAACCCCAAGCTCAGACAGAAATTACTGGGCACCTACAGAAGCAAATGCAAACATCCTTGCTTAATAAAGACAGCTCTATAACTAACTCACGGCAGAAATGAATCCCTCACAATATACAAGAATAAATAATTAAAGTTTGAATTCTCTATGTCTTAGGGTTTTATTGATGTGAAGAGACACCATGGTCACGGTAACGCTTTTAAAGGAAAACATTTAACTGGGGATAGCTTACAGTTTCAGAGGTCCAGGCTATCATCATCATGGCAGACATGATACTGGAGGAGCTGAGGGCGCTACTATATCTTGATACGCAAGCAGCAGCAGGAGAGGTGACACTGGGTGGAGCTTAAGCATAGGAGATTTCAAAGCCTGCCCCGACAGTGACACACTTCCTCCAACAAGGCCAAGCCTACTCCAACAAGGCTATACCTCCTAATTAGTGCCACTTCCTGTGGGCCAAGCATTCAGTCACAGGAGTCTCTGGAGGCCATACCTATGCAAACCAATACAAATGCTATGTAAGGGAAACATTTGCCACAAGGCAGACTAAATAGGCCAAACAAACAAAAGTATCAGAGCTCCTTAAGTCTGTGTTCTACTAAGAAAAAAAAAAAAAAAAAAAAAAAAAAAACCCTGAAAGCGACGACCAAAGAAAAAAGATCCATAAAAATGATTAAAAACATACAAAAAGTAAAACAAACCTTAAATAAAAGGACAAAAGATTAGATATGGAAATTTTCTTAACAATTTTATAAGAAGACTCAACAAATGTCTAGTAGAAGCATTCGTATACAAAAAGAAACACCAAGCAAAGAAATTTAAACTATTTGGGAAACCACACAAATATTAATATGTAAATTCCATATTATAACCAAAAACAAAAAAGAAAGAAAAAAAGAAATTAAGACACTGTAACATGGAGAAAGTCAGTTTAAAAATTCTGTTTCTAGAAAGGTGGTGGCGCATGCCTTTCAAAGGCAGGCAAAGCTCTGAAATCAAGGCTGCCTGGTCTACAGAGTAAGTTCTTTGAATAATTCTTTTTGTTTCCACTTGGTTGATTTCAGCCCTAAGTTTGATTACTTCCTGCCTTCTACTCCTCTTGGGTGAATTTGCTTCCTTTAGTTCTAGGGCTTCTAGGTGTTCTGTCAGGTTACTAGTATGTGCTCTCTCTAGGTTCTTTTTGGAGGTACTCAGGGCTATGAGTTTTCCTCTTAGGACTGCCTTCATTGTGTCCCATAAGTTTGGGTATNTTGTGGCTTCATTTTCATTAAACTCTAAAAAGTCTTTAATTTCTTTCTTTACTTCATCCTTGACCAAGTTATCATTGAGAAGAGTGTTGTTCAGTTTCCACGTGAGTGTTGTCTTTCTATTGTTTATGCTGTTATTGAAGATCAGAGTAAGTTCCAGGACAGCCAGAGCTTCAAAGAAGCCTTGTCTCAAAAAATCAAATAAACAAACAAATAAATGTTGCTTCTACATTTTGTCTCTTGATGAATGCCTATAATTATAAATTTTAGATATGTTATAAGATTCAATATGTGGGGCTGGAGAGATGGTTCAGCGGTTAAGAGCACTGACTGCTCTTCTGAAGGTCCTGAGTTCAAATCCCAGCAACCACATGGTGGCTCACCAACCATTTGTAATGAGATCTGACGCCCTCTTCTGGTGTGTCAAGACAGCTACAGTGTACTTAGATATAATAATAAATAAATCTTTGGGATGGAGCAAGCAGAGGTCCAGCAACCACATGATGGCTCACAACCATCTGTACAGCTACAGTGTACTTATAGACATAAAATAAATAAATCAATCTTAAAAAAAAAGATTCACTATGCATGTTCATATTCACAAGCAGCCAGTGGTGGTAGCACATGTCAGCCAGGTCTACAAAACAAGTTCCAAGACAGCCAGGGCTGGTACAGAGAGGAACCCATACCTCAGGGAGGGGAAAAAATGTCAAGCATGACTACTTGTATATTACTGTATCATTTAAGAAAATTCCAATTCTGAGGCTGGGCATGTGACACAGGCATTTAGTTCCTGGGGGGCGGGGGCAGGCACAGGTGGGTTTCTGTGAGTTCCAGGCCAGCCTGGTCTACATAGTGAGTCCTAGCCATGGAATCACAATGAGACCCTACCTCAAAACAAAACAAAAGTAGCATATGGGATTCTGAGCTGAGGATGTGGCTCCCATGTGGAGTAATGCACAATGCCCTGAAGTCTGCTCTACTATCAGGAGAGGAATCAGTTATATGTATACACACACACACACACACACACACGCACACGCGCACACACACACACACACACACACACACACACACACACGATATTAGATTTGACCTAAGAAGACCTCATGAGTGCTAGCTGTGTAGACAGGAAGGAATGGAAGAACAAGGTAATAACTAAATATCCACAAGGGCTCATTTTGGCTTCATTCGTCCTCGTTCAAAGCAATTGGATATGTGTGGTTAGATAGCATGGTGTTAGCTGGCATACCAGGCCTGAATGTCTTTCTCGTAGGGCGATCAAGAATTGTCTCTAGGTGTTTTGTGCCTACTGAGCACTCTTAGCTCAGTCTGGACTCAGGTCTTTACAACCACAAGGCTGGCATGGGGAAAGAAATGATTCAGAAGAACAGGAACGGAGGCGTATGTGAATGCCTCGGCATAGGGAATTCCAGTGATTTTGATCCAATGCGTTCGTAGCCTAACCTGGCTTTCCCTGACTTTCTGCTCTGTGCGTTGATTGCTTCTGTAAAGAGTGATTTGTGATTTCTGCATCTCACTTTGGTCTCTGAGTCTCTCTCTCTCTCTCTCTCTTTCTCTCTCTCTCTCTTTCTCTCTCTCTCTCTTAGTCAGTTGCCTGCACCAAGATGGTTGCCTGCTCACCTTGAATTTAAAGACAAAGATACAGGGCTTGTGAATAAGAAAGAGGAGAGGTGCCAGGAGTGGTGGCGCATGCCTTTAATCCCAGCATTTGGGAGGCAGAGGCAGGCGGATTTCTGAGTTCGAGGCCAGCCTGGTCTACAAAGTGAGTTCCAGAACAGTCAGGGCTATACAGAGAAACCCT
>NC_034603.1:77600884-77603927 GCF_900095145.1 Mus pahari
AAAAACAAAAAAAAACAATGGGTTTCTTAGGGCTGGAGAGATGACTCAGAGGTTAAGAGCACTGGCTGCTCTTCCAGAGGTCCTGAGTTCAATTCTCAGCAACCACATGGTGGCTCACAACCATCTGTCATGGGATCTGATGCCCTCTTCTGGTGTGTCTGACAGCTGCAGTATACTCATATAAATAAAAAATAATAATAAATCTTAAATAAGTAAATAAATAAATAATAAATAAATAAAATCAATTAAGCTTGATAACTTTTCCCTTTGTTTCAAGGATGGACAATCACTTTCTCATTGACACGCCTCACCACATAATCCATTACTGTGTGGGATATTGGGTGGACAGGAATTATAAAGTCAAATCCTACCATTGTGAAAAGAGCATTTCTGTCTACTAGCCAAGTCTTCCAGAGATGCTGGAAACAGAGAGAAAGAACACTTGACCACTTGGGAGCACGGATTCATGGTTCTTGATACGAGTTTCCTACATTAAAAAAAAGTCACCAATTCTCACCATTCAAACGCCAACTCTAGGAGCTAGAGAGGTGGCCCAGTGGTTTAGAGAACTTGATGCCATTGTGGAAGTCCTGGGTTTGTTTTCAGGCACCCATATCTGGTGCCTCTCAACCACCCGTTACTCTGGCTCTCTTCTGGCCTCTGCGGGCACCTCTACTTACGTAATAAAGATGCATGCACACTCAGGAACATACATATTAAATAGTTTTTAAAAGTTAAAT
The DNA here is from genome assembly GCF_900095145.1 of Mus pahari. Taxonomy (NCBI): domain Eukaryota; kingdom Metazoa; phylum Chordata; class Mammalia; order Rodentia; family Muridae; genus Mus; species Mus pahari. Next base: position 77,601,625 of record NC_034603.1, read on the forward strand.
ATAGGGGCCTTCCAGAGACTGAGCCACCAACAGAAGAGCAAGCTTAGGCTGGATCCAGACTGGACCCCCCCCCCCCCCACGAAGAAGTGGCGCTTGGTCTTCATGCGGGTCTCCCTCCCAGCGGCAGGAGCAGGGGCTGGCCCTGAATCTGTTGCCTGCCTGTGGATCCCGTTCCTCTAGCAGGCCTGTCTTGTCTGCCTCAGTGGGAGAGTGACGTGATGAAGGGATGGTGACACCTGAGGGAGGCTCCCCCTTCTCAGAGAATTGGGGGAGGATCTGAGTCAGGGAGTACTGGGAGAAAGAGGGGGGCTGATATTGGGATGTAAAGTGAATAAGTGAATTATTATTTTTTTTTAATTCCTTGGGTATTTTATGATGCTATTTTTTTTTTAAAGATTGATTTATTTATTATATGCAAGTACACTGTAGCTGTCTTCAGACACTCCAGAAGAGTCAGATCTTGTTACGGATGGTTATGAGCCACCATGTGGTTGCTGGAATTTGAACTCCGGACCTTCGGAAGAGCAGTCGGGTGTGCTCTTACCCACTGAGCCATCTCACCAGCCCGAATTATTAATTTTTTAAAATTAAGTGTATATTAAAGTACTGAATATATACTTCCATATATAATAACTTGGTGCTTTTGTACCTCATCATTTTATAGATGGGAGAAGAGTTACGAAACACCAATTTAAATTGGAAGTTTAAAAAAAATCCTTCCAGTGATTCTGATTCTTGACTAAATTTAGTCATGATAAATACTGTTATTAATACTTAGAGGAGTGTGGCTTAGGTTACTTTATATTGTCTTTTTCATGTACTCAATTCTCAAGGGGTGTGCTATAATCACATTTTGAGAAAGTAAATTTTTGGTGGTGAACCTAGCCTGCAGCTAGTCCATTTCTCTAGCCCAGCTTTAAAAATAGAAGGTTGCTAGGTGTGTACTCAGGAGGCAGAGGCAGGACCATCTCTATGAGTTCAAGGCCAGCCTGGTCTATATTGAGTGCCATGGCAAACAGGTCTACAAAGAGATTCTGTCTCAAAAAAAAGAAAAAAGAAAAGAAAAGAAAATAGTATAATTAATGACTTTTTTTCTTGCTTTGACAAATTGTTTGAACTCACTGTCTGGAGTTACAGTCCATCATGGTGGGAGGACACGGTAAGAGGAGCTGCTGACAGTGGGAGCAACAGGAGCACAAAGCTGCTGGCTCCCATGTGGGTGGATCAGGAAAACGAAAACTGGGCATTGTAGCGGTGAGTTTAGCTACACTGCTTTGTGCTCCCTGCCGGCCGCAGAAAGGGACACACACTAGCTTATTTTTGAAATGCCTTAGCTAGCTCAAAGGCTGGGCAACTCTAATCCTCCACCGGCTATCATAGATTTCCCCTCCTGCACTCCTGACTCTACGCCCTCTAAATCTATCTCGGCCGCCCTGTTCCTTCTGGGCGGCCCCCAACCTTTGTGGCCCAAGATGCTTTGCGGCTGCATTCTTTCTCACCTACGTTTTGGATGATTTTCCTTCTGCAGCTCTAAATCTGATCCATCTCCCTCTGAAACGTGACCATTCTCCTTTCCTCCTCTCTCCTGCATCCTCAAAAATCCAAGGGACCGACCCCATCTCCCTTTGCCCAACCATTGGATGCTGGTATCTTTATTAGTCGATTGAAAACCAATTGGGGGCAAGGACCTTCAGCGTTTGGACACACAGATTCCCGATTAAATCAAAGCACTTGAAACAATCCCCAACAGGGAGTGCCAGGACTCTTCTGGTTCTCCTTTTCCTCCTTTTATTTACTTAGAGATCCTGTCTGGTTGGACCACACGCAACCCACATTCCACGTTAGGGGTGGCTCGGCCCTCTCGAGAAAGGCTATCACACACATAGCCAAAGATGCGTCTCATTCAAGCACAGCTCAAGTTTCTTCCTCCAGTCAAGCTGACATTGAAAAATGACCATTACACATAGATGAAGCCCTGAGACGTCAAAGGGATCATCTGATGCTAAGAGGGAATGAAGGCACAGACTTTCATTGTCTATATGTTTTATGAGTGATAGCTATGTGTCTCCACCTAGGTCTTAGGAAAGTGGGCTATGTACAGAGAGCCTAATTAGAGATTAATGACAGGAGATTGGAAATCTTCAGTAACAGCCGTGTTTTGTTTCTTGAAGGTCTAGGAGAATCTACCTTCAATATCTCTTTATATGTAGTTTTTATATTTTGGGCTACTTGAGAATAAATTGTGTATTTTATTCCCTTTTGCGCCTTAAATACTGGTGATAGGGGAAAACTTTTTTTTTTTT
>NC_034603.1:77604017-77615151 GCF_900095145.1 Mus pahari
GCTGGGATTAAAGGCTTGCACCACCATGCCCAGCTGGAAAACTATTTTCTAAGACCAAAAGTAGTCTTATCAGCCAAGACCAAAACTGCCTGAGGTAACTGGGATTGGAGCTGACACCCACGCTGTCACAAATTAATCCCATAATATTGTTATTTTACCTATAGATCAGGGCTTGTTAACCTCTAATTAGTCAAAAAGCTTTCAATATACATATCATTTGGACAGTCTGGATAAAGCTGGGTTACTATTCTTAGGTCATAGTTTTATATTTTAAAGGAAGTTTCGTTTTGATGGGGAAATACCAATACATTAAATTCCCTTTATCCTGGATAAAGTATTGTGACACAGACTTGCCATAGTTTGCCATCTGTCAAAGAGGACACAGATAACTCACCAAAAATAGAGGGAGAACCATCCGCTTGATCTTCTTCTATAGGAGTCAACATGTTTTTCTAATTTTAAAATGTGGTGTTTTGGTTTTGGTTTTTTTATGTGTATGGATGTTTACCTACATTTATGCAGGTTCATCTCTTGTATGTTTGGTGCCTGAAGAGCCAGAAAAGACTTTCAGATCCCCTGGAGCTGATTTGTAGATGGTTCTGAGCTACCATATGGATGCTGAGAATTTGGGTCCTCTGCAAGAGAGGCAAGTGCTCTTAATTGCTGAGCCATCGTTATTTCTCCAGATCCTGTTCTTACTTGAGTCTTAAAGAAAAAAAAAAAAGCAGGGCAGTGGTGGCACACACCTTTAATCTCAGCACTTGGGAGGCAGAGGCAGGAGGATTTCTGAGTTTGAGGCCAGCCTAGTCTACAGAGTGAGTTCCAGGACAGCCAGGGCTACACAGAGAAACCCTGTCTTGTAAAACAAAACAAAAACAAAAGTCTAGCGGGGCATGGTGGTGGCAGTGCACGCCTTTAATCCCAGCACCCAGGAGGCAGAGGCAGGCAGATTTCTGAGTTCGAGGCCAGCTTGGTCTACAAAGTGAGTTCCAGGACAGCCGGAGCTATACAGAGAAACCCTGTCTCAAAACAACAACAACAACAAAAAAGTCTACAGTGAAGCCAGGCAGTGGTAGCCCACTCCTTTAATCCCAGAACTTTGTGGGCAGAGTCAGGTGGATCACTGTGAGTCGAGGCCAGTCTGGTCTACCAAATGAGTTCCTGGACAGCCATGGCTGCACAATGAAACCCTATATTGAAAAACAGAAACAAAAAAATCTACACTGGGGCTGGTGAGATGGCTCAGTGGTTAAGAACAGGGACTGCTCTTCCAAAGGTCCTGAGTTCAAATCCCAGCAACCACATGGTGGCTCACAACCATCCCTAACAAAAATCCGATGCCTTCTCCTGGAGTGTCTGAAGACAGCTAAAGTGTACACACATATAATAAATAAATAAATAAATAAATAAATAAATAAATAAATAAATATTTTTTAAAAAATGTCTACACTGAAAATACCAACAAAAATATTATTTATGCTTCATTCAATTGTATTACATTTTAATATAGAATCAAATAATTTTCTATAGAACTGAAAGACATCTTTTTCCACACTGCAATGACCACAACAAAATACTAAATTTGAAATTAATTTAATTCCAAGTATATGGCACGCACCCAACTACATGATCTTTGTTCTGTCTAAAGCACATTAAACATTAAGTAAATTAGGATTCGCATATCTGTAGTTCTAAATTGAACAAACAGAAGAAGCCTTGTTGCTTCTGTCTCTCTGTCTCTGTCTCTCTGTCTCTCTGTGTGTCTCTGTTTCTGTTTCTGTCTCTCTGTCTCTGTTTCTGTTTCTCTGTCTCTCTCTGTGTCTCTCTCTGTGTGTCTCTCTCTCTGTGTCTCTCTGTGTCTCTGTCTCTGTGTCTCTGTCTCTCTCTCTCTCTCTCTCTGTCTCTCTCTCTCTTTCTCTCTCTCTCGTCAAAGTTTCTCTGTGTAACCACAGCTGTCTTGGAAATCAGCTGGCCTAGAACTCAGAAATCCTTCTGTTTCAGCCCCCCGAGTTCTGGGATTAAAAGCATGCACCACTACATCCAGCTATGACTGCCGTCTTAACTATCCAAGGGAAACAGTTTTGTTTTGTTTTTTTTGTTGTTGTTGTTTTGCATTCTCCTCAGTTCTCATCGCCCAAATTTCTATTTCAATTCCTCAACTTAGTTTCTAGTTGATTTTGATTTTTTTCTATTTATGTAATAGACAAAAACCAGCATACAGGGTATAAAAATAACATTAAGATGCAAATTCGACGTCCATAGGAAAAATTTTCTGGGCTGAGAACATTCCTGCTTGAGTTTTCCATGAGAAAAGAACACCATTAAGATTGCCTTAGAGAGATGGTTCAGCAGCTAAGAGCACTGGTTGCTCTTGCAAGGACCTACCTTCCACTCAAAACCTACATAACTGGTCTGCAATTTCAGATCCAGGGGACTCTAATGCCCTCTTCTGGGCCCAGAGAGCACTGCATGGGGATAATGCACAGATACAGGAAGGCGAAGCACTAATGGACATAATATAAAAGGAAGTATATCTTTTTTAATTGGCTTTTGAAATACCCTTTGGTTGATACTGATGCACCGTTTGCCTGAGCTGGCCAGTACGGGTGGATCTAATTTTCTTTGTTCAATTATCAACTCCGTAGGCATCGCTTTCCCAGAAACCCAGGCAGCTTTCAGAGGCTATGGTGGGAAAGAATGGCCCTTGAAATGCTAACATGGGGAAAACAGCTTGAGAATGTTATGAGGCAGGAGGACTGACGTGAGAGATATTTTCATCTCGGGAGACTCGGTGCCAACTCAGGGCAAAGTTAGGAAAACAAAGCGCAGTTCGCAGGAAAGTTAACACTGGATGGAGAAGGTGAGACAGAATGGAAAAGTGACTCACGCACTGACTCACGCCATTGTCATCTGTCCTCATGATGGCTGTCAACAGACATGGTTCAACACACTCTGTCACTGTTCAGTTGCAAAGAATCTATGCTGTGAATGGTCACCTTTTTCTTGAAGAGAGCCCAGTACAATGTTAGTATAGACCTACGTGGGAAAATGCAAAGGAAGAATTTAATAATTCATATCCTTTGTCCAATGAATGTTGGGTTGAGGGTGTTAGGGATGAGTTTCTTTGTGTGTCGATAGAATGAGGTTTATTTGTTTATTTAAAAGATGTACTTTGTATTTATTTGTGTGTGTGTAAGTGTGTGAATACATTTGTGTTAGTGTGGTGGTGGTGGGGGTGTCTGAGTAGGTTTGAAAAGGACATCGGATCCCTTTCAGCTAGAATTAGAGGCAACTGTGAGCCTCACTAACATGGGTCTTAAGGAAAAGCAAAACAAAACTCAGGTTTTCTGAGAGTTGATGTACCTCATCCTTGGGTTTCACCTGGGAGGTGGCACATGAGTCCTTTCTGCTTTGGGACCTTGGAACTGTAACATCCATCACCTCAGAAACAAATTACAGGGGACACGGCAAAGGACATCAAGGACCCCCCCTTAGGTCCAGACTTACCATCTTACAGTTTGGGAAGCTGAACGAAGACAAGGGTGGAAGGCAAAGTGCTTTGAGTCTTCATCTAGTCTCTCCTTGCTGTTGGTTATTTATCCAACTTTGTATCCTGAAACTCCAGCTGTGATTGTCTTTTGGAAAAGACAAGCTCTGAGAAATAAAATCTAGGGTTACAATAATATTCTTTCTACTGGGGCTGTAGTAGAGTACTGGCTTGAAGTCCTGGGGTTCCGCACATCTCTAGCACTACACACAGCAACAGAAGTGGTTATTTGAATGTTTCAAGAGCTTTTGTTAGAGTTCACATGCTCTGACGCTGTCTTTTATACTCCTATGCTCAGCCCGCTGACTTGGTCAAGTTTTATACTTACAGGGATGGAGATAACCTCAGTGGAATAACTTGGGCAGTTATCATCATTGTATAAGATCTCCGTTCTCTTATGTTACATGTATTCACTGAACAGCTACTTTGTGTTCAGGCTCTATCCTATGTACTATATCCTATATAATACATCCTATATACTATATCCTATATATCCTATATATATACTGTGCTTAAATACCAAAACTATAGAAATATAATCAAATGCTATGTGTTATAAAATGTGTGAACTCCCGGAAGCTTTGTGAAAGACTTACTGGTGACCTAGACGCATGTGGTAATGGATTCAGTCACTGTATGTGGCATTCTGCAGATGTAGGCAAGATATTTAGACATATCACCTCCTGTATAAAACTATAAACTAGCAACAAAATAAGAGTCTTGCCCAGGAGATTTACAGAGCATCAACAGGGTAAGCCAGGTAACATTATTCCTCTAGGTCAGGCAAAATAACAGATCAATACACTAAAGGAAATTCAAGCAAGTTACAATCTAATGCATACAAAAGTTTGAAACAGATTGAAGAAAAATGAGACTGGCATAATTCTTTGAGTCTGATCTTATGGATTCACCGGCCGATGTTTTAAAATTATTTTTATGCACGTATGTGTGTTTGTGTGTTTGTGCATGTTTATGCATGTACAAATCTAGAGGCCAGAGGAGGACCTCTGGTATCATTCTCAGAGACATCATCAGCTTTCTTTCAGACAAGGTCTCTCATTGGACTGAAGTTCATTAACTGGCCGTCAAGCCCCTGGGATCCTCCTGTAGCTCCTCCCTCCCCACTGCTGCATTAACAAGTTCACATCACCATGCATGGCGTTTTTATGTAGGTGCTGGGGATTGAACTCGGGTCCTTTCAGTTTGCAAGGCAAGCATTTTTTTTGCCCGCTGAGTTGGTTTCCCAGTCCTTACCAAAACACTTCCTACGCTGTAGTAGTGAACTCCGGCTAGAACATGCTGTGGCGATGGCCTCTTCGGCATCTTAAACTTGCAAAACATTGATCAGCACCGTTACCTCAGGAACGAATTAGTAACGTCTGTGTGTAGTTAGGGTGGCGACACAGTTTTGTAATATATGTATTTCTGTTCATGCGAACTTAAGCATTCCATTTATTTGCACGGTCTCAACCATGTCCTCAATAAAGAGGGTTGACAAATCTGTAACTGTTCATGCCCTCAAACATCTTCCAAAGACAATGCATCCCAAGGGTTTCCTGCCTACTTCCTTTCTGCTGTTTTGTTTGTTGGTTTGTTCATTTTGTGGTATTGGAGATTACCCCCAGAGCCTTGCTATGCTAGGCAAACATTCTATCTCCGGGAACCTTCAGAAGCCCTCTAATTGTTTTAAGGTTTCAAAGTCATTATGAAAATTGTCACCTTCCCAGAAACTGCCTACCATCCAATGACAGAACGTCTTCTCGGAGAATTACTCTGAGCACTGGTGATCATATTACCATAATCTATTACCATAATAGAGGCTGTGCTGGCTAGGTTTCTGTCACCATGACACACCAGCTAGAGTCATCTAGAGAAGGGAACCTCAACTGAGGAAAATACTCCCATAAGATGCAGCTGGAAGGTGTTTTCTTAATTAGTGATTGATGGGGGAGGGCCCAGCCCATCAATTGTGGGTGGTGCCATTCCCTGGGCTGGTAGTTCTTGGCTCTGTAAGAAAGTAGGCTGTGTAAGCAGTGATGAGCAAGCCAGGAAGCAGGACCTCTCCATGGCCTCTGCATCAGCTCCTGCCTCTAGGCTCTTGCCCTGTTTTAATTCCTTCAGTGATGAAGAACAATATTGAAGAGTAAGCCAAATAAATCATTTTCTCCCCAACTTGATTTTTGGTCATAGTGTTTTGTCACAACACTAGAAGCCCTGACTAAGACAGAGTGAGGGCTGAAGAGATTGCTCAGTGGTTAAGAGCACAGACTGTTCGTCGGAAGACCTGAGTTTTCTTTCCAGAGCTTATGGTGGATGGATCACAACTCCAACTTCAGAGGGTCCTATGCCCTCTTCTGGAGTACACAGGCTTTACACTGATGTGTGCACTCACCCTAACACTACCATATATATATATATATATATATATATATATATATATATATATATATATATATATATATATGTAATTACAATTAAAAACACTTCTCAAAAACCAAGCCAAACAAACAAACAAAAACAACATAATACAGGCTAGAAAGATGGCCTCACGGTTAAGAGTACTGGTTACTCTTAACCAAGATTCCCAGAACCCACATGTGGTTCACAATTGTCTGTAACTCCAGACCCAGGGGATCCAATGCTCTCTTTTGGCCTCTGAGGGCACCAGGCACAGATCTATACATGCAGGCAAAACACTCATACACATAATATAAAATTAAAGAGAAAATTAAAATAAAACATAACAGAAGAGCAAACTCAACCTATTTTATAAAAAATAACACACACAACATATTACACACTTTAGATTACAGTACAGTATTTTAATTTAATATATTATACATATGACAAAAATATATGTACATGTATGATACTCCATTAAATGAATACTAGCTTATCCTAATACATGCATACATTAATTTCCTATGACAAATACAAAACCTTTAGAGAAATCTACCGATTGACTTTTTTTCAGTTCCACAAATAACAAGACAGCTATATAGCTATATCTGAAAACATTTGTTTTGTGTAAATATGCATTTAAATGCCCACATTTCCTCTATAAATATATAAATACATCCCTGCTAACTCAATTCTGTCACTTTCTGTGTGCTAGACTATAATTTCATATCATGTCTATATAAGAAAACAGTTTACAAAGTCAGAAATTTGTTTCGACAATAAAAACTATTTAGTTTTTTTTTTCTGTTTTTTTTTTGGTTTTGTTTTTGGTTTTGTTTTTGTTTTTGTTTTGGTTTTCGAGACAGGGTTTCTCTGTGTAGCCCTGGCTGTCCTGGAACTCACTCTGCAGACCAGACTGGCCTTGAACTCAGAAATCTGCCTGCCTCTGCTTCCCAAGTGCTGGGATCAAAGGTGTGAGCCACCACTGCCCGGCTAAAACTATTTACTTCTATTTATTTTATGTGTACGAGTGTTTTACCTGCCTGTTTATGTGTTGCACATATATATGTGTAATGCCCATGGAGGCCAGAAGAGGGTACCAGAGCCTCTGAAACTGGGGTTCAAGGTAGTGTGAACCTCCTTGTGGATATTGAAAACCAAATCCAGGTTTAAAAACCAAACCCATTAGCACAATACAACTGCTCTCGACTGCTAAGCCATATCTCCAGCCATACATTTTTAAATAATTTTTATAAAAAATGCTATTTTATTCTTACCCGTGCCATCCTCGGCTGTGGCAGCACCAACAGATAAACGATTCAGTCAAGAATGAGGTCTCAGCCGCCACACCAGGGCTATCCTGGGACATCGTTAGAGCATCGCGTTGCCACCTTCAAGTCAGAATAAGAGACCATGTCGAGATGCCCTGCATCAAGACACCTGCCCTGTCATACATGACATGGGTGTGCACGGGGTCATCTCCACTCTTCCAGGAGGAGTTCATGGAGGGCACGATTCAGCATTTCTTCAGCAGAAGGAAGACCTCCAGGTGAGAAGCATGGCCCTCTTCTTTCTGATAAAAGCCTTACCATCATCCATCCCATGTGATCTAGACTGTGAGATCTAGAAGCAACTCAGACCCATGGAGGGTTTTTTTTTTTTTTTTCCCCTGTAAGGGAAACAGATGATATAAACTACGCTATCGGTCATCCGTGGTCAGTCTCAGAAACTAGGACACCTACAACAGCCAGCTTCATTCCGGTCTAAATGATGGGAATCATCAGTGCTGCATGCCCAAGTTCAAGTCGGGAAAGTCCTACGGGCCATAGGTATGGACCCTCTGTCAGCTAAGCTGTCCTATGACAAGTCACATGACCGAGGGCGGCTACTGAGTTGGAGAACGGGTAAAAGTCTCCGGGTGTGTTGAACACATGGAACGGGAGGGATATTGTCCCTACGAAATAAGATTTTGCTCTTATCCCGCCACCCAGCCCCCACCCAAAGATAACTTGTCTGAAATGACTGTCTGGTCTGAGTGGTCGAAGGGAGCCCATTATTTAGCCACATTTGCTTACAAGCATCTGTTCTGAAATGGGCTCGGCTGGGGCCCATAGTGCGAGACATGACAATGTTCAGCGGCCCGCCGCTACTGAGCATCTTCAAAAGATATAGCCTTCTTAGCAGTTCTCAGAGTGGGGCCAACATAGCCCCACCGTACATTCCATACTTCTTAGTTACTAAATGTAGAATCCAGTAAATGTGTCTCTTCTGTAGCTGAGCCAATATATCCCAGAGTATCGTGGCTTCAAACTGGGCTGCACCGTTTCCACACTGTTATAAGATAGTGTATGTACGGTTTATCAGAGGCATCCTGAATCATTTCAGTTTAATTTGATTCATTCATTTATTCAACAAAATATTTGCTTACTACCTACAGCACACTTAGCTACACTGTACTGGATGTTAAAGAGGTAGCAGAAAGGCAGACAGACACAATTCTAATGATACAGAGAAAAAAATAAATAACATTAAAATGTAGGAGCTATGCTGGGCATGGTGGCACACGCCTTTAATCCCAGCACTCGGGAGGCAGAGGCAGGNNNNTTTCTGAGTTCGAGGCCAGCCTGGTCTACAAAGAGAGTTCCAGGACAGCCAGGGCTATACAGAGAAACCCTGTCTCAAAAAACAAAACAAACAAACAAACAAACAAAATGGAGCTGGAAAAATGGCCCAGCAGACAAGAGGGCATACTGCTCTTGCAGAGTAGCAGAGTTTGATCCCTAAGATCCACATCTGGAATTTCATAAGAATCTTTATGTAGCTCCAAGTCCAAAGGATCACATGCCCCCTTTTGGCCTCTCTGGGTACTGCGTTCATGTATATACACACACCCACACATCATCATCATCATCATCATCATTTAAAAAAATCAGACTTTAAAAAGGGACTGGAGAGATGGCTCAATAGTTAAAAGTATTTTCTGCTCTTGTAGAGAATCTGGATTTGGTTTCCAGCACCTACACTGTATAATTCACAACTATCTGTAACTCTAGTTCCAGGAGATTTTTGAAGCCTTTTTATGGCTTCGCTGACACCCCCACACATGAGCACACACACATACACTCACAAAATAAAATAAAATTTCAAAGCCAAAGCCACGTTTCTGCCTTTAAAAAGCAAAGTAGATACTTGGAATGTAAGCCAACCAGCTTATGGAATTTTGGTATTAAAGCACAAACAGATTAAGACTGTGTACTATGACCCAAAGCCCACTTTGCCTTGGTTTACTGGGTACTGTTTAAATGACAGATGACAGGCTATGGTCTGGCCCTAGCCAGGTGTTACTTCTTCAGATAACCAGGTGCGTGTGTTGTCTGTCAAGAAAAGCCCTCAAGAACTCAAGGACGGTTTGAAAGCAGCTTTTCAAGAATGGGCATGCGCAGAAGATCCGATCCTCCCACATTTTCTTTCTCCTCAGTGCGACATCTACCTGGAAAGACAATCACCGAATGTTGGAAAAGCCTGTGCCCTTGTTAGCACAAAGGATTATTTCAAGCCAAGCAAACATTATCCCAAAGCCAGGCACGCTCTGTTCCAAACGATGATTGCAACACCGTTTTCCCTGTTGATCAGGTGTGCCCTAACCTTTGGGTCATTTTGGAGAGCCATCGCTCCCGGGCCTTTGGACTGAGATCAAGTGAAGAGTTAAGCGACCTTTCTCCAATACTCTAGTTGACTGACTATAATCAAAGGAGAACTGCCTTCCCCAAATCAGACTGGGCATTTCTCAAATCGAACAAGGGGCATCAGTGGTATAAGTTTGAATGGCACTACTGCGGCTGTTTGGCCCAGGGTCCTTTGCCTATTTTCTTTGTCATAATATAAAACTGAATAAGCACCTCGGTGAGTCTCCAAGATTGTCCAACATCGTAAAATATTTACATGTTGCCTGATGCCCTGTAGCAGCTTAAGTGAGAAAAAAAAAAAAAAAAAAAAAAAAAAAACAACTAACTTTCCTCTAACACAAATTTGTTACATAGGAGTCAGAGGGGAACATGATGGCACTTTTTGTTTTTTGAGACAGGGTTTCACTATGTAGACCTAGGGGGCTTGGAATTCACTATGTTAGCCAGGCTGGCTTTGATCTCAGGGAGACCTGCTTGTCTCTATTGCCTGAGTGCTGGGATTAAAGGCTTGTGCCCCTGAGCCTAGCCCATGATTGAACTTTTAATTGATGTTTTGTAGCACTCCGTTGGATTAAATGACAAGCACACCCTTAATTACACAAAACCAGATTTCACATCTATAATTGAATTTCCTTGATAATGTATCTTTAAGGCAGAAGAATATTTTGACTTAATTTAAAAAGAGAATGTCAGTTGATGAGTGTATCTTCCCAGAAAATGTCCCCTTGCATATATATTAAATCAAATTATTAGCTCAGTACAAAACTTACAGTTGGAAAACACATTCATAATTTAAAATGATTGTGACTGCATAATTAAGTAATGAGAACTCATGATATTTTGGGTAGTGGAAGAAAACAGGCTTCCTGGCACCAGCACGGTCTCTAATCTTGCTTGGGGAAGCTAAGTAGCTGGTGTTTGCTTCTTACTAATACTTAAGGAGAAATCCCTAATTTACTTTGCTAATCTCTCAGGTGTGCTAATAGCCAGCTTAATGATTTGGGACAATCTGCTTCACCTTAGACTCTTATTTATCTTTAAAACATGAGCTTTGGTCTGTAATGTCTTACACATTACAATAGTCTACGGTTATACGCTTTGGGGAGGCATTTGCCTAGTGTGCACAAAACCCCCTATTCAACCTTTAGCATGGACAGATATATAAGCAGGAGCTGGCAAGGACATTAAGTGAATAAAGGCGTTTGCCACTAAACCCAACAACCTAATTCACCCCTAGGATCCACATGATCAAAGCAATATGTCCTCCGACTTCTACCTACATGTCCTGTCATACATGTGTCATGCCATACATGTGTTACTCTCAAATAAATTTATAATGCCAAAAAATGAGAGAATTTATAGACACAGAAGGCCAGTATCTTAGTCAGGGTTTCTTTCTTTTTCTTTCTTTCTTTCTTTCTTTTTATTTTTCATTTTTTATTTTTTTTTTGTTTTGTTTGTTTTGTTTTTTTGAGACAGGGTTTCTCTGTATAGCCCTGGC
>NC_034603.1:77615465-77627883 GCF_900095145.1 Mus pahari
CAGAGATGGCGCCACCCTCAAAGGGACCTCCTCCTTGATCACTAATGGAGAAAATGCCTTACAGCTGGATCTCATGGAGGCATTTCCCCAACTGAAGTTATCTCTGTGATAACTCCAGCCTGTGTCAAGTTGACACAAAACTAGCCAGTAGAGCCAGCAAGCCAATGCTTTATTTAGAAGAGATTTTGGGGTGTTTATTTGTTTGCTTTTGGTTTTTGTTTTTTAAACCATACACAGCATAAAGCAGTGCGAGGACCACACTAGAGATAATGGGGTGCTGCTTTTCCGGGCTCACAGGTGGCGAGGAGGAGTAGGGAGTATCTAGTGGGATTAACGTGACCAGTTCCACCTTTGTGATGATCATAAAGCTCTAAATAGTCATCCTTTACGCTGGTGAGCCTGTGGGTCCTAGTGAGGTGAGGTCAGTTTTCCCTTTGGTCTCTTCTATCTGCCCAGGCATCCTCTTGTCAGCGGAAGGTTTACCTTCCTCCTCTTGACGGGGATTTAGGGACTTGCCAGCTCTCAGGGGGTCTGTAGTTAGCAATGATTTTAAAGCTCTAAGAGAACACTTGGGGGCAGCTGACTTCCTTTCCGATGAGAGGACAGTGTGTTTGTCGCGCAGTATGCAAATTACGAAGGGGGGGCGGGAAGAGTGGAACGAGAGAACTTGTGATTGGCCCTGACCGAGTTTCCTGCTTAGCAACCCTTCCTCAAGGGGTCAAGAAGGAAAGAAACTTGTCAGACACATGGAGATACTTAGCTCAAGTCTGCTTTCAACAGGTTAAAGTGGCCAAATGGAACTCCTCTAGTCATATCAGGTTTTGTGAGAAATCTGACAGGTAGGGCTATTTCTGATCATCACCAAATTATTTTTTCCCCAAAAGGTTATTAGTGAGATCAAAACAAAGGGTACTTTGAAGCTATAGAAATATTAGCCCCTTGCTGCTAATATTACCTTTCTGCTCATGAATTCGTAAAGTCACTCCCAGCTGTACAGAAGTGGTTTATAAATTTTTCCTCTGAACCAATTACAACAACTTATGCGTTTCCTAATTAACTAATGCATTCGTAAGAACTTGGACATGTGCTTATTTTATGCTTATAAAGGAGTCATCATTTCTGTCTTTTAAAACCTACCCCCTGGAGCTGGAGCTCAGTGGTAGAACCCTTGCTTAGCCTTGAGTTCAACCCCCAGCAATGAAAAGAAAGGTTTTTAATTTGCTTAAGTCACAGAGCTTCTTTGAGGATAAGAGGGTGTGTATCAAGCACTTGGCACAGTGGCGACTGTGCCATTATGATAACTGTCAATGGTAAGGTACGTTTTTTGATGTTTGACTAAGTAGTCCTGAAATCCAGGAGAGAGGTGCAATCATGGCTTCCGCCAAAAATGCCTAGGATTCAGAGGTCCCAGGAAACCGTCTATAAAACAGGCCCTGACAACTGTAGGATTCTTTTGCCACTTGCAGAAATCACCCTCTTACTGAAGATTAATTCATACTGATGGTTTTTGCTTCGTGGCAGAAGTTATCGGGAGAAAAGACAACTGAAAGAAAAAAAAAAAAAAAAAAGGGAGTCGGACTGACCATGAAGCTCAGTGCTCAGCACGCACAAGGCCCTGGCTTTCATTCCCAGCACAGAAAATACCTTTAATTAAAAACAAACAAAACAAACAAACAAATAAATAATCAACTTAAAAATAATGGAACTTCCCCTTTCACGACGGGGGTTTTATGTAGGGCCGGCAGGGCTCATCTTACTCTGCAGCTGAGGATGACATCAAATTCCTCTTCCTCCTGCTTCTGCCTCCAGAGCACAGGGATTGCAGGCGGTTGACCCCACACCTGGTTACTGCAGTGCCAGAGGTGGACCCCAGGCCTCTGGGGTAGCAAAGAAAACACTCTACCATCAAGCTACATCCCAGCCTTATTAATTCCCAAGTGCCTCAATTTTTTTCCCTCCTAGCCTAATTCACCATCAAAACAATGCAGAGAAATTAAGAATATATATTACATGTCCTCATATTATTAATGTATGTGTTTCTCTCTGTGTGTACACCTGCGCACGCATATGAGTCATATAAGTCATCATCAAAACGGTGCAGAAATTTAAGAATATATTACATATTCTTATATGTTAATGTATGTTTTTCTCTATAAATGGATGTGATTCTCACACACACACACACACACACACACACACACACACACACGTGTGTGTGTGTGTGTGTGTGTATATGTGGTTTTTTTGTTGTTGTTTCTCTGTATAGCTCTGGTTGTCCTGGAACTCACTTTGTAGACCAGGCTGGCCTCGAACTCAGAAATTCTCCTGCCTCTGCCTCCCAAGTGCTGGGATTAAACTGGCCTCTGTGGTATTTCTATACTTCCTCACTGAACAAAGCACTCTAAGCTGGCTCAGGTTAGAGATGTCGCTTAGGTGACTAGGAAGGCTCCGGATTACAATCCCATCATACTCTTGGGCAGGATCTCTCCGTACATGACTGCTTTCATCAGAATCTCTGGCGTGGGTTCTAGCGGAGACTGAGAAGAACAGAGGTGGCGGTAGAAAAGCCCACCAAAGGTTCCTATCCTCCCCATCACGCTGAGCAAGAAAAGCAAACAAATTCAACTCATATCGATTAAGTACCACATGCCAGGGATTGTATGATGGACAGAAAAACAAAAGACAAAACAAAACAAAACAAAACAAAACAAAAACAAAACCTGCCCAGCTCTCGCGAGATTTACTGAGGAGTGAGGCTGATGGGAAATTAAAGATGCTGGAACAAGCAAAGAAAGGGCAGAAGTCAGCCGGGGTCAGAAAAAGAGACCTTTGAACCACGACTTTAAGGAGGTCAAGGAGTCGTAGTCCCTGAGGCCATGGCAGGGTGGGGATCCAGGTAGAAAACCTTGAGGCAGGTGAATGCCCGCAATTAAAGTCAGAAGAATCCAGATGAAACCTGCGTTCTGGAAGGCCAGCTGTCATCCCCCAAGCTTTTCAGTCTTTCTTAAGGCTCCAGTTAAGATCTTCCTTCTAGTCTTTTAAATACCTGCATTTTGAAAGTGTCCCAAGACAGGGGGCAGGGGAGGGGAAGGCTTGAAGGGGGAAGATGGTGGAGTACAACACACGTGATGTGTGACAGGACAGTAGGGAGGTCGGGGTACGTGGTGTGGGGGGCGGGGCAGGCAGGGAGATGGACCAGGATGGGAGGGGAGGTGGTCAACCAAAACCAAACTTGTATGTTTAATGATATGATTAATAATTATATTATTATATAAAGAAGAGGCAGCCAGCCTGTGGAGTCTTAGGTAATCCGTGTGCATACTGAAGTCTAAGCATCCATCCACACGCACAATGGGAAGACACCTCAAAGAATGAATATTACATTGTATTTGCTGGGCCGTTCTGTTTGTAAGGTCACATGCTCAAATGTGGACTGATTTGGAGAGTAGCAATCACAAGCCCGTCTGAGCGCTGGACAAGAAAATTCAGATGTCTCAAAAAAAGAAAAGAATTTGGGAACAAAGAAAGAAGAAGTGAAAGCAGGGTATTGACTTTGAATCTATCGGAACAGAGAGCCACACAGCCGTCCGTGATGACTGTCGTGAGAGAGGGGACGTGAAGGTGACACACAGCCGGAATAACGTTAAAAACCCTCTAGCTCACCATGGAAATAGGAGAAAGAGCATTTCAATCTTTCAAAGAAGGTATCCCATGGGTACCAAGATTGAACTACAATGTATTTTAAGACAGAATTGTCTAACCAGCATAAAATTATAGATCTATCTGCAGCACCACACACAAACTAAGTAAGTGAAAAGCAACAAACCAAAAAAAAAAAAAAAAAATAGCGGAAGGATCCTGTTTTTATA
The DNA here is from genome assembly GCF_900095145.1 of Mus pahari. NCBI lineage: Eukaryota > Metazoa > Chordata > Mammalia > Rodentia > Muridae > Mus > Mus pahari. The sequence continues at coordinate 77,619,335 of NC_034603.1, forward strand.
CCTGCCATTTTGTTGTTGTTATTGTTGTTGTTGTTAACCTTATAGACATATTTCAGGAAACGAGTTATTTTGTGGTGAAGAAACGTGTGAAGTTCACCCATTTCTTCTATTTCATTTCCTTTTTTTTTTTTCTTGGTCTTATACAGAACTCAAGAAAGATTAATATTTTAATTATAGTAGCAATTACAGTTATTTGTAACATCTTATCTTTCTAGTTGTCAGTCCAGCACCCGTCCTTTATCTGAACATACTCCAAAAAATGCCAACATCTTTGTTATGCATGAGTGGTACCTGCACTGGTGTTCAATGTTGAAATCATAAGCATTTAAATGGTCATGTTTTTTTTTTATATATATATCTCCCTTGGCTTAATTACTTTAAACAGATGTACATAATTGAAGGAAAACACAGTGGACATAAGAAATCCCGTGACAAAGGGAGGATGGGCATAAAGTTGCCCACCTCTATCTGAGGACCTAATACAACAGAAAGCTTCTGACAGGGCTGAGCCCTGGTAGGTCAGGCAGGTCCAGTCCAGGTCCCACACCCAAGAGTATCTAGGCAGCACAAATTGAACTCCCTGGGTAGGAGGAGGGCCTGTTTGGAAGATAAGAGAGTTTGGGCGGAGGGTGGGGGCGGGGAATCTAGGAGGAGGTAGGAAGGGTGCATGAATATGACCAAACCCTCACATTGCATTATAAAAAAATTAATTAAAATATTATTTAAACAATAAAAATGGAAAACCAGGCATTTTCAAAACTGGAAAACAACTCATTTGATTTAGATAAGTTTTTGATCAAACATTTTTTTCTTTAGCCCCAAAATATTCTCTTTTGTTTATTGTCGTCCAGTCGTCGTTTTTCCATCTTCACTGAATTTTTTTTGCAGAGTAGCAAGAAACCAAGATTAGCATCAAGAAATAAGTGATAAAAGTTGTATGGTGTTAAAGGATTCGGCTCCAAGAAATCCAATTGCTTTGCATTTTCATATAAAGTGGAATCCTTCATACCCTGGGGGTTTTCAAAGGATTTTCAGCTGCTTCTTGGAATTTCGGCAATTGCTGATAGCACACTTTCAGTTTTTCTGTTCTTGCAAAAGCTCACTCTGCAGTTAGATACCGTCGTGCCTGCTGTGCACCTGCCCACATCAACACGCTGCACTCGGACTGTCGCTGGCTGATTTATTAATTTCAGGGAGTTTAGAATACAATTACGAATCTCCCAGACAGATGTCTCTGAATAACCATAACTCCTCGTATACAAGTTAGCATCCAAGTATCGATATGTTTGGTCGAAAGGGGTTTCTTCGGTTTGGATTCACGGATCTTCGTGATGAGATCTTGCAGCTGAGTAGCATGCAGGCAGAAGTGCACAGTCGTGTTAAGAACGAGGAGCTGGAGAGGTGGCTCAGTGATCAAGAGCACTGGCTACTCCTGCAGAGGGCTCAGGTTTGATGCCCAGCACCCATACAGCAGCTCAGAAACTGTTAACTTCCACTTCAGGGGCTCCAGTGCCCTGTTCTTATCTCTGAGGGCATTGCACATTCATTCTGCACAGACATACACGCAGGCAAACATTCATACACTTAGAAGAAAATGGTTGGTTTTGGAAAGAACTAACTTTAGACCTGGAGACTTCCATGTACAGCAATCTACCCAGATTTTCTTTTCTTTTCTTTTTTTGAGACAGGGTCTTTCTACGTAGCCCTGGCTGTCCTAGAACTCACGATCTAGGCTGGCTTGAAACTCACAGAGATCTACCGACCTCTGGTACTGGGATTGAGTGTGTGCCTTGCCATGCCAGGCTCATTTTTCTTTAGTGGAGAAAACAGGATGTATTCTACAGGATTTGTGAATAGGCCATAAAGATGAGCACAATGCTTAACTCTTAGGCTTCCAGTTACAGAATTATTCAATTAAATATTAATTAGAATAACCAACCTAATATTGGAGCATTCGTTTGCAGGATAAATAGAAATTGTCATATAGAGATACAATTCTATATCCTATATTCTGGTCATTTGAATCTTGGTTATAGTATTCATTCTTGTCTACCTGATTGGGGTATCTACCTTTCAAAATCTTGAATGGGGATGGAGAGATGTCTCACTAGTGGGTTAAAAGCACTTATAGGGGGCTGGAGAGATGGCTCAACAGTTAAGAGCACTGACTGGTCTTCCAGAGGTCCTGAGTTCAATTCCCAGCAACCACATGGTGGCTCACAACCATCTGTCATGGGATCTGATGCCCTCTTCTGGGGGTCTGAAGATAGCAACAGTGTATTCATATACATAAAATAAATAAATAAATAAATAATTTAAATAAAATTTTAAAAAGCACTTATAGAATCCATGTTCCAGCACTCAGAAGGCAGAGGCAGGCAGATTTCTGAGTTTGAGGCCAGCCTGGTCTACAAAGTGAGTTCCAGGACAGCCAGGGAAACCCTGTCTCGAAAAACAAAAACAAAAACAAAAAAACAAACAAAAAAAAAAAGAAAGAAAGAAAGAAAGAAAGAAAGAAAGAAAGAAAGAAAGAAAGAAAGAATCCATGTTTACTTCTTAGCACTTACATGCTAAGTTCACAACCATCTGAAGCTCCATTTCCAGGACACTCCAAATTCTCATCTGACCTCCCAGATTACAAGGAACGCACGTGGTACATATACATACATGTAGGCAAAATATTAAAATATCCACACACATGTTAATAAATCTAAAATACTTAAAAGTAGTTGAATGGTCACATCTGTCCCACGTTACACCGATCTATCCAGAAAGAAGGGCTCGGGAGAATGGCAATCGGCCAGACTGGGCAGGAAGCTAGGATCTGAGTCACCTGCTTTTATCATGTGAAAGAAACGTGCAGATGGGGGTGTGCTGGATGCAGAGCCACTGGGACACGGCTTGATATCACTGCTTGGTCTACATTTGTACAGCAGAAGCTCTGCGGGGGGAACAAACAGATTGGAGGTGTGCAGTCAGGAAAGGCCCCTCAAGTAGTGTCCCTCCCTGCCTCACCTCCTTCAGCACAGTGCCCTCTGGAGAACTTCACAAATCTTTACATTTTTTTCTCTGTGTGCCCTATGTCTCTTTCTACTGCATGTATGTATGTATGTATGTATATATGCATTTATTTATTTATTTATTTATTTATTTATTTATTTAGTGTGTGTGTGTGTGTGTGTGTGTGTGTGTGTCTTGATTAGACCACAGCATTGATTAGACCAGGTACTATATTGGCTCACTTCTGTACTGTCCAGCTTGTCTGGAACAAGGTGAATACACAGGAGCTGGAGATGGTTCTGTGTTAAGAGCATGCACTGCTCTCGTGGAGGATCCAAGTTCTGTTCCCAGTACCCACATCAGGTGGTTCACAACTGCCTGTTAACTCCAGCTCCAGGGAATCTCATACCCATGTCTTACCTCCAGTGGTATGCATGTCTGTGGCATACAAACAAAGACGTATGCATGTACAGATAATTGCTTAAACTTCTTTAAAACACACACACACACACACACAAACCAGGGAGGGTGTGGGTGTGCCTTTAGACTGAATAGTCAAAGTCTCACTGTGACAGAACACAGGTTTGAATAACGAAGAAGTAAGGTGTATGGCTATCTGGGAAAGGGAGAGGTTCTAAACAGAAGAAATTGATAGGAGAACCTTCACAGATCAATGCACATGGATTTCAGGGGATGTCAAGGTGACTGGTATGGGTTAAATACTGAGTCCCGTGGGCTGCTTTGGGGGTCACTGAGAAGACTTCAGTTTTCCCTCTCAGTAGACAAGCCATGGGAGGCATGACGGTTAGTGTTGATTATCACCCTGATTAGCTCAAGATTCACCTGCAATCCAAGTCTCTGGATACACCAGTGAGGGAATGTGTAGGTTAGGTTAACTGATGTAGAAGGACCTGCCCACTGTGGTGTGGGTGGTGCCAGCCAATCGAGTCCTGGACAGAAAAAAACAAAAGTACTCACATCCATCACTCTGATTTCTGACTGTAGATCTGGAGTGTAGTAGCATTGTTTATATGCCTTATTTACTTTACCATTGTTGTGACGAAACACCGTGACCCAAACAACCTGTAAAAAGAGAACATTAAGTTTGGAGGATTACCATTCCGGATGGTTAGAGTCCACAATCATCACGGGAGAAAGCAGCCAGGCATGGTGCTGCGGCCGAAGCAAGCTGAGCGCTTACACTGGAGTCAGCGTGAAGCAGAGAGAGCTAACTGGGAATGGGATGTCTGAAACCTCCAAGCCAACATCCAGTGGCATACAGGCTCCAGCAAGGCCACACCTCCTAAAGCCTCCCAAGAAGTTCCACTAATTGGGACCAAGCATAGCGATATATGAGCCTGGGACTGAGGAAATGGTTCAGTGGTTAGAGCACACACTGTTCTTGCAGAGGTCCTGAGTTTGATTCCCAAACCGGCATCAGGCAGCTCGCAACTGCCTGTATCTTCAGGTTCAGCGAGCAAACACCCCTCTGATCTCCTTGGACACATACAGAAAGACACACGCACACGCACCCACCCACACACAATAAATAATAGATATTTAAAAGAAATTTTAAAAGAAATATACGAAGGTCACTCTCATTCAAACCTCCACAGCATGCATATTGTTGTAAATTGTTACTGATCTCTATAAAGCTTTCTTCTTGTAAAACCGAAACACTATACCAGTTGAACAGTAAGTTCCCCCCCCCACCCCTTTTATTAGCGCTAGTTCATGGAAACCATTTTATTTTCTATTTCTATTTCACCATGGTAGCAACAGCACAGAAAGTAAATACCGAAGTATTTTTGTAACTAGCTTATTCCAAAAGGCAAAACGCTCTCAAGATTTATACACGTGGTAGCTTACATCCGAATTTTATTCTTTTAAAAGGCTAAGTAATATTTTATTGTACACAGATGCCCTCTTTTCTCTATTCTCTGTCTTACAGATTAATATTTAGTCATTGTGAATATGATGTAATACAGATAATGCAAATATTCTTCAAGCTTTTGCTTTCAGTTAAGTATCGACTTAGAACTGGATCTATAACAGCTCTATCAACTTATAACTATATTTTTGCTTTTTTCCAGTTTTGGGGGCTTTTGTTTGTTTGTGTTGAAACAGGTTATTATTTTGTCAGCCAGTCTGGCCTTGAACTTATGACCCTCCTGCCTCTTCCTCCAGAGCACTGAAGCCATAGGAGTGCCATGCTCAGCTCTGTTCGCTTTATTTTGGCTTTGCTTATGTTTGCTAATGGCTACCTGAAAGGGAATGAGGGTATGTTTCATTGTGCCTTTATTTTTTTATTAGCTTTTTAAATTTTTTATTTTTTATTTTATTTTGTATGTATGTATGTATGTATGCCTGCAGGCCAGAAGAGGGCATCGGATCCCATTACAGATGGTTATGAGTCACCACGTGGTTGCTGGGAATTGAACTCAGGACCTCTGGAAGAGCAGCCAGTGCTCTTAAGCTCTGAGCCATCTCTCCAGTCCATATATATATATATTTTTAATCTATTTTTTTCTTTGACCAAAGGCCGCAGTAATAGGTTCTTCGATTGCCAAAGCAGGATGTCTTCCTCTCTCCTTTCTCTCCTCCCTTCTTTGCTTCTCTCTCTTTTTCTTCCCTTTTCTTCTCTTCCCCTCTTCAGTGATGAGGATTAACTGAGCTATACTTCAAAGCCCTAAAATCCATCTTCAAGAAAAAAAAACAATTGCTGTGACTACCAACTATCGACAGCTATCGAAAGTTGATTTTACACAGGTCTTTCTATCTACAACACAAAAAAGGACACCGCTTCAGAAGAAAGAGGTGACCAAAGGAGATAGGAAGGCTCACTTGTATCACCCTTCTGATCTTCCTTGCAAAACAGTACAAAGGGGTGAGTGAATGAGTCAGTGAGTGAGTGAGTGAATGAATGAATGAATGAATGAATGAGTGAGTGAATAGTGAATCAGTGAGCGAATGAGTGAGTGAATGAATCAGTGAGTGAGTGAGTGAATGAATCAGTGAATAGTGAATCAGTGAATGAATGAACAAATGAAAACAGCATTTAAATTAATGGAATAACTAAAGAGGCTGCCTGCCATACCTCGGTGACTGCCTTGTTCCCTCCCCATCTCTTGGGCCAGTCTGTGAAGCTATACTCAGGCTTCATTTCAGCTGACCTCAGAGTATGCTTGCAGTTTCTCTTTAGGTCCTTGTGCCTTTGCCTCCCTCTTCCCACTCCTCCCCACCCCCATCCCCAACCAAAGGGTCCATCCAGCCACAGAATTCGATGATTCCCGTGCCTGGATATACCTGAACGAGCATGTTGGTCTCGCCGCAGTTAGAATCCAACTATCAGTAAATAAAGCAGATTATTAGAAACTTTAAACCAGCCGTAATTTTCTGCGCTCACGGCTAAAACAAGGCTTATAAACTCTTACCCTTTTTTCTGTTTCAGTCACCCTTCTGTGATCTTCTAGTGCGTTCAGTAAAACAGGGAAAGCTGCCTTTACACCAGAGCACACTCCGACAGAGTGCCCCAATACTTTCTTTTGCGTAGAAATGAAATCAAGGCTTAGTTTGACTTTTTTTTTTTTTTTTTTTTTTTTAGCTGCTGCTGGTTTACTTGGAGACAAGAGTCTTTCTGTGTAGCCTAGGCTACCCTCAAACTCCTTCTGCCTCAGCCATCTGGCTCATGGCACTGCGGCTATGTGTCACCACACCTGGCTTCAAAACTGAGTTCTGCCTTCGCCTCTTCCTCCTAGCGTGTACACAGGCACACCAGAGCATTTATGGTGGTTACATAACAAGGTCCCGGGCAAGGGCATGGTGTTCCCACATGCAGAACTCTGCCCTGGGTGTGGAATGTGACAGAAGCAAGTTTAGGCAGGACTGCGCCCCCAACCGTGGAGGAACTTCAGGGGAAGTTTGTGCAGCAGACAAAGCCAGCGATCTCTGGGCTCACGAAAAGGAAGCACGGCAATACAGGAGCTACGCTTCTTGCTATACGTGGATTTGCACGCCTGATTATCCAGACGCTCAGGAACGCTTTAAACAAGAGCACTGCTCCTGCCTATGTCAAGGGACTCAGTTCTCCTGCAAGACCATTGGTGCAATTAAAGCCGGGCGTCACTGTGTAAACATCCCCGGAGAAAGGCAGAGGGAGCCAAGGCTCAGGGCTACTCTGAACTTTGGAATCTCCTACATTACTACTGTGTGTTTGGACAGCACGCGGAGAGGCTGGGTGGAGTCACGTGACGGGTCCAACTGGGAGGCCGTTCTACTCAAAGCTCCAAGCATCTCTTCTAAGTAAAACAAAACAAGCAAATGGCTACGCGGTGCCAAAGGGATTAATGTATTGTCCTTAGGCGACCTTCTCACTTCCATTTGAAGAAAACAGGTGGTTGGTAGCAGTCGCACACAGATTCGTGCTCTGGTCCCAAAACCTAGACTAAGGAAGACAGGCCAATGGCGCACTCGCTTTCAGAAGAAGAACCGAGATACCCGCGTTCTGGGCTAGGGCCCACATCCTCTCAGCCCTCCACGCTCCGCAGCGCTCACTGTTATTTACTGATGTCCGTGCTGCTTGGGAACTGTTTACAGCCAGTCTGTGAATCCCCAAATAAAATCAATACGCACAGTGGGCTCGCTTCCTGAGGCTCATCCGGGGGATTCATCCTGGCACATTTCGTTATGTAAATGTTACAACAACAGGGACACATTTCCCTCACCCCCACCCCCACCCCCGTATTTGTGCTCATAACCTTCACGGAAATTGGTCTTTGTTCTGGGAGTATTTCAAGTACATCACCTAAATTGTCTGCTCCGACGAATACAGAAATAGAACCCAGAGTGTGAGCTCATAGCGACTTGAAAGATGATTTCATATAAGGTGTCATCGTGCATCCAAGGCAGTTTGTAAAATGGATAGAAAGGGAGACTGGAATACCGCCCACCGCTGAGGGGTATGGCTCTCCAGGTCTTCATTTCCTCTACGAATGATTATTTTAATTATAACTTTATTTAGATAGGTATATGTGCAGGTACCTGTGGAAGTCAAAAGAAGGTGTCTGATCCCCCAGAGCTGACATCACAGGTTGTATGTAGTGAGGTTCCAGATATTGGTTGTGGGAAACAAACTTAGGTCCCCTGCAAGAGCGGGTCTAACCACCGAACCACCTCACCAACACCCCGTGCCTTTTTTCTTTTTCCAGAGACAAGGCTCAGTTCACTTTGGGGTTTAACCCTGCAGAAACTTTTGTCTTTGATGAAATTTCAGGCATCTGAAAAATGAAATCTTAATTTTTTCACTCGTTATCTTTTCAAAACCATTAATTCCTAAAGCTAAGCTGATTGGAATAAATAACTGGTTAAATATCTGTATATTTTCCCCTGAGGTAAGAAACTTGGCTTTAGAAGTCATAGTAACCAAAGGAAATGGTAATGACACTTCAGAAAAAAAGGTGGCAGCATATATATTCTACTTAGCAAAGGTTAGGCTTTTGTAGGTTTTTTGTTTTTTTGGGGGGGTTTTGGGTTTTTTTTTTTTTTTTTTT
>NC_034603.1:77627985-77635064 GCF_900095145.1 Mus pahari
TCCTGGAACTCACTTTGTAGACCAGGCTGGCCTCGAACTCAGAAATCCGCCTGCCTCTGCCTCCCGAGTGCTGGGATCAAAGGCGTGCGCCACCACGCCCGGCTAGTCTAATACTTCCTAAGCTTTTGGGCTTTGCAGATTTTTATAGAAGGGCCCAAGTGACTTGTTTATGACTTGAGGGAAGGTTGTTCAATTTCCATATAGAGATAGACAGGCTATTGATATGTAGCCCAGGCTAGCCTGTATGTAAAACTCTGTTGTTTCAGCCTGGTGAGACTGCCACCACACCCAATTGCCACAAACGTTCCTAAAACTCTTTTCGACAGAAAACAAAGTATTTAGCTAAAAGGAAAATTATCTGAGTTTCCCCTCTGCTTTCTTATTCTGCCCCTGTTTAATTAGAAACAAGCTCTGATCACTTTGGACAGACATTAAACAATCACCTTAAGTACAGACTTCATTGATCGCTAATGAAAGGTTTCACCTTTCGATTAATGATGAAACATCACTCTACTATTTATCCTTTAGATAAGTAAGAAACTGGGGAAAACCCATCTTGAAGATCTTAAAATGTGTTTAATTTTTTGTTTTTTTTTTAAATATTCCTTCTTTCTGTTATTTAATCTCTTTTTTTTTTACACTCCAGATTTTATCCCCCTCCCAGTTTACCCTCCAACTTTTCCAAATCCCATTCCCGCCCACACACACTGCCCCTGTCTCCAGAGGATATCCCCACCCCACCCCCACCCCACCAGATCTCTAAACTCCCTGGGGCCTCCAGTCTCTTGAGGGTTAGGTGCATCTTCTCTGACTGAATCCAGACCCAGCAGTCCTCTACTGTATATGTGTTGGGGACCTCATATCAGCTGGTGTATGCTGTCTGTTTGGTGGTCCAGTGCCTGAGAGATCTTAGGGGACCAGGTTAATTGAGACTGCTGGTCCTTCTACAGGTTCACCCTCCTCATTAGTTTCTTCCAGCTTTTCCCTAATTCAACTACAGGGGTCAGCAGCTTCTGTCCATTGGCTGGGTGTAAATATCTGCATCTGACTCTTTCAGCTGCTCGTTGGGCCTTTCGGAAGGCAGTCATGATAGATTCCTTTTTGTGAGCACTCCATAGCCTCACAGTAATAGTGTCAGGCCTTGGGACCTCCCCTTGAGCTGGATCCATGCTGAGCCTATAGCTGGACCTTCTTTTCCTCAGGCTCCTCTCCATTTCCACCCCTGCAGTTCTTTCAGACAGGAACAATTATGAGTCAGCGTTTTGACTGTGGGATGACCACCCCATCCCTCACTTGATGCCCTATCTTTCTGCTGGAGGTGGGCTCTACAAATTCCCTCTCCCCACTGTAGGGCATTTCATCTAAGGTTCTTCCGTGTGAACCCTGAGAGTCTCTCACCTCCCAGGTCTCTGGTGTATTCTGGAGGGTCGCTCCATCTCCTACCTCCTGAGGTTGCCTGTTTCCATTCTTTCTGCTGACCCTCGGGGTTTCAGTCCTTTTCTCCCACCCAATACCAGATCATGTTGCCCTCCCCACTCTTCCCCTTTCCCTCACAGTTCCCTCCCTCTAGCCTTGATTGCTTTTTTCTGCCTCCCAAGTGGGACTGAGGTGGCCTCACTTGGGCACTTCAGCTTGTTGACCTTTTTGAGTTCTATGGACTGTATCTTGGGTATTCTGAGGTGGCCTCACTTGGGCACTTCAGCTTGTTGACCTTTTTGAGTTCTATGGACTGTATCTTGGGTATTCTATACTTTTTTTTTTGTTGTTGTTGTTGTTGTTGATATCTACTTATTAATGAGTACATACCATACGTGTTCTTTTGGGTCTGAGTTACCTCACTCAGGATGATATTTTCTAGTTCCATCCATTTGCCTGCAAAGCTCAGGATGATCTCATTCTTAATAGCTGAGTAGTACTCCATTGTGTAAATGAACCACATTTTCTGTATTCATTCTTCTGTCATGGGACATCTGGGTTGTTTCCAGCTTCTGGCTATCACAAACAAGGCTGCTATGAACATAGTGGAACACGTGCCCCTGTGGCATGGTGGGACATCTTTTGGATATAGCTGGGCCTTCAGGTAGATCTATTTCCGGTTTCCTGAGGAACCTCCAGATTGATTTGCAGAGTGGTTGTACCAGTTTGCAATCCCACCAGCAATGGAGGAGTGTTCCTCTTTCTCCAATAACCCCCGTCACCTGAGGTTTTGATCTTAGTCATTCTGATTGGTGTGAGGGGGGATCTCAGGGTCGTTTTGATTTGCATTTCTCTGATCACTAAGAACTTTAAACATTTCTTTAGGTGCTTCCCAGCTATTTGAGATTCCTCTGTTGTGAATTAAAACAAAAACAAAACAAACACAAACAACCCCCCCCAAAAAAAAACCCCCTAAACTCTTCATGTAAGTGTTTGTGCTACTCTAGTTTATTGACAAGTTAAGTATCAAAAAGGAACCAGTCTCTAGTAATGGCTACAAGGAAGCACAGAAGCGAACTCAACAGCCAGAAGAAGTATGTAGACAGGCCCGGCCCTGCTGAAATGTTGGCTACTGAAAAATTTGGGGAAGGGAGGAGTCACCATTTTCAGCTGTATGCTTGCCGTGTAATCACCAAGCCCCAGGGTATAGTTCTGAACCTCTGCTCATAACGGATGACCATGGGTCACAAAACAAAGCACGAATATGGGCAAGGCGTTTGGAGCAGGGGATTGGAGGGATGGGAGGGAACACAGGCTAGAATGCATGCCTATACGTGAATGAAAACGTCAGAGAATTAATTTGATAAGAAGAAACATAGATAGATAGATAGATAGACAGACAGATAGATAGATAACAGGATCAATCAGCTGGAAGCTCATAGCGTTAAGGTCCTAAGATTCTCAGGTGGTTGCAAGGAACCAAAATAAATATCCTGTTATTCCTTCAGTGAAAAACCATATCCTAAATCCTGCTGATTTAGGGGCTCTGGGTAACTTTTTCCACCCTTCATTAACCACCACCAAGGCCCTGCTGTTTGACTTGTTCAACTCTGACACCCTATGTGATTCATTAACCCTCGCTAGTCCCTGATTTTTAAAATCCATTCCACCCTGTGGAATGAAATTTTCTCCAGATGGCCTCAATTTCCTCTAAGCAAGCATCCAACAGTGTTTTGATTTGCTGAATATATATATATATATATATATATCCTTTTTCTTCCCATTTGTCTGACAGCATCTATTCATATTTCCCCATGTTGGTAGTTACATTCTCATTTCAGAGTTTTCTTTCCTGCGGCTTTAAAATAGAGGTTTTTCCCTCCTTCTTACTTGATAGGATACAGATATTTACATTCTATATCAAATGCAATGTCTTCATTCTCCAGAAAGGAGCCTGTGCTTCAAAACAACACCACAACAGCCAGAGCTAAAACCCTCACTCGCAGCGCTGGAGAGTGTGGCTCTGTTGCAGAAGGCCTATGTTTTGATTCCCAGCACCTACATGGTAGTTTATGACTGCCTGTAATTCCAGTTCCAATGAACCCTCCTCTGGTCTCTGAAGACACACAGGAGGTGCACATACATACATACTGGCAAAGCACGCATACAAATGAAACAAACAAACAAACAAACAAACAAAACAAAGGGGGAAAAACTCCTTTTAATAGGATTTTTGGAGCACAAAAGTACCAGGGACCTTTCTCAGTGCTTTGAATGTACAGATTCAAGTACTCTTCTTGCCCTGTGAGGTAGGAGCTGTCACTAATGTCTTTTCAAAGGTGATGCAAATCAAAGTATAGGAAGGTGATTTGCTGAGCACGAAGCCGTAGCAACCATGTTAAGAGATGAAAACCCAGCACAGGCTTATTCCTTATTTGTTACGTTCTCTTCTGTGATGGTTTGTATATTGCTTGGCCCAGGGAGTAGCACTATTAGAAGGTGTGGCCCTGTTGGAGTAGGTGTGTCACTGTGGGTGTCAGCTTTAAGACCCTCATCCTAGCTACCTGGAAGCAAGTCTTCCACCAGCAGCCTTCAGATGAAGATGTAGAACTCTCAGCTCCTTCTGCACCATACCTGCCTGGATGCTGCCATGCTTGATCTGGACTGAGTCTCTGAACCTGTAAGCCAGCCCCAACTAAACATTTTTATAAGAGTTGTCTTGGTCATGGTGTCTGTTCATAGCAGTAAAACCCTAACTTTAAAATTGGATATCTGAGGGAGGAAAAAAAAATATCCAGAAGACATCAGAATAATTTTTCGTGCAACAAATGTTAACTCCTTATTTTTAAAGTGGACTTGAGGCGGGTGGAGAGAAGGCTCTGTGGTTCCAGAGCACACAGCACTGCTCTTGATGAGGTCCAGGGTTTGGTTCTCAGCAACCATGTCGGGCAGCTCACAACTGTCTGGAGTCTCAGATCACTGTTTCACTACCACGACATGCACACACTGTTAAAACTAAAAATGGGTTTGAAATATAACCCCCCCAAAACATATTATATATACACACTGCCACTTGAGCATTACGATCAGCCAAGAAATTTCATCTTTTAAAGTCACTGGTACCACTTAAAAACCAATCCACATTGGGGCTAGAGAGATACCTCAGGAATTAAGCTTGAGCACTGCTCTTGCAAAAGATCACAGTTAAATTCCCAGCACCCAGATTGTATGGTTCACAATAGCCTATAGCTCTAGATCCAGAGGAATCTAATGCTCCCTCTCTGGCCTTCTTGGACAACAGAGTTCATTTGTGCACACTTAACGCATACACATATGCACACAGAGAGAGACAGAGAGAGACAGAGAGAGAGACAGACAGACAGAGACAGACAGAGACAGACAGAGACAGAGACAGACAGAGACAGAGACAGAGACAGACAGACAGACATGCATAAACAACATTAAAAACAAAATAAATTTACAAATACAAAGTCTATGTCTATTGATTATATAAATGCTTGAACCTGGGCGAGGTTTGTGTCTGGACTGGAAAGTATATTAATATTTTGGTATCATTCAGTTTGATATTATTTTCGTCCTGTTTTCAAAGCCTTTGTTTTTCTGAAAACACTTACATAGAAAACAGACTAATCAGTAATGATTTGCTATTTTACCTTATTATTTGCTCAAGGTCATAAAAGGTCATTTAAAATTGTGGCATAAGGGGTTGGGGAGAGGTCCTGAGTTCAATTCCCAGCAACCACATGGTGGCTCACAACCATCTTTAAATGTGATCTGATGCCCTCTTCTGGTGTGTCTGAAGACAGCTACAGTGTACTCAATCACATACATTAAAAAAAAAAAAAAATTGTGACATGAAGTTGGTAGCTGGCGGTGCACACCTTTAATCTCAGCTCTGGTGTGTGGGGCCGTGGGGCCATGGGGCTGTGGATCTCTGTGAACTCCAAGATACACACACAGACAAACCGTGTCTCAAAAAACTAAAATTAAAACAAAGCAAACTTGAACAACTCCTTCACTCTACCAAGCTAAACTCAGACTCGGTTTGACTCCCACAGTACAGACCAAAACAGCAGGCAGCTAGAGAGATAGGGGTGAGCAGAACAGTTTGCTTTACTTTTGTGGTTTGCATTGCTCCAAAAGTTCTAGTAAGAGGCCCGGAAAGAGGCTTCAGGATGGACTCCTAAAGAACGTTGAATGGAATCCAGCCTGCGGCCTTGCTCCTCATACTGCTTCTATCTAGGCCAGGCTATGGACCTTAGTTTGTTTGTATTTACTTATTTATTTATTTATTTATTTATTTATTTATTTATTTATTTAATTTAATGTCTATGAGTACATTGTAGCTGTCTTCAGACACACCAGAAGAGGGCATGGGATCCCATTACCGATGGTTGTGAGCCACCGTGTGGTTGCTGGGAATTGAACTCATAACTGCCTGCAACCTCAGCCCCAGGGGGTATATGATGCTTCTGGCCTCTGAGGGAATCTTCACTAAGATGCACATGCCTGCTTCTGTGGGCATCAGGCACACATGTGGTACACATACATACCCTCAGTCAAAACACTCAGAAACATAAAATCAATCTTTAAAAAAGGATAGTTAAATTAAAAAAAAAATCAGTAACATTTTTAGCTTTTCTGGCATAATCATACACTGTCAATTATAAAATATACCCTTAGGATATTAACCCAAAGGAAGTGATTTTACGAAAAATTTGTCATGCTATTTCTGTACAACTGTACTACAAATAGCTTAACTTTCTGTGAACATTTATACCTTTTCCTATATCTTTAATATGACATCTACCGAAGAAATTTCCCAGAATACTTAATAGGTTGGTTTTTTTTTTTTTTTTTTTTTTTTTACTAAGTCCATCAGGTCAGCATGACCGGAATAGTTCGTGTCTATGAATGGAGCCCAGAACCATCTATTAATATCAACGTAAACAGACCAAGGAGGCTTGAAGGGCATGACACTATGTCCTATATCAGAATTTCTGACTCATCCTGAAAAACTACAGTATTTACTGAGTTGTCACAGTGTCTTGTCCAAGGCACAGAGTATAAAGGAGAGACACAGTCCTTGTATGGACTTACTTGGTCATGACATGAAGTCGTATCATTGAACTATAATAAAATGGCTCAACAGGCTACCTCCCCGCCCCCTTGCTTAAAGAAGGTACATATTAGAGCTCATATCAAAAGTTACCCAATGGGGTTGGAGTAATGGCTCAAAGGTTAAGAGTCCTGGATGTTCTTGTAAAGGACCCAGGTTCAGTTTCCTGTATCCACAGGGTGGTTCATAAGCATCTATTTTTGGAAAGAGTAAAAGCAACCTCATGAAGGGTTGGTAAACTAGGGTTTGGGGGCAATCCACCTTAGTGTCATTCATACAGAAATGCTATGCGCAGTACCTGGAAGACTTAGGACATCCTCACCAAGGGCCAAGCTTCATTTACTTCCTTACTCTATCCCTCAAAAGTATAGACCTTAGTCAAAGTCTTAGTATTAGTAGTTTCAAAGGCAGGATATAATACATTGATTATAATACATCAATATATATTTCTTTTGGTCCCTTAGATAAAAAGATGTCAGCTCTGCCGTGTGTGTGTGTGTGTGTGTGTGTGTGTGTGTGTGTG
>NC_034603.1:77635719-77647012 GCF_900095145.1 Mus pahari
TTTTTTTTTTTTTTTTTTTTAACAAAGCTGTGGGTTTTTCACATTTTTCTGAAGTTAGACAGAGCAGGGCTTAGATTCTGATAGGAAATTAATAACTGTTTATTGTATGATACTATTTCCTATGGAAAAGTAAACAAACATTGGACTCACTTACATAAGGAGCTAAGGACAGAACTACAATAAGAATATCACCAAAGTCTAAGTTGATAAACCAATGAGTTTTATTTGAGTTATTCACAGGAGTATGGCTGAGGTATTGTTTTTAAGAGTAGTGTCTTAGAGTTTCTACTCTTGCACAAACATCATGACCAAGAAGCAAGTTGGGGAGGAAAGGGTTTATTTGGCTTATACTTCCATACTGCTGTTCATCACCAAGGAAGTCAGGACTGGAACTCAAGCAGGTCAGGAAGCAGGAGCTGGTGCAGAGGCCATGGAGGGATGTTTCTTACTGGCTTGCTTCCCCTGGCTTGCTCAGCCTGCTCTCTTATAGAACCCAAGACTACCAGCCCAGAAATGGCACCAGCCACAAGGGGACTTTCTGCCTTGAACACTAATTGAGAAAATGCCCCACAACTGGATCTCATGGAAGTACTTCCNCAACTGAAGCTCCTTTCTCTGTGATAACTCCAGCCTGTGTCAAGTTGACACAAAACTAGCCAATACAAGTAGAAATGACTCAAAGACAGCTGAACCACTGAAAGCCCACCTCAACATGAAAACTAGAAACCTGGAGCTTATTTCACACTTTTGGAAGCTTGACAGGTTTGACAGTATGTCTCCCAGGTAGCTTGGCCAGTTTGAGAGTCTCCCAGCTTTCCTTAACACTAATATTTGCTTGGGAAAGGAGGTTACTGGTGAGTTTGATCAGTTTCAGGGTCTTCCTGGAACTTTTGAGTTGTTTGCTTCCTAAACTTAAGGAGCTTCCCTGAAGGTTGGAATGTTTCACTTCTCTTTAGAATATCCTGTCTTAATAAGCTTCTCTAAAAGACTGGATGGTTCACATCTTTCCCTTCACTCCCACCCTCCCCTCTCCACTTGTAGAATATCTTACATCTTAACAAGCTTCCCTCCAAGATGGAATGTTTTATCTTGAAGGAGATGCTACTTACCAGTACTGTATCAGAGAGAAAAATCATGCAGATATGTACATTAATATATACAGTGTATGACCTTGTTCGAGGAAGTATGTCACTGTGGGGGTGGGCTTTTAGGTTCTATGCTTAAGCTCTGCCCAGAGTGGAAGAGAGTCTTCTGACTCCCTTCAGATCAAGATGTACAACTCTAACCAGGAGTGGTGGCGCATGCCTTTAATCCCAGCACTCGGGAGGCAGAGGCAGGCAGATTTCTGAGTTCGAGGCCAGCCTGGTCTACAAAGTGAGTTCCAGTACAGCCAGGGCTATACAGAGAAACCCTGTCTCAAACAAAACAAAACAAAACAAAAAAGATGTACAACTCTCTCTTTGCTCCTTCAGGACCACATCTGCCTGCATGATGTCATGCTTCCCACCATGATAATAATGGATTGAACTTTTGAAACTATAAGCCAGCCCCAATTAAATGGGTCCTATATATGAGTTGCTTCAGTCATGGTGTCTTTCATGGCAAAAGAAACCCTAACTAAGACATACATGTGTCTAATATATATGTACATGTGTGTAGCAGGAACACATAGGGCTACCTCTATGTAAACACCCGGGAGCCATGCAGCTACAAAAGCATCTCCTGCAGTAGGGCCTAATTGAGGACTGCCTGAGAGAGCAAGAACTGCTGGTGCAAACAATGCCAGCCAATCAAGAACCACTGTTTAGAAGAGATGCTTTTGGGGGACCAATGGGGGCATGAGTGGAGGGTATTAAAGGAGCTTGCAGCAGTGCTCAGTTGAGATTGCTGTGGCATTTCTCATCTGCTCCCAGGGGTCTGTGTCACTGACTCTGTGCCAACTTGCCCCCAATCCCCAAGAGCAGGTAGGGTCAGATGGAGAGCTGTCCAGGGCACAGGCAACATGTGTGTGCGTGTATTTCCATATGCAAAGAGAGATATCAGGCATTAAGTAGAGGAAATGGAACAAACATATTGCAGAAGTTCTTATCCCAATTTTTTTTTCTCTTGAACAGAATTAGAAGTCTCTGTGGGGCCTGTGTTAGTTTTTAATTAATTTGGAGTATTTTCTATTTGCCGACATGTTAACACTCCACACAAATG
This sequence comes from Mus pahari, assembly GCF_900095145.1. Taxonomy (NCBI): domain Eukaryota; kingdom Metazoa; phylum Chordata; class Mammalia; order Rodentia; family Muridae; genus Mus; species Mus pahari. The sequence goes on from NC_034603.1 coordinate 77,637,922, forward strand.
GCACCCTGAAATGTTTATAGGTTTCATGGTAGAGTAGAATAGTTTCCACTTTTACCTTCCTAGAAACCATAACTGCTCATTCGTAGCTCAGGATAACATTCCTATCCAGGACTCTGATTTGGGAGTAAAGGTTAAAATCATATTATATTGGAGCTCTACATGACTTCTGAGTTGCTAGGGAACATCCAATATTCATAACACACACACACACACACACACACACACACACTTCAATTGAGAATGCTGTCAGATGAGGACTGAGTAGCCGGTCAGCATTTCTCAAGCACAGCCAGTTATGAGGGAAAGCTCGCTCACAGAAATTTGAAACTAGAGTCATTATTGGAGTCTTAAAATATTGAAATTAAATATCATAATTAATTTTCTTCTAACAAATCCCTATGCAAGCATTACTTTAGCTTTTAAGAAAGATGGCCAGTTTAAGCTACTAGATAGTGATCTATTATCTAGATAGTAAACTCATGAGCACATCGGATGAACAAGTGCAAGCTGAGTATATATTGTCCCCACGGCAACCTGGAAAGACTCAATGGACATGTGACCATTTGCAGCTGAGCTTAGAGTCAAAGGTTAAAGAGAGTCAAGCAAGGATGTCGTCCCAAAGGACTGGGTTTTAGCAATGTGAGTTGGCAGAGATGGTTCAGTGTTTAAGAGCACTTAAATAGTCTTGCAGGGGACATGGCATTACTCCCCAGCACCTACAATGGGTGGCTCAGGATAGTTTGTAACTTCAGCTTCTGAGGATCCAATGCCCTCTCCTGGCTTCCTTGCTTCTCTGCGCACATATGATGCACATAAACTCTCTCACATACACACACATATGCAAACAAAAAGTAAATCTTAAAAAAGGTAAGATTTGTATGCGAGTACGATTACTGTGATTACTGTGAGATATTAGTAAGGGTACCTACCTCTCACCAGGTAGATGCCTTGTAAGAGCTAAAATGGAGTTAGAACTGAATGGTGGGGATTCTTTTAAAATAGGATAAAGGGATTGCATCATCAAGGACATCCTTAGAGGAGAGATGACTTCGGATGGAGTACAGAACACAGAAAATGAACACCAAAATGGAGACCAGGATATGCCAGAGCCATAGACTGAACTCTGAGGAGCTGGTGATACATAAATTCATGTCCTAATAAGAATATTATATTAATCAGACTGCCGAGCATGAGATAAGGCTAAGCAGGTATACCTGTGCCAAAATGGGAAGGACACTGCCAGCAAAGGTGAGCCAACTTTTCATCATTCAATATATATATATATATATATATATATATATATATATATATATTACAAGGGGAAGGAGAGATAGCTCAATGGTTAAGAAGGCTGCTCTTCCAAAAGACCCAAATTCTGTTTTTGGTATCCACATTGGTTGGCTCACAGTCACTTGTAACTCCAGCTTCTAGGGGCCAGACACAATCTTTGGATCCTTCACAGGTACCCCATATTCATGGATACTTACCCACATACAGACAAGCACATATGCACAAAAATATTTTTAAAAGCCTTAAAAAATTCTGTCCACAGGCAAGCAACCATCTAAATGAGCTCCCTGCAAGCTTCTCCCTATCACGCTTCACCTTTTACCCCTCTACTCACAGCTTTAATGTCACCACCTTCCTCTCCCTTGCTCTCGATATCTAGCAGACACTTCTGCTGAAGTGTAACTGCTCAGATCCGGACTGCTCCCCGGGAGGTCAGTTTGCAAAATGTCATAGGAGCATTTCTTGTCTTATCTCTTAAGATGTGTCGTTAGGGTGGCTATTCCCTGTCTTGCTAAGCAAGAGGTCAGGAACCCTTCTAGTTGCCAAATAGAAAGACATTTAACTAATTAAAAAAAAAAAGTTTCTTCTGAAATCTTCAGTGGCTTCTGTAGACAGGTGAGCTGGGTTGGGAGCCATGAAATGCTCAAAGTGACAGAGGCTGACCCTCCATGTTTTACATTGGGACCCAAAGAATCACATAAAGATGAAAGGATCTGCTTCAGCAGACACAGGAACTCATGTCTACGACCAGGATTAGAATCTGAATCTCTCACATCCAAACAATTGCATCTTACCAAAACTCATTGGTTTAAGTTAACTTACAGGGAAAACTGAATTCACGTGCTATGCAACAGCATTCCCCATACTCGACTCAGGCATTTGAACCAGATAGCTCTTTGCTGAGGGCGGGACTTCCTGTGTCTTGTGGCATGCTACTTGCATGCCTTAGTCCCGTTGAGTCGGTGCCAGCATCTCCCAGTCTTCCATATTACAATAAGGTGGGCATTGCCAAACCTCCCCAGGAGGCAAAACTGACCCAAACAGCTATTGACACTAAGTGACAGCAGGTGCCTTCCTTGACCTACGGATTATTCCTGACACTTCATGCTACTTCCTCCCCCCACCAACCTGTAACTTCATAATAACAGCTTCGTTAACCAGTCTGACCTAACCTAAGAGCCTCCTTCCAAGAATTTCACACTTTCAATCTGACAGAATGGGTGTTTTCCCAGGTGTTCTGGGTCTCCCTCCCCCTCCAGGTGTTAGCTCTATTGTTGGAATCTAGTTATTCCAGGCTGGCCAAGGTTACAGGTCCTTCCTTACCCCCTCTATTCCATGTAAGACTGCAGAAGGTCTTGGAGCACAAGATGTGCTAAGTGCTGTGCTGGGCACTGAGAATTAGGGACATTGGTCAAATCTCTGATCTCAAGGATAAAGGAACACTTGACTTGTCAGTCCTGAGATGAGTCTTGGGTAAGATCCACGGGCGAGGTATTACAGAATTAGAAAGTGCACCCAATTCACAGGGAGAGTGCTGGAAGGGATGCCCTCCATACGCAGAGCATATTGAGAGCAGTCAAGGACAAATCAGAACCATCAGGTAATGAAAGAGTCTTTCGGGTAGAGAGGCAAGTACATTCAAAAAGGCCAGAAATCCTGCCTTCTCCCGGGTACGGTATCAGCCTGGGGTGAGAAATGACCCAGGAAGTTCTGTAGGGCTTCAGGCATGGAACAGCCAATGGTGCTATACCAAGAAGTTGGGGTACTGGCTCTGAATATAAGTAGAACTTGTCAGATTTGCATTTTAGACAGATGCGACGTCGGGAAAATAACAAGATGAACCTGTGAAGACATCACCGGAATTTCTCTCTTGCTTTCGCACAGTACGGCCATCAGGCAGAACAAGGGGAACAGTTTCTTGACCGTGCAGGGAGGAAAGGGAGGAGAGGAAGGAGAGGAAGTCACCCTTTCCCACCAAGGGAAGAACCTCCTTTCAAAACCATTTCAGGGAGCTTGAATTCCCTGTCCTTCCAGCAGCCCGGTCAGAATTCAGGATCTATAAGACAAACGGCCCACTCTGTCATTTTCGCAGTCTATGGTTCGGCCGGTTTATGGTGAAAGGGTGCTTTGTGTACGTGCATCTACAGATGCTCAGCGCCTGTTGCCCCTCACGTTGTCTCCGTGGAGAGTGAGTGGCAGATTGATTTGCAGAATGCGATCCATTTACCGACTGTAGCTCCTGTGCGCTTATTCAGACAAAGAACATGCCAAATCCCAGCAGCAGCAGCAGCGGGATGTGCCCGCACCAGCTGAGCTTAGAACTCTTTTAGGGTTGCTGAGATGGCTCAGCTGGCAAAGGCAATCAGCATCAAGTCTGATGACCGGAGTTTGATTCCTGGGACCCGCGCGGTAGAAGGAGAGAACGATTTCCTGCTAAGTTGTCCCTCCCATGACCTTCACATATGCTCCGTGTTAGGCATGTCTACAAATGTGTGTATGTGTGTGTGCAGGCACACGTCTGCACACTGAATACTTGTATGCACCCTAAATCACTGTAACAAAAGAATGGAACTCTCTTTATAAATAGGAGCAGGCTCATTAAAGAGCTATGGCAGTTGCTGACAATACAAATGGACAGGCAGCTCTAGGTGGTTGCACAGGCTGAGCCAGTCTGCATGAAGGGGTCTCAGGACCTGTAGGAAACAGGTGTTCCTGTCATTGTTTCAGAAGGAAGATGGGGGGGGTGTTGAAATGGATCGCTACACATGTATGTCCTGGTTCAATGAAACTTTAAAGGCCCACGAAGGAGGAGGCTCTAAGCCTGCCTATATGTAGAAGGAAGGTGGGAAGGTATATAGCAGGGGGTAGACCTGTCAGACAGAGAAGGCAAAAGAAAGTCCTCACAACTGGACACATGGAACAGAAAGCTCTTTTCTCACAGGCAGATGCTGCTGCCTCTGTATGTGAAGTCGCCTTGATTAATTTTCCTGAACATCAGTAAAGGGAGCCAGGAATTATGGGAAATGCCTATAATCCCCAGCACTTCAGGGGCACAGAGGCAGGAGAATCACTGCAAATTCTGCACGCCGAGTTCTAAGCCAGCCAGACAAGGTATGATCTCAAGAATTCAAAACAATAACAACAACAACAACAACAACAACAACAACAAAAGAATGTCAGTAAAGGTCAGTGGATGTAACTTATGCCTTCCTCCCCCAATTGAATGCATTTTTATTTTAAGAGTGATTTGCTAACTTGTGTTGGGATTGGGCAGAGGCAGGAGGATTACAGATTCAGACCCTGTCTGTGTTACAAACGGGGTTCAAAGACCAACCTGGGTAACTCGGCTAGATCCTGCCTCAAAACAAACAAACAAACAAACAAACAAAAAAACAGAGCTGTGGCTTATTGGTAGATTGCAAGCCTGGAATGCCTAAGGCCCTAGATTCAATCTATAGCACTGCAGTGACAAGGGTGGGGAGGGGTCAAGGGTGGGGGGGAGGGGGGGGGAGGAGAGGAGGTGATTCGCAACTAACACATAGTGGCTTTCTCTCTGATTCCAGCATTACTCAGATGGTCCTGGCTTCCTAGAATTCTTAATACAATTCCAGACATTTTCATTAGCAGCCCTCACACATGAATCTTCTCTCAAAGTGGCTCTTGTGGCTTTCCACAATTGACCTGACCTATCTCTAGCCTCTCCCAGTTCCAACCCACCTAGATCACTAAGGGAAAATTTACATTCTTAAAGCAATGCTTTGATTAAGTTCCCGGTTTCAAAACCATTTGTCTCCACCCACGTGTTTCTGAATTAAGGCCAAGCAGTGAAAGCCTTGTAATAATCCCGCACACCCAGTAAATTCTGACCACCACCGCACTTGCTTACAAGGCAACCCCGGTACTCTCGGTGTCCCAGGAATGGACAGGTGGCCCTTATTCCCCAACACTGGCTTGTCTGTAGATCAGATGCCTGAAACCATCATTCCCTCCCTATTGGCCTTGAAAGAGCATTCCTGAAGGTGTTCTACTAGGTGCAATGGAAGCCAAGCCTTAGCTCTCTGCCTCAAAATGAAGGGGAAAAAAGGGGCGGGGTGTGGGTGTGGGTGTTGCCATTTCTACTCCTTTCAGGGAAGGCTTGCATCTCCAACTTCCTAGTGAAGGGAAGAGGTTTTCCCCCACCAAGACACAGCCCAGCTCTAGCCTCAAGCACTGCTGGAAAAAGGAAAATTCCAAAGCCGGGGAGTATGCCTGGCAAATTCTGAGCTTTCACCAAACAGCTCTTGATGGTACCGAAAAACATTCAAGATAGTCGACTTTATTCTCGTAAGGTTACTCTTTCCCCACCACGCGCCCTTTCTTCTCAAGGCCAGGGACTTTTTCCTTCATGCCTGCCTGCCTCAGGCGAGAAAAAAAAATCAAATATCTTAATTTTGATTAAAATTGGCCTTGATATACATGAAACAAATTTTCCTGTCTAACCGTGTAAGAAATGAGAAACTTCCTAAATCTCTCTCCCTTAATGCCTATCCAGCATTGAATTTCTACTTTCTTGAAAAGAACTGACCCGGATCACTTCTAATTAAATAAAACTTTGTATCTTGTCTAAAGAGCCAGATCACCCCCAAAATCTCCATTCAAGAAAAATGTTTGTTGTGAAATGAGGTGTCAGGGTGAACGGCCTACAGGCAGAGCAGTTCAGATACTGAGCCGGTTTAAAAAAGAATTATCACATTGAACCCCCAATTAGACCTTAGTCTAGGGGTGCCAAAAGCGCCTTCGCTACCCCTGTGCTCTCTAAGCTGTTGATTCAGGGGTTTTTCTAGAACAAAAAAAGCCTCCTTTCATGGACCGCGCTGTTTGTCACCCTTCCCTTACTAAAGAGTGTACGTGCGATGTTTATCTGAGATCTCTGTCGCGCTTAGTCAGTCATCTAGCTCAGCCACCTACAAGAGCACGTTTCCTTAAATCAGAGACGCGTGGACTCTACAGGAGAACTACATTACCCAGCAGGCCGCGCGCCTTTCGCAGGAAGGACGTCTGCGCACTAAGATACTCAGTTCCAAGTTTGGAGCTTTTAGCTGCCAGCCCTGGCCCATCATGTAGCTGCAGCACAGCCTTCCCTAACGTTGCAACTGGGGGGAAAAATCACTTTCTAGACTGTTTTGCAAGGTGTGCAATTCCATCTTGACTCCCTGAAAGTCCATCTGCTGCATCGGTCAAGAGAAAGTCCACTTGCATGAAGATTGCACGCCTGCAGCTTGCATCTTTGTTGCAAAACTAGCTACAGAAGAGAAGCAAGGCAAAGTCTTTTGTGCTCCCCTCCCCCATCAAAGGAAAGGGGAAAATGTCTCAGTCGAAAGGTAAGAGACTGTTTGCATTAGTTGCAAAAAATGCAAAGGCTTATGCATGCATTCATGAATGCATGGATGCAATTTTCGCCCGACGATTGCATTTTTAAGTTTGAGGTTTGCCACAGCTCAGTTGCATTTCCTGTTTAGTGTGTCTTTTTTTCTTTCTTTCTTTCTTTCTTTTTTTCTTTCTTTCTTTCTTTCTTTCTTTCTTTCTTTTTTTTTTTTTTTTTTGCAGACACAGGGAGTTCCTGTAAGGCAGGGCTTGCTGTTCAACTGTGCATTGACATTATTTGCATTCTTCTGCTAGGATTACCGAACCTTTTTTGCCTTTTGCACGGTCAGGAGAGATATAGCAGGTTGGTAGCGTCTAAATGTGCAATGTTTTATATAATAGTACATTTCTTTAGTATGCACGCATATTCAGAAGTAATTTCGTGTGCAACAGGAATCCAAACTTTCGAAAAGTCTCGAGGTGAAGATGAAAGGCAAAGCTCGCCTTAAACTAGCAGGAAATTTCTGTGATCTTCTATTCTTTGAGGGGAAGGAACCACTGCGATGGCAGCATTCAGCTTACATTTTTATTGATTTTGTTGTGGACATTAGGCAACTTTTGATTTTTAAGGGAAGTAAAGGTGACGTCTGGAGAGCAGTGTATTATTATTATTATTTTTTAAAAAAGTCCCGCTCTTCCGAGATTTTATACTTTGTATCAGTTGCTTGCAGAGGGGAAGCCCTAAATGTGTTTGGCCATTTGGAAGATGCTTTTGTGCCTGGGGGAGGATTTCAGGGGTGAGCATATTTGTGAGCACTATACCAAACCTGAGACGGCTGCACTGGCTCATTGGCAACTACAGTGAAATCTTGTAAGTGTGTAACTGCATAGACTTGGTCAGAAGTTCTGTAATAGGTCAGAAGTTCAGGACTATGGTTGCCTTCTTTTTCTTTTTCAAATTTATTTAATTAAAAAATGTTTTGTAAGGTTGTATTTTGCAAACTTACTTGATGTTCTGTAAAGGGAACTAAAAAAAGAAAAAAAGAGCAAAAAGGTCTCCTGCATGGAGAAACTGAAGAGATGCTTAGGGGCCTAGAAGATCTTCAATGGCTTGTTTCCAGAGCAATCTTCCTTAATATAGAGAAATCTGATGGTATCTGAGAAATGCCCCGAAATGAAGAGATGTGCTAGGTTAACTGGGGCCACCTCTAGAGCAAGATCTGGGGATACTAAAGTATCCAATAAGCTTTTGCCACACTGTGTTTGGAGTTGGGATACCATTTATTTCTACCTGATGAATAGGACGTATCTGATCCCAGGAAAAAAGGGATGTTCTTCAGAATTTAAAGTAAGATTGTTTATGGCTTTGTTTATTTGTTTTGTGTTTAATGTTAGGGGAGAAGGAAAGATTTTACCTGTTTCAGGAATGTGCAGATGAACCTAGAAATTGGCTTTTATTATTATTATTTTTAAAGGTGTGGATATTCCTTAGCTAGGGAAAACTCAAGACTCTTGAACAGAGAAATCAGAGAGTACAGGAGTCAGCCCATGCTATAGCAATACTAAAGAAGTAGCTTCTGGTTACTTTGTATTTGGTAAACATTCACTCATTCATTCAATTCAGCTTAATATATGTGTGTATGCTAGACATGCTTATGTCTGGATACATGTATGCATAATTATTTGTGCATGCACATGTATATTTGCATGTATGTGTTATGTGCATAGAGTTGGGGGGGGGTTACATGAGAATATCTAAAATGAAGTCTTTTTCTCCAAGAATTAGCGTCTGGTTTGAGAAAGTAAGAATGTGAGGGCATTTCTGTGACACAGATTGGGCCAGTGAGATGGCCCCACGGGTAAAGGTGCCTGCTGCCAAGCCGACTATCTTAATTCCATCATCCAAAGCCAAATGGTGGAAAGAAACTCCTACAAGTTGTCCTTTGACCTCCACATGTTCACCACGCACACCCCCTACATATGGAATAAGTAAACCGAATAATAATAATTTTTTTTTTTTTAAAGCCCAGCTATTGAAGAGAAACGGGTCTACCGCAGTTTCGAGGCAATAATGATTCTTTTATTTGGTGGGTTGTAAGGAAGCTGCAGGAGGAAGGTTATAGGTGCTACGATCCGCCAACTTTACCATCACCCAATCTGGACCCTGGGCTCTAAAGTAACTTCTTCTCTCTCCATAGTTTCTGGTCTTGTGAGATAAATCACTTTCTCAGCAGGTCATGTTTGTTTGTTTGTTTGTTGTTTGTTGTTGTTTTGTTTTTCCTTTGGAAGCTAACAGGGAGGTATGTATCCACTCTTCATTATGAATCAAGGATGGGTGGTCCTTCATGTCAGTTTCCATTTATGTAGATGAACTTTTTCTACCAGACCTTGCTTGCAAACTATATCTGGTATGAACATGAGGGTTTTGGTTTTTTTTTTTTTTTTTTTTTTTTTTTTT
>NC_034603.1:77647217-77694006 GCF_900095145.1 Mus pahari
CTTCTTCTTCTTCTTCTTCTTCTTCTTCTTCTTCTTCTTCTTCTTCTTCTTCTTCTTCTTCTTCTTCTTCTTCTTCTTCTTCTTCTTCTTCTTCTTTTTCCTACTTAGTTCCAGACTTCTTTCTAATACTCTAGCCAGATGAAATGGGAGGAACAGAGAGAGGTGGGTACAGCCTCACAGCATGAAGAATTTAACAGCATGTTCAATTCACGAACCTTTACGAACTTTTCAGATCACTGTAATTCAGTTTTACAGACCTCTAATTTAAGGCATAGCAGAGGCAAAGAATTACAGAGTGCCCAGGAGCAGGGAGGACTGGCTGCTTCTCCCTAGCCTTTTACCAACAGTGAGATTCCGAGAAAGAATTTTCTTAAAAAGAGATTCTGTTTTCCACAGTTGTAAGTTTAGGTGGTATGTTTCTCAGTTTGTTTGTGTTAGCTGTCTGGGGTAGAGCTGACATTTTTTTTTCCAAATATTAAAGCAGTAGTGTGCCTTTTGAGGAAATCTGAAATGTAAGTTAACAGGAAGGGTCCAAGAGAGTGCCGGAATTCCTGCATATTACAGGAAGGCAAGCCACAGGAAAAATGTGTCATCTACACTACCCAGAGAGAAAGCTATTGTGATCAGCCAGAATGGTCTTCTGAGGAAGAGAGGGCAGTCTAGCATCTCCTGGTTTACCTGAAAATATATAAATTTGACCCCTTTAGAAGCCAGTCTTTCTTGCTTCTTTTTCTATTCACCTTGAAATAAAAACTTCAAAACAATATGAGCTTATTTTAGTTGAATGTAGTCATATGTAAGTCATGTAAGAAGTGCTTCCAAGGCGTACTTCAGAAGGGGCATGGAAAATGGCAGGGACCATCTCAACCTTCCTGAGTTAATCTCTGCTTCTGTAATTCACTCTCTCCGGGAGCACCAGATGTGTACATTTCTCATTCACTGTACAGGCCTTTGTTGGGTTGTATCAGGCAGGCTTGTCATGCTTAGCCTGTAATCTGAGCTGGTGTGTTTTATAACTCTGTTGGTCTCAGGACACCAAGGCAGAATTGGCACCTTGGGCCTCCTGTTTGCTTTGTGTGTGTGTGTGTGTGTGTGTGTGTGTGTGTGTTGGTGATGCAGTTTCTGGACACAAGGGTTGAGATTCTCATTCTTTCGTTTTTCACAGATTAATACTATTAATTATTGTTTTCTAACAACACCCCCCTCATCTATTAAAACCTAAAAAATTTACAAGGAGTAGTTTTAAACCTTTAAAATGTTTATAAATAATACTTCTTTTTTTTGTTGTTGTTGTTTTTTTGTTTTTTTGTTTTTTTGAGATAGGGTTTCTCTGTGTAGCCCTGGCTGTCCTGGAACTCACTCTGTAGACCAGTCTGGCCTTGAACTCAGAAATCCGCCTGTCTCTGCCTCCCAAGTGCTGGGATTAAAGGTGTGAGCCACCACTGCCCAGCATAATACTTCTTCATTATAGGAATATTCAATGGAAAAGGAAAACAAAAATGACTAATTGCTGCAGAATACATTGTGACATATATGCTTTAGGCTTTTGGTCTGTGCCTATGTGTTTGAAAGATGCAAGCTATGTGGCCCACTCACTAGTGCCTACTAGACTACTTTTCATTTCACCAATGTACTATGAAGTGTGTCTGAATCCATGCACCTCTACATTTGCAGTATCCAGTTCCATTGCATTTGCTTAAGTAGAATTTCAATACCTGTTTTCTTCAAGACTCTTTCACACTTATTGCCACATATTCCCGGGCAAACGATGGCAAGAGACTAAATTCCAGGAAGTCAACTGCAGATTGTGAATGTCGACTTCTCCTTTACCCCCCCCCCCCACCCCCATAATTCCTTTTTCCCAAATAATCTGGCTGCCCCCCCCCCCCACCCCCAATACTTTCTCTCTATTACAAAACCAGGATTTTACTATCATTAGTATATAAGTGGTCCATATTTCTTGAAAAATTTAAGCCAAAGAGGAAATTCATGATGAGAGTATACAACTTGAGCTAACTTTGATGGTGCGTGCCTTTTAAATCTTGGAGCTAGGTAGACAGAGAGGCAAGTGGATCTCTGTGAGTTTAACTATGTCTGGTCAACATAGTGAGTTCTAGGCTGGCCATTGCTGCATAGTGAGTATCTCAAAAATTGCTCGTGTGCTCGAGCACATACACACACACACACACACACACACACACACACACACTTTACCTCAAACTTCTCAGGGATAAATTTGCTGTTCACTTTTGATGACTATCTTTGTATACACAGTCTTACATGTGTTATTTTACTGTTTGGGATATTTTCCTTAAACCCTCCCGTGACACTTGGCTGTCTTCCCACACTAGTACACATGCAGTAACCTCACTCTTTGTTACAGTTGTGGGTGTTTTGGCTTGTAAGAACACAGCCACACACTCAGTCTTCCATGGACTTTCACACAACTGCCATTTTATTTGTAGGTAGAAACAGCACTGCAAGGAATTCCTTGGAATTAGATTATTGCACAGTAACCCAATTCATTCATTTATTCTTTCTTTTTTAAAGTTTGTATTAAAAACTTTCTCAGCCGGGTGTGGTGGCGCACACCTTTAATCCCAGCCCTCGGGAGGCAGAGGCAGAGGCAGGTGGATTTCTGAGTTCGAGGCCAGCCTGGTCTACAAAGTGAGTTCCAGGACAGCCAGGGCTATACAGAGAAACCCTGTCTCAAAAAAAGCAAAAAAACCAAAACAAATAAAAAAAAACAAAAAAAAAAGCAAAAAACAAAAAAACCCAAAACTTTCTCATATGATATCTTTTGATGGTTTTCTTCCCCTCCCCCAACCCCCTCCTCCCCACCTCCCTGCCATCCAACTTCATGTTCTTTCTCTTTCTGAAAGCAAAAACAGAAACAAACCAAACTCAGGATGGGCAAACTACAAAAATATCAATAAAACAAACAAAAAATTAACAAAACAAAAAGCAGAACACACACACCTTACCTATGCACCCCATTTTGTACTGGCCAACTACTTTTAGGCAATTGATAAATGGTATTTATATTTGATTCCTACTTAAATTTTTTGAAGCACTAAGTTGAAAATGTTCATTTTTCTTGACATTTCTGTTTCATTTGTTTTCCCCCTCATAAAACATATCTTTAACATTTTCACATAAAGATAAAATTATTTTTATAGTTAGGCCATAAAACCACAAGACTGTAGAGGTTGGATAATCATACCCTAGAACTTCGGTTCTATACAAGTCAATAATTTCATTCCTTGATAAGTTCTAATTTTATTTTTGACCAAAATGTCTTGTGTACATATCACATATTTTATAATGTCAACTCAGTATGTTTATACTGTCCATTGCTCTCCAGACTCACATGAAGATCAGGAAGGAGAAATTATAATCGTCTACTTTGAATTCTAGCCTGAAAAATAATCTATTTGTGGGTGTGTCTGGAGTTCTAATTACCTCTGCTGAGAAAAATAGCTTTTCTTTAGTTTTGTGAGTAATTTTTAGGTAGCACCTGGTTGTTTTGTGGACCTTGATAGAAAATAATGAATTGTTTCAGTTTTAATTACAAGGCTAATTCCAAGCAACAGTTGATTGAAATTTACACCATTAAAACAATTAAGCCTACAGATAATGTTGTTGACCTCCCAGGTTCCCTGCCAGGCAGGTGTGATGCATTCCTTAGCTAACTCTTGGGAAGCCTACCCACTTATGCATTCTGTTACTATCTGAGGAGACTTCAGACTAGGAAAAGTCTCCAGCGCAGGTTTGGCACTCTGCAAATGAGCAGGCCAAGGCCTTAGCATCAGTTCGGTCCCTGCCAATACTACAACCACAGATAAAGGGGACTTGGGATTCCTTGTCCAGAGTTCTTTTCACCGAGCTACACAGCAACACCGTTCATCCACGTTTATAAACTCCTCCCCTGCTCCCTCAGAAGTTAGTGTATTTTACATTTCCCATTTTGTTTACTTTGTGGGGAACAGCGGGGGGGGGGGAAGGGGGGAAGGAGGCTGATGATATGATGATACGAGCATCTGAGCTTCTTATTCTTCACCCAAGAAATGGTGACCCATGAATCATGGTGGTAGGATTTCTTACCAGTTCTCTGCCAAGAGAAATTGCTTACGGAGTTCGGCTCTGAGCTTTAAGCTCTATAATTGCAGTTTGCCTTTTGTGGACTATCTCCTTGGAAAGATCTTGCTGGGTAGGTGAACTTCACATATGTCTGTGCTTCTGTAACTCTTTCAAGGTTTGGTTTTGTTTATCGATAACCGGTAATCGGTTTTTTATCTCTAACCAGTAATTGGTGTTCGACAAATATTTTCTGAAGTTATTTCTTCAGCAGTAAGGATGGTTGTCATTCTCCCCCACTCCCACGCCCTACCCCGCCCCCAAAGGTTTGGAGTAATTAAGCTGTAAACACAGTTGCCTTTACTCTTCCTTGTTTGCATTCAGAGTGTCCTTATCTCTTTGCTTGATCATTTGGAAGTTGCAAAAATCGCAAAAGGATAGTGGCTGAAGACCTAGATAACCCTTTAAACAGGTTTAAAGGTTTCGAGGTGCCTTACTAACTTTTTGCTTTAAAAACTTGAGGAGAAGTTGGGGCAATGGCTCAGTGGTTGAGCCATACACTCAGGAGGGGTTTCATTTCCAACTTCCAGCACCCACCTACAAAACTGTGCGCAGGATTTTAAGTACCTGGGTCCCTAACATCGCTGGATAGAGGGAGGCAGGTGAATTTCAGAGCTCCATGGCCAGCGAGCCTAGCTGAAATGGCTGCTGGTCCAGTGAGTGAAAGATCTTGTCTCAAGGCAGTAAGGTGAAGAGCAACGGATAGTCCTCCCCTCCTACGTTGAGTACGTGCCTGGTTAAGGACCTGCGCGCTTACGGACATATCACGCTTGTGTAGCACACACACAGCACACGCATACACAAGCATACACAAACAAAAGGGAAAACTGACATGCCCAGGATGTTACTCAGTGGTAGAGGAGATGCTTAGTCATTGGGCCCTAAGATGAACGGCCCAAAGGGGTATAGTTGGTAGGTCAGAAATGAGTCTTTGTGTCCCTCACATCTTTCGCTGCTTTTGTTTTGTTTTGGTTTGGTTTGGTTTTTGGAGACAGGGTTTCTCTGTATAGCCCCTGGCTGTCCTGGAACTCACTTTGTAGACCAGGCTGACCTCGAACTCAGAAATCTGCCTGCCTCTGCCTCCCGAGTGCTGGGACTAAAGGCATGCACCACCATGTCCGGCTTGGTTTCTATGGAGCTTTCGAAGGGTAGAGGTAATTGAGAAAATGTTAGCAGGAGGCTTCCCTCCAATAAAACAGATCTGTGAGCACATCCAGTCAATCTTGTGATTCCTTACTTCCGCCTTGACCGCCACCGAGACCATTGCCCCCCTCTCCGCCCTCCCTCCCCCTGCCTGCCTGGATTGTGGTCCCTCAGCTATCTTCTGTCCCCGAACTTGTCCGTGCAGTTTGATGTCTAGACAACATGCCTGCTCTTTATATTTTGAAGAGGAGAGTCAGGGAAGTCGATCACAATCTCTTGTTACTCGGTTAGCTGTGCTCTGATTTAAGTGTTAAAGGGGCATTTGTAAGATTCCCCCTGTCGTGCATCTTGCTTTCTAGGATGTATGTCTTATCTCCATAAGCTCCCTGGGCTCAGTCTTGGAGGTGGATCCCTCCATGCACAGCATTCTGAAATGCTGTCCCCCCACCACCACTATCAATGTCACTTTTTGCTGTGGTCTCTTTAAATGTGTCACATTTGAAAATATCACATAAATTCCATGGGCAGATGCTAGAAGCCTTAATTTATAAATGGGCAAATTAACTGTTTTCCCATCATGGGGGCTGATGGGAAGTGGAGGAGGCAGGAAGTAGGAGACAATAAACAAACAAACAAACAAGAAAGAAAGGAGGAAAGAAAGGAAAGAAAGAAAGAAAGAGAGAGAGAAAGAAAGAAAGGAAGCCATTTCCCATGCTTTAATCAGCAGCCAGAAACTACAACCTCTGTGGCACATCCTATGAGTGAAACCGATTTCCTCCACATTTTTGGTAGTGCCAAAAATCGAATCCAGGGCTTCGTGCCTTCTATGCCTGCTCTGCTGGGCTTTAGCCCAGCTCTAATTTGCATTTTTAAAATGTAGAGTGTAGTATTATAATTCAATAAATACATGCAAGGAGTGCTGATTAAGTTCAAGTAATAATTGTCTTTTCTCTCTCCATTTCTGTGTACTGAAGACCTTTAAACTCTTCTTGTCTAGTTATTTTGAAATATATAATATCTTTCAACTCTACGTACACTACCTTGGGTCAGCACAGTGTAAGTAATTCTTCCTGGGATGGTCGAGAAGCTCAATTGGTAAGAGTGCCTGGTTAGCATTTGTGAAGCCCCAGTTTGATCCGCAGCACTGCCTGAAGTGGGCATGGTGGTGCACACCTGTAATTCCATCACTTAGGAGGTCGAGGTAGGTGGATCAGAAGTTCAAGGTCATCCTTGACTACATAGCAAGTTGGAGACTAGCCTTGGCTATGTGAAACTGAATTTCAAAGAAAGAAAGACAGACACAGAATTTCAAAGACAGACAGACAGACAGACACTGAATTTCAAAGACAGACAGACACATAGATAAGAAACCAACATTATGAAGGAGAAGGGATAAATGTTTGTATTTTACTATATTTTGGTTCTTATTACCAGTTTTCAACAACTGCAAAATAACCACAAAATGATTTTATGGCGAGTGAAAGAGAAATAACATCCAAATTCATTGTCCACAAGTAAAGTTTCTTAGCTATGATCGCTTAGTTTGTGTGGCTGGTGTTGGCTCCCCAGTACTAGGATGGGGTAGCTCGAACAGAATTTTTGTGTCCCACAAAGTAGAAAATACTTACCGTTTGTCCTTGTCTGAGAATGTTTGCTCCGACTTTACCCAGGTGAGTGGCGTCACTGGGGTCTTGTTATGGCAGAGCTCACAGGCTGCACTCTTCCACTTTGATGGGACATTGTTAACTTGGATCACACTGGCCTGCCATTCCTCTGGCCACCTCTTGGGCCCAGCTCACAGGAAATGTCAGAGTGGCTTTTCTCCTAGCCATGAGAATTTAGGTCATTGCTCATTTCCGCCCGAAACGCCACTCATCTCCTTTCTCCGGTCTAGGGTCCTTTCCCCTTCCCTGTGCGGTGCACTTCCTGTTGGCTTTGCCCCTTTTGCTTTCCTCTCATTGAGAAGTCTCCCATTCATTTTCCTCTCCTTGATCCCGTGGTTTGTTAGAAAGTGCGTTTAAAGCCGCATGCTCTCGCCTTTGTCTGGCTTTGCTGACAAAGCATGACCTGGCCCAGAGGTTCCAGGGATTCTTTTGTGTGAAGATGAGAGTCTTCTTCCACGCTAGAACATTCTCCATTGCTACACGGAGAGTTTTCAGGTTCGCGGCTCCTGAAGACAGTTTGCTTACGGCTATCCCTATCCCCGGTAGCTTGTTTAATGGCAGCTTCTTGGTCATGCTGTGAGTGCCCCTTTGTTTATAGAGTTACTCAAGTCATGTGCCCTATGTATATTTAAGAGGCATGGTTGTCATAAAGGTTCTGAGAGTGAAAGACATCAGAGGACAGAGACATTTGGGCAGGGCGCCACCAGATTTTTTTTAACTTAGCTTGATTAAGTGACATACAGTGAAGGAACTAGTTCCCAGGCGTCCAGAAGGGGGCGCTGCTGTGAGTTTGCTCTGTTTCAGATCCTGTGCTGCTCCAAGGATGCCTGTGAATTATTCTATCGACTCTCCCTATTGCTCAGTGAGGTAGTATCCCATTCTGTAGATGGGCAAACCGAGGCCAGAGAGGTTTAAAAACTCAGATGTAATCTGACAGTAGCGGAGCTACAGGAGGTTGTAGGCAAGGTCCGCGGGAGTTCGGAACCTGAGCTCTGTTCCACTTTGGAATTGTACCTCCAAAGTCAATCTGCAAAACCCTACGCACAAAAGGAATGGTTGCAGATAGAAAATTTGACCTGACTCCGTAGGGGTGGCCTTTAACCCTGCCTCTTTAAGTGTCTCTTGAGTGTGGGATGCCGAGTCTGACACATTCTGATAATACCTGTTGAGTCCCAAGCGTACACTTCTATTTGGTTAAAAGAAGCTGACCACAGTTGATCAGCTGACAGGGACTGATGAATGTCTCCTGGAAGTTTATGTTAAAACATTGGTAACAGATGGTTTTGTTCCATGCTTGTAGGTTGTATTGTCGAGAAACTGAGACCACACAAACGTTGTGTGTGTGTGTGTGTGTGTGTGTGTGTGTGTGTGTGAGAGAGAGAGAGAGAGAGAGAGAGAGAGAGAGAGAGAGAGAGAGAGAGAGAGACTGCTTTAATCCAGAACATAGCCAACCCTGGTTCCCTTTTGCCTTGGCTATTTCCTTTCTTCCTGGTTATTTCTATAGAAATTTATCAACTGCAATTTCCTTGAAATTATGAATAAACCCGTATCTCCACCGTCTTCCTCTTCTATTGGACAGAGTGAGGGAACCTAAGATTACATCTGTGTAGTTGAGAAGCTAGAAGGAGTTGGGAATGAATAGTCATTTTTTTTTAATTTACTTAATTATTTGAGATAAACTCTCATTATATAGCTCAAGTTACTTTGGAGCTAGCTATGTAGCTATGAACAAGCTACTTTTGGACTCGAACAGGCTAGCACTGAACTCGTGGTGATCCTCCTGCATCCACCCCTTAAGTGCTGGGTTGATAGTTGTGTTCCACCATGTCAGCTATGCATCTCCCAGAGACTGCCTTCTTGTCTTTTCTTGCAGCCAAAGCTCAGCGGTCATACCCATGCTTCAAACGGTGGAAATGGAGGATGGGGATATTTAGTCTCTTCTGTTATCCTCTTCCCTCTAAACACACACACACACACACACACACACACACACACACACACGAGATGGGATGGGATGACGTAGGCGTAAGAGCAAGACTCTGTGGAGCCTTAGGGAGCAGGCTCATAAGAACCGGTGAATACACGAAAGCAGCTCTTCCGGAGGCATTGGAGAATGATGCGCCGCACAGTTCCTTTTTAATTTACCCCTTTCCGTGTTCCATACCCACTTTGTCATTTGACAAAGCAAACCTTAGAGCAATACCAGATTGGACATTCAAAGGGGAGGCTCGGGCAATGAATTTGTTTGGAACAATTCAACACGTAGACTTTTGAAAAGTTGTGATGATGTATGTTTAAGGCATCCGGCTGGTGAGAGAGGTGGGGCTGGGTAAGTGTGATCCTAGGGATGCGGCGGACTGCTCAGCAGTTAGGAGCACTTGCTCCTCTTGAGGAAGACCTGGGTTCGGTTCCCAGCACTTACATCATGACTTACTAGCTCCTGCCTTCTGGCTTCCACGGACACCCATCATGCACACGGTGCCCATGCATACCTGCAGGCAACAAGCTCTGCACATAATAATACATCTTTAAAAACGAAGAGCATGCAGAGTGGAGGTGGGGAAAATACACTTGATTTTCTCGTCACTCACTAGGAAGCCTTGCAACATCTTCTTTAACCCCAAGCTGCCAAGTCCTCCCCATCTCAGTGGAGACACTGACACTCCTTGATGGAGCTGTCAGGAGGATTAATCTAGGTTGTGCGCGTGATAGGCGTTGCTCCGTGCTTGGCCCTCAGTCATTTTACAAGTGTTCACGGGGTGTGTGTTTGTCCCACTTTTTCTTCTCCCTCAGTCCTTAAGGGCATTCTTACCCAGAAGGAGATAAACAATGTTCAGTTGGGTTTGTCTAGAGCTCGGCAGCCGGGTGGATAACAAGGAGGACAGGTAAGTCTTCCCAGTTGGTATGGGAATAGTCGTGTAATCTTCAGAGTTGATGGGGATTTGAATCCCTGATCCAAAGTAGAGGAGGGGGAGGAATCTTGACTCTAATATCTATCCAGGGGCAGCACCCGAACGCTGGTATAGGCAAGGCAGTTTCTCAGAAGAGGAGAAAGGCTGAGGAAAGGGCAGAGGACCAGGAAAATACCTGGGCAAAGACCCCACACCTCTTTTCCGTAGCAAGGTAAACACGGCACTGTTTGTAAGTGGCATGTGTCCTGTGTCACGCTTTTAGGTGGTGCACTTTTTGCATTGTGGGAACTCCAGGAAGTCTGGAGGTTAATAGTTAAGCAAGTATATTATATCAGCCAGGTTTACAGGCACACTGTAATTATATACGCAAACTGTTGGTTCAATAATCAGCGTCTTGCTGGGTCAGGGAATATTTTCCAGAGCACGGTTGTGGTACAATTTTCCTTTTTTATAACCTACTCACATGCAAGCTTCAATTTTCTCTTTTCCAGAACTGTTTGCAAGAGGAGCAAAGTCATACAGTATACATCTAAATTCTCACTTTAGAGTGGAGTTCTAGAAGCTTCTTTCTTTTACTAACTCAATTCTCTCAAGACAGTCATATACACATGGATATAATTTATCTCTTAAACTGTATTTTCTGGAAATTGTCTGTACATTTTATAATTGTACATATAGCGACATAATTTCTAAAAAGTACAGATTGGAAATTATATTTTCTAGGACTGATAGATTAAATTGTTTCCTTTTGCTAGCTCTGCTTCGAAACCATAGTGGCCTTCTGCTGTCAGTCTCGAAGTGGGCTTTTTCTCCAAGAAAAACCCTATACTTACTCACCATCATTTCTCTTTCCCAACTCTGTTCAAAGTCAGAAGAGTGGGTAAGGGGTAAGGCAAACTACTCCCAGGCGGAGGTGAGCCAACCACAGGGCTGGTTCCTCTCATTTTGCTGAGCAGTTACAGAAAATGTCAAAGCCAGACAGGTGCATAGCACATGTCAGCCATATTGTTGCTTGCCCAGGGATCTGTAAGATTTTGTTCTTGGGTGAGCTTCTGTTTATGAAGGGAAAATAAGAGAGGCTGCAGGTTACATTTTGGAAGTGGTTTCAGGAAAGAATTGAGATGTTTTGATGTGTTTGAGTTAGAATATTTTCTCCATCCTGAATTTCAATCTTTTTTTTTTTAATATGAGTGCTTTTATGTCTTTCTCTCTGTGTATGTGTATCTGTATGTATGTTGTGTGCATATGTGTGTGTCTGTGCATATGTGTACATGTGCACATGTGGGTGTGTGTGTACGTGTATGTGTGTGTGTCCATTCATGTTGATGTGTATGCATATGGAGCCTAAAGAGTGACATCAGGCGTTGTTCGGGAGTCATCTACCTTGGGGCTGGAGAGAAGGCCTAGTTGAGAACTCCCTGCTCTTGAGAAGGACCCCAGTTCAAGTCTCAGCACTGACACTGGGTGACTCACAACCTCCAGCTTCAGGGGACCCGATGCCTCTGGCCTCCTGGAACACCCGCGCTCATGCCTTTGCGCGTGCACTCATGTGCATATAATTAAAGATCACATAATTCTTAAAAAGAAAAATTGATAAGAGAAAAGTCACCTCCCTTGTTTTGTGAGACAATGGCTGTTATTGTTCGGGGCTCAGTGATTATCTGGCTGGGCTGGCTAGCCAAGGAGCTCCAGGGATCGATCAGCTTGCCTCCACCTCTCCAGTGCCAGTCTTACAAGCAGGAACCTTTACGATTGGCTTCTTGATGTGGGTGGTGGGGATTGAGCCTCAGTCCTCATGCTTGCGTAATAAGCACCTTTTCGGTTCTTGGAGTTCAGCCTTTCTAATGTTATGTGTCTAAGAGGAAGTCTCTGGTCAGTACTGAGGGCGGTGAGACTTGGAGGGTTCTGTCCTTGGTTAGAGCTTTCCTGACCAGCTTAACCCGATCCTGTGCACCCTGTATAGTGTGCTCTGTGGATAGAGACAGAGTCCTATGTCCGCCCTCTAGAAGCCTGTTGTCTTGTGGGATGCATTTGCATGTTAAGACTGCCAGGACAAAGTATCACACGTTGGCCTGAACACTAGACACTAAACGATTCCTAGCTCTGGAGGTTGGAAGTCTGAAGTCAGCCTGACAGCAGGTTTTGCTTCTGAGGGATAGGGTGGCGATCTGTGTCTCTCTCCTAGCTTCTGGTGGTTTATTGGCAAGCCTCCACCCTTCCTACGTAGACTCGCCACCCAGGTTTTTGCCCTCCAAGTCGCATATCATTCTAACTTGTCTGTGTGTCTGGATTCAAAATGTCCTTTTTTTTTTTTTTTTTTTTTTTTTTTTTTTAATAAGGAAACTAGTCATACTGGAACAGGGGCCCACCCGATTCCAGGGTGACATCATCTCAAGTAATGACATGCAACCACCCTGTTTTCCAGTTAGGTCACATTCTAAGGTGTTGGTAGTTAGGGTTTCAGAGTATTAAATCTTGGAGGACACGGCTCAGCCTATGTATGACTTGGGGGGGGGGGGAAACAAAGATATGGCAGCGGACCTCTGTTATGCCATGTGATAAGCAATTAAAGAACGGAACAGAATGCTTCAAGGTACCGATGAAATAAGGCTTGTGGGAGACGGGGAAGCCTGTCCGCAAGGGAAGGCGATTTTCTGGCATTGTAGAGGTTAAAGTGTGCTTCCCAGGAGAATAAGGAGATAAAATGAGAGCCTCGCTCGCTGGAGGTTGAGAACTTCTGCAATGGGTTGTGCTAAGTTAGAAAACAAATGTGCACACGTGCGTGTGAACACACACAGTGTTGCCACCGATTCCCAACACTGACCACTTATTAGTTGTGAGACCAGTGACTCACCCTCTGGGGTTGCTATGGGCAACTCTGAGGTATAGACACAGGGGCGGGGTCTTAGGGGTCGAGGGAGAGGGCTTCCTTCCCACTGTAACAAGTGGTCATAGTCTCAGTGGGGCGAAGGTTGGGAAATGAGAGTCAGGTCTAAGCAGCTGTAGCCAAGAGAAACTTATTTTTAGAAAATGCCTGCAAGCCTTAATAAAAAGGAGTACTCAAGTGTTACCAAGCTTTTGCAATATTGATTTTTTTTGGGGGGGGGTACTGGGGATAGAACCTGTGACCTTGCCTGTGTAAGGCTAGGATATTTCCATTGACATACAGCCCCAGCCCTTGGCTATTAACAAAAGGCCTTTTAAGTTGTGTGTATGTGTGTATGTATGTAAACTAACGAGCAGCTTCATCATGGTAGTGTAATCTGGATGATTGGCATAAGAGTCATATGTTGGAATGCCATGAGAAGAGTCAGCGAAGGAAGACATGGCGTGTGATATGCTGATGGTTAATCCTGGGAATTAGTTTTTTTTTTTTTTGAAATAAGTGTTTATCATGTGTCTACTGTCCCACTGGCAGCTAATGGCGAGTCTGGAAGTCAGGTGGGCAACCTGGAGAATGTCCTGGGATGGGGGAGGGGGAGGAATGAAGATTAAGCCCAAAGCTCATAAAATCATCACCTGTATCGTTGCACTTGAGGGTGCTATAGAGGGAGGTCATTGGGAAAGAGGGTAGAGATGAGACAAACGAATGAGCTGATATAATAAGAAGGCTGGAAGGAAATGCATGGAAAAGGGAAGGGAAGGGAAGGGAAGGGAAGGGAAGGGAAGGGAAGGGAAGGGAAGGGAAGGGAAGGGAAGGGAAGGGAAGGGAAGGGAAGGGAAGGGAAGGGAAGGGAAGGAAGCAACCAGTATGCCTGCTTAGACTTATATTTCAATTAGCTGTAATGTGGAGTGTGAGGTCATCTTGGGATAGGTGAACCAAACATCCAAAGAAGTCAGGCAGAAAGTTAGGAAGTAAGTCATTGTGGAAAGGAAGGAAGACAGAATGGAGAAGCCAACACAGAGCATTGAGCAGAGAATGAAAGAGCCCAAGAAAACAGGCTAGGTGTCAGGTGCATGGGCTGGAGGGCTCAGTGGTTAAGAGCACTGTTCTTTCTCCAGAGGACCTGGGGTTGGTTTCTCTCTACCCACACTGTAGCTCTCAAGTGTAATTCTACTTCCAGGGGATCTGATGCCCTCTTCCAGGCAGGCACAGGGTAGGCAGAAACACCCATATGCATAAAATAATAGTAATAGTAATAGTATTAATAATAATAAAAGGAGAAAAAAAGCAGGCTGAAAAAATCCAGCCAAGCACAAGCGCTTATGACATTCGAGCCCTGTGCGTGAAGAGTAAGCCTCTACTTCATTCATCTCTTCCGTCTTCAGAGCAGGCTGTTTTTTCTGGCTATTGTGTGGAGATGTATTTAGGAGAAGCCTGGGGAGGTACCTGTAGAAGGATATGCAGAAGAAAGAGCAACAGGGCTTGTTCCAGGCGAGCCCAGACTTATCGTTTATGCTGAGCACCTGTGCCAGGCTCTCCAAGTGGGACCGGTGGAATCAAGGGCCCGCAGGAAGTTTTAAACCAGCTGCACTGTCAGCTCCTGTGGTTTAAGAAGCAACGCCCACTGGGTTTTCCTCTCAGGTTAGAGAGTGCACATGATGCATTCTGGAAAGTCTATCGAATACATATCAGGGTCTTGCAGAGAGGTTCAGACCCCCAGAGAGTTTCCAGCCCTTTCCAGACCGAGTGGCCACTCGGTGCCCCACAACAGATACTTTATTTTCCTTAAGCACATAGAGCTTTGGGATAAGGTCCAATGCTTATAAAAGCCCAGGAAATGGATGATGTTCCCATTTCATAAAGAAGGAAATTGGAAATCAACTGAATAGTTTGTCCTTCACCACACGTCAGTGTACTCGAAGCTGGCGTCTGAATCCAGTTCATTTAAGCCCCTCCCTGCCTGCCTCTTTTCTCTTTTTGATTAAAACTAGGACCTTTAGTATGCGAGCCATACTACCAGCCGACATTCCCAGCCCCAATCCTCTTAAATTCCAAAGTCCATGCTTCTTTGTATGCCACGGGTATACCGTTATATGATCAGATATGTACCTGCTATCAGACATGTTCCTGCTCCCACAGGCTATGGAGGAGGGAAATGCCATTAGGGTGATGACGAATGCTGGGATGGAGTGGATATGAGCCTTTCTGGAGCATGACAAGAAATGACTGTACCCATGTGTGTACTAGTGTGGACCTTGTCTTAGTGTCAAGTAAAAAAGTCTTCATATAGTGAGAATTTTACCAAGTCCAATAGTAAGAGGTTCAGCTCAGCTGGGTCTGGGAGTTACTAAGTGATTTGTTCTCTGACACACTCCCTCCTCCTTGTCCTCCCTCCTCCTTGCCCTCCCTCCTTGCCCTCCCTCCTCCTTGCCCTCCCTCCTCCTTACCCTCCTTCTTCCTTGCCCTCCCTCCTTCTTGCTCTCCTCCTCCTTGCCCTCCCTCCTCCTTGCCCTCCCTCTTCCTTGCCCTCCTTCCTCCTTGCCCTCCCTCCACAGAGTTCTCACTATGCCATTCTCTGGGATCGTCTCTACCCTCTGCCTTCTGCTATGGACCAGAATTTGACCCACTCATCTGTTATACATGGGTGAAAACAGCCACTAGCCCTGTCCTGATAGGATTTTGTAGTTTCTTTAAAAACTTTATTATCCTTACTTACTTGGTGCCATGGTAACTGGGTGGAAATCCTGGGGATTAAACTTGGGTCTTCAGGTACTTTTACCAGCTAAGCCATCTCACTAGCCCACTTTTATGGATTCTGTATTTACTATTTCTGAGCTACTTCTAGTATAGTATGTGTCTAAAATAGAATTCTGTATGTTTCAAAATTAATCCTCTAATGAGTGGCTGTTTGATTGTTCAGGTCTAGATCAAGTATTCTTCACAGTGCTCACGAATTATCACACATATCACTGTCCACTTAGGGGTGTTGTGGAGCCAGATCATCTGGGCAGTCAGGGGAGATGGGGCAAGCCAATGAGGTGACTCAATAAACAGGGTGCAAGGAACTGCATGGGGTACAATGAAAGCCACCGGCTTGCCTGCTGAGACTTAGATTTAGTTATCCATTTTATTAAAACTGTTTTTAAATTTATTTATTTTACACGTGTGATTGTTTTGTGTGAACATCTGTATGCACTCTATGTGTGTACCTTGAGCCCGAGGGGATCTGAATAAGGCATCAGATGCCCGGGAATTAGTTAGAGATGACTGCGGGTCACCATTTGGGTGCTGAACCGTGTACCCCTGCAAAGAGTAAGAAGTGACTTAGCCCCTGAGCTATCTCTCCAGCCCCAATGTTTAGACTTACATCGAATGACATGGTGACAGTGTTGTGAGCAGTGATTTTTTTGATATCATTCTTTTTATAAGAAGCTGTTAAGAGTAAAAACTTTCTTGTGAGGTTGAAACGTGAAATAATATGTCTCATGTCTCAGCTACTGAAAAGGTGCATTTCCTTAGATTGGCTCTTATTTACTGTGTGTAGAAGAGACCATGGGTACAGACCATTATTTATTGTGTCACCAGTCACCTCTGTACGGAGTCTACTCAGGTCACAAAATGAATATTTAAAAGGCTAGGGAGATGGCTTGCCTTGAAAGCATGAGGTCCTGGGTTTGAGCCCTGGCACCTGAATGACAGAGCCAGGCCTGGCCGCACATGCTTACAGTCCCACTGATCAGGAGGTGGAGACAGGAGTCTCTCTAGGGCTTGCTGGACAGATGTCTTAGCCTCCTTGGCAAGGTCCAGGTCAGTGAAAGATGCTGTTTCAAACATCATTGATGGTGGCACCTGAAGAATGACATTCAAGGTTCCTCAATGGCTTCTGCACACATACATATACATCTGCACATACCCATACACACACACACACACACACACACACACACACACACACACTCACACACCAATAATGCAGTCTGATTAATCAACTAAAGTCATGCCCTTGATTAAAGAAAATAAACAGAAAATCTTACTGGTGTTTTTCGATGCCCAAGTGGCAAATTCAAGGCTGTCGGACTATGTGACAGTTGCCTGAATAGTCTGTCCTGTACGTACCAAACAAAATGTAAAGACAAGACAAGACAATGCAATCAGGAATCACACATATACTTATATCTTAGAAACTATGTAGGCCAGATGCCACATTTTAGAGATGAAGCGTCCTAATAAGGAGCAATTAAGGAGAGATGCCAGGTTATTGGTGAGGCCCCAAAGGCAGGGAAACGGATCTCCTGGAGCTCATACCTGGATTGCTGGTAGCCTCTCAGGGGCATTTTGATGAAGAACTGACCTTGACTCATGGGGGAACCCTTACATCCCTTCTGTAAAAGCAGAAGCTAACTCAGTGGGCTTAAAAGGAAAGAAGGAAGAGAGCTTCAAGCACAGTGGAGATCAGGATCTCCTTCGACTGAGCAGCAGATAATTGAATGGGCCCACTCTGTTGTTCTGTAATGCACATGGCCATTCATCCATGGCCATTAATTATCTGGTTCTCTGGGTGGTTTTTGGACAGGAGTTTTTGGAGTGTGTAGAGAGAAGAATTCTCTCTCTCTCTCTCTCTCTCTCTCTCTCTCTCTCTCTCTCTCTCTTTGTGTGTGTGTGTGTGTGTGTGTGTATATGTGCAGAGGTCAGAGGTCAAACTAGATGAGTCCCTTTATCATTTCACACCTTAATTTTTGAGACAGGGTATCTCACTGAAGCTCGCATACCATACACAGGGCAACAGATGTATCTCCTGGCACTTGTGGTTTCACGATAGCCCTCAAAGACTCAATTTAACTGTATGGATCTTTCAACACGAACGCCAGAAAGAGGATCAGAAGGAAAGAGGCGGAGAGGGCAGACCCACTTTGGGTTACCTCGAGTTTGGAAAATCCTGCAGTTCTGTGTGGTGGGAGTGGAGGGGTCACCAGGTAACTCAGAGATGAGACAGGAGCAGTGGATGGGCACCCAGGGAGATACTCATTGGAGGGCTGAACTGTGCTATCAAGGGTGCCCGACACGGTTTCTTCCAGCAACTCAGTGTAATTTAGTATTTTGGACCCAACTGTTCATCTACATCCCTTAGCAACAGGGTTTTGTTGAATATTCTGAGTTCAGTAAGGAGCAGAGAGCCAGCTAACTTAATCAAGTGATCAAGGAGGATAACAACCTTTAGAGGGAGGAGTTTGTTGGGCCTGCTGGGTATTGGAAGTGGCTTTCTTTAACCAGCACTTGATGCTTCAGCGCACAGCAGCACTTTGCTGGCATTTCACCGACTCGCTCTTGCTCTTGTTCAACGGGGCATGCCTTGGGGTCCGATTATACGGCTTTCATTTATATGGGCATGTCTCCCACCTCGCTTTTTGTTTTTCGGTGAACTGACTTGACATTTCTGCTTGCCAAGAGCCCGGGAGTTTGCTGGCTCTCTTCTGTATGCTTCCTCTATGAGGTCACATTGATGTTGCCTCATTTGAATGTCTGCCATTCTGGAGGTTTCGTGAAGCAGAAACTCAGACTATGTGTTCTAGAGCTGGTGGGGGGGGGCTTTGGGGCCCTTTAAAATCCCTCTTACTGTGGGGGAAAAGGAAGTTTCTAGAGAGTCTCTGGTTCTCTGTTCAGGATGGACACTTAGGGTGACAATCCAATGCAAAACCAGATGTAAGATGATCTCTTTCAGATTTCATAATGCATCGAAGATTAGTTTTGTGTTACTGTTTTTCAACTTGAAATTTCCAAAATTGGTATTCATTGCTTGGCTTAGTTCTTAGCAACAAACTTAGCAACACAGACCCAAAAGAAATTGACTAGTTGCCTGTATTTTTAAAGTTCATTTTTAGATTTATTTATTTATTTCATGTGTCTGAGTATGGGTTGCATGTTTGTGTACATGTGTGTGTCCGTGTATTTGACCTACATATATATATATATATATATATACACACACACATATATAATATTTGTATCATATTTCTATCTGGTGCTCATGGGCCTCAGAAGAGGGTGTAGAAACTTTGTGGATGGCTGTGAATCACCATCTAGGTGCTGAGAATTGAACCTATGGCCTCTGCAAGAGTAAGTGCTCCTTACTGGATCTCTAATGTCATTCAATGACTTCCTTAGGCCTTGGTGTCCTTCTCTGTCACTGGGAGGTCTCTCTTTAGTCTCTGGTTCTAAAGAGATGCTTACTTGGTGTAGTGGATATTCCTGGTTGTCAACTTGACTATATTTGGAATGAACTACAATCCAGAATTGGAAGGCTCACCAGTGACCCTAATCTGGAGGCTGGGAGATAGAAGTTTCTGATCTGGATCTTGGTATGGAGATTTTGAGGCATAGTGGCTATGGATTCCAGAAGATTAAGACAGGGAGATCTCTGAGTTCAAGGTCATCTGGTATTAAAGGTGTGGTGGCACACACCTTTAATCTGGGCTACACCCTATGCTGGAGACCTACATAAGGACATTGGAAGAAGGGAGTGTTGTTCTCGCTCTTTCTCCTGCTTGCTGTGTGGGACTGAGTAACTGCTAGATCATTGGACTTCCATTCATAGCCACTACTGAACCATTGTTGGGAATTGGACTGCAGACTGTAAGTCATCAATAAATTCCTTTACTATATAGAGACTATCTGCAAGTTCTGTGACTCTAGAGATCACTGACTAATACACTTGGGGAGGATACACAGAAGCTAAAACGCATAAAGAACACACTGGGATTCTATGCACATGCAGAGTGTTAGTGGGTGAAATACAGTGCCCATCTCATCTCTCTTTCCTTCCGGTTTGACTCAAGGAAGCCACTTTTTTTTAAAAAGATTTATTTATTTATTATATGTAAGTACACTGTAGCTGTCTTCAGACACTCTAGAAGAGGGAGTCAGATCTTGTTAAGGATGGTTGTGAGCCACCATGTGGTTGCTGGGATTTGAACTCTGAACCTTTGGAAGAGCAGTTGGGTGCTCTTACCCACTGAGCCATCTCACCAGCCCCCAGGAAGCCACTTCTGTTTTTCTCATTTTTGGATGTTTGGAAAAACATGAGCTAATATCACAGTCTACTGTTAACCTGGATTTATACACAACTGAATTTGGTAGGCTTTTGAAAACAGATAATATGTTATCCACTTCCACTCTGCTGAGATAAAGGATAAACCTTGGATTTAATAAAAGAATGAAATCTATAATATAACCAAAAAAGTGTGCGTGCGTGCGTGTGTGTGTGTGTGTGTGTGTGTGTGTGTGTGATGTCTTCAAAACAGGGCCGTATCCCTTCAGGAGTTGGTTTCTCTCTGATCGTCCTAAAGGTTAAAGACTAATGATCTAAAATGTATTTCCGTCTTTGGAATTGATTTCAAGGGAGTAAAACAGATAGATGCCCTGCCAACAGCCTTAGATCCTGAGACAGCAAACAACTCTTTAAAAGAAGCAAGCAGCCGTCAGCCTCCCCTGTCCTTCCAGGGATTGAGCTTCGAAGAGGCAGTCGAAAATGAGCAGGTCTCATCCAGAGTCTGTCCCTCTTTCCTGGAGCTTCTGCCCACCCACCTCCCCTTCAAGAGTAGAGCTTTTAAATTCTCTTCCTCCAGGGGACTCTGCTTTCCTTTCATGTACAGGGTTAGGGTAGGGGTTAGGGTTAGGGTCTGGGTCGGGGTCGGGGTTGGGGTTGGGGTTAGGGTTAGGGTTAGGTTTAGGTTTAGGATTAAGGGACAGGTCAGGGTTAGTGGATTAGGATTAGGGTTAGGGGTTATGGTTATGGTTAAGGTTAGGCTCAGTAGGTTAGGGTTGGGATTAGGGGTTATAGTTTGGGTTCAGGGTCAGGAGTTAGGTTTAGGTGTAAGAGTTGCTGTCCCTGTCTGGGTTAGGGTTAGAATTAGGGTTATAGTTCAGGAAAGTTGCATGAGAATTAATGAGAAAAAAAATGCCACCATCTACTTACTAAAGAATTTAAAGAACTATTTTATTTTCATCTGGTTTATAATTTCATTCCCAAAGCGCAGTTTATCTGCAGGTGTATCTAGTGGGCATAGTAGCTAATACCTATAATCCCGGCACTCAAAAGAATGAGTAAAGAGGGCCCGAGAGATGGCTCAGTGGGTAAGAACCACATGGCGGCTCACAACCACCCGTCATGAGCTCTGACGCCCTCTTCTGGTGTGTCTGAAGACAGCTACTGTATACTTATGTATAATAATAATTAAATCTTTAAAAAAAAAAAAAAGAATGAGTAAAGAGAATCACCAAGAGTCGGAGGTGAGCCTGGGCTATGGAGGGAACTCCCATTGACCCGATTTACCTTGGTACAGTGTCTTAACCCCTCCACCCTTCAGCCATACACCGGAACAATTTCCCATCTCAATAATTGGCATAAAGTAGTGGTCAGCAAATACCTTGATTCTACGTTCCTGTCAGTATCTAGGGCTAGCCTATGTGAGCCTTCGTGCTGACTAATGAGCTTTGGAGAGACCTACCTCCTGGTTCTAGTCTGTTCATTTTCATATGTGGACCTCTTGCCACACGTATAGAATCCCTTGCATCTCCCCTCTACATATGTATATTTTATCGTCATGAAGTTATATATCATAAGATCCTTTGTGTAATTCTCAAGTATAGAATCCAGTCGTTTTTAGTAATGTGGAAGGTCGTGTAAGCATCGTTGCTATTGAGCTTCAAAATGTTTTGGCCAGAGACAAAGGAGACCCTGTGCCTATTGAGCAGGTATTTCCGTCTTCTTTCCTCGGTCTGGAAACCATGAATCTGCTTTCCCTCTCTCTATGGGATTGCTTCTTCTCAACATTTTTATGAATGAAAATCCTATGACATGTTACCCTTTGCATCTGGTTTCTCTCAGCAAAAGGATTTTAGGGTATTCACGCATGCTCAGGCATGGATCACTGTGCCATTTCATTTGGAGGCTCCATAACATTCTCCTATACTGATAAACCACATTTCTTCTCGTTATATTTTCCGACAATCACCTATTATTTAGAGAATTTCGGCAAAGGCATTTCATAAACACTTATGAGTACAGCTAATAGAGCTGAAATGTTGAGCCTATCTATAAGAATTTTCACCATTTAAGTGAAAAATAGTCCCAAATAAAGTAATGCATTTTAAATTTCAGGATGATCCAGGTGTGTTGGTATATATCTTTATAGTTTCTGTGCTGGAGAGGCAGAAGCAGGTGGATCTCTATGAGTTTGAGGCCAGCCTGGTTGGCAAGTCCTCGGCCAGCCAGGCCTACATAGGGAGACCTTGTCTCAAACACCAACCGTGTTTCAGGGATGGGGAGACATTTTTCAGGTGGACAAGGTTTCTCATGGTATTAGAAGTTAAAAGTCTTCTAGTAGCCATGGGACTAGAGGAAGTCTGGACTCAGTAGACAAGTTTATCTGGTACCCAGCTGTGTGGCCTCATTCCCCTTGTCCCCAAACTTCTCTGCTTGTTATGTGGGCTCTCCAAGTTTGGCTCTGTCTCTGACCGCCTGTCAAGTTTATTTTACGTGCATTGCCTCGTTTCATTCCTACCAGGTTCACAGAGGAAATAAAAAAGAATAGAAGATTGTGCGCATTTTTTTTTAATTTTTTTTTTTTGTAGTTGAAGGAGTTTGCAGATGGGTGGTATAGAACACTAAATATTCCAGGGGAATGTTTCCCATCTAGTAAGGGACGAGGGAGAAACTTAGTCTGAACTTCTCTGCACTATGCACAAGAGGTCAGAAGAAATGTTGGTCTGTTTTTATTAAAGTTGCTATTTACTTACTTATGTGTGTGTGGGTGCGCGCGTTTGTGCCCTACGGTTTATCAGGGGACAACTTCTGGGACTTGATTTTTTTTTTTTCCCTTTTAATGTGTGTCCTGGGGGATGAAACTCAGCTATTAAGATTCCTGTGACAAGTGCTTCTTATGCCTGTGCGGCGTCGATGACCCTAATCATTTGTTTTGAGTAAGGACAGTATTATAACTTATGGATGCCTGTGATATCAAGCATGCGACAGTGTTTTGAAGATTTCTCAAAGATGACGTGTTATTCCACTTCAGGGGTGAGTGGGTTAGTGTTTGACGTGGATAGATTGCTTCTTTAAGATACTGCTGTAAGTTGGGACGATGGTGTTTGAACCCCAGGGTTTTTCCCATAATGGAGATGATGTGAGTTCTTTGGTGTTTTCTTTCTACTTTGTGTGCCTAATCTTATCTCTCTATCCCACACCCTGTTCTGTTATGTGTGCCTGGGGGGGACAGACAACAGGCTGTAGGATTCTGCTCTTTCATCCCACCATACAAGCACCTTTACTTCTTGTTTTCCTGTTCCTGCCTTCTTTATTCTCCAAGGACTTCACCCCCACCCCCACCCCAAGCTTTGTGACAAATCTTGCTGTGTAGTCCAAGGTGGCCTTATCCCGTGTGATTTCTCTGCTTCTGCCTCCTGGTGCTGTGGATATGACTGTGTGTGACCGTGCCTGGTTGCCTCTCATTTTCCTATAATGTTCTTTTTGTATCATTTGAATTAAAAGAACAACATTCTCCTGAGCCAGTGCCTCCTCTGGCTACTTTTGCTGGGAAGAACAGGAAACTGAAGGAGTTGATGCTTCATAGGTTAAAAGCACCTATTGTTCTTCCGGAGGACCAGAATTTTGTTCTTAGCACCCATATCTGATAATCCATAGTCCTTAGTGATTCCAGCTCACGAGGATCCAACATCCTTTCATAACCTCTTTTGGCCCACTGGGGCCATCCACACACATGTAGACACAGCATGAGGACCATACTTATGGGACACCCACACACACAAAATTCTTAAAGGAAATGGTATTTCTTTCCTTTTCTTCCTTTTTTCCTTCCCTTCCTTCTTTCCTTCCCTTTCCTTCCTTCCTTCCTTCCTTCCTTCCTTCCTTCCTTCCTTCCTTCCTTCCTTCCTTCCTCTTCTTCCTCTTCCTCCTCCTCCTCCTCCTCCTCCTCCTCCTCCATTTATTTATTTATTTTTGAAAGGGAGCCATATAATCAATACTGGTGGAATGGTTTACAGAGCTTTTTTTTTTTTTTTTGTAATTTACTTTTATTTAGTTCTGCCTTTATGTATGCATGTGCACTCTGTGCCTGGTGCTTGCAGAAGCCAAAGCTAAAAGAAGGTGTTGGATCCCCTGGGACTGGAATTACGAACAGTTGTGAGCCACCAAGTGGGTGCTGGGAACTAACCCTGGATTCTCTCTCTGCAAGAACATTCCTTGTTCCTTGCTGCTGAGCCATCTCTTCAGCCTTCTGGGTAGTATTTCTTGAGCTGTTATCTTCATACTTCAGACATTGCTTAATATCATATAAGTAAGGTCTTCTTATTTTGTTTTTTAAGCTAGCATATAAACTCTTGCATTTCACCATGGTGTTTCCATGCATATACCCCATTATACTTTGTTCTCATCTCTCTTTCTCTCTGCCCTTCTTCTTCCTCCCCACCCCACCTTTCACTTAAATGTCATAATCTTCCAAGTGGTTATTCCAAGGATCCTTATAAAGTGGGCAGGGAGAGGAGACTTAAGGCCCAGAAAGAGTAAGAAGTTACCCCAGGGCAAGATAATTGAATAAGGGTAAATACAGATGTGACCATCTTGATTCTAAACCCCAGGCCAGCTCTCTCCTGGTCCTTGATGTGATGCTCTTGACTGATTCTTGACTGACTCCTATACAGCAGCTGCATCCTCTCCTATATTCCTACATCTTGCATTTAGTACCTGGTTTTCCACATGTGAACTGTGCTTTTGTTTTGTTTTGTTTTGTTTTTTGTTGTTTTGGGGGACTGGGTTTCTCAGTATAGCCTTGGCTGTCCTGTTACTAGCTGGCCTCAAACTCACAGAGATCCTCCTGCCTCTGCCTCCCCAGTGCAGGGACCAAAGTCATGTGGCATTTCTGCCGGACATTGCAACTTTCTCATCATCTTTCAATTTAGAGGAAGTCTTTAGTCACTGGTGTGAGTCTCCCCTCTGCTGAGACTTCTTCGTTTCTCCCTCTTTTACCTGGCTTATTGACAGTTAGCTTCTGCCCGGTTGAAAACTTACCACTCCTTCTAATCTCCATGGTCTCTGGTTACATATCTGTTGTCATTCCGCTAGTGTTCTCTGACGGATAAAGCAGTTGGTATTGCTTTCTGGCTAGTATTTTCAAGATTTATCTTCATTAATTTTCACTATAATATCTTAACAGTTTTGTTAGTACATTTATGTAGCATGGTATGTGTGGTGTTTGGTTTAGCGTGTGTATGTGTGTGTGTGTGTGTGTGTGTGTGTGTGTGTGTAGATAGAGGATAACTTTGCCGGAGTCAGTACCATTGAAACTGGGTCATTAGGATTAATGGCAAGTGCGTTTAGTCACTGACCCTACGATGGGTTTAGAGTGAATTTCCTTGATTTATACCGATTGGGTTTGTCCAGTACATATAAATCCTTAGAAGAGTATATTTGCAAGTGTATGTGTGTACAATTGTTTTCCCTCAAGTTGGTAAAATGCCCACAGTTCTATCATTAACTTTTGTGTGACGTTGGGCCCCTTGCCTTCTTATCTGTGACTCCTGGACACAACCAATTCTTTTTCTTTCTTTTTCTACGCGTTTCTCATGTCCCTAAGAGTTTGCTCTTTATTTGCTTTTTCTGCCCCCTTATTCTTTTCAGATCAGTTAATTTCTACTGGCTATCCTCAGATTCACCGTGTCTTCCCCTTCGCCTCCTCTACTGTACTTCCGAGACCGTGCGCCGTGTTTCAGAAACATGTTTGTTTCCTGTTGCGGAGTGAGTTCTAGGACAGCCAAGGCAACACAGAGAAACCCTGTCTCGAAAAACCAAAAAAAAAAAAAAAAAAAAAAAAAAAAAAAAAAAAAAAAAAAGAAAGCAAGCTGAGCAAGCCATGAAGAATGAGCCAGCAAGCAGCACCCTCTATAGTTTCTGTTTCAGTTTCTGCCTCCAGGGTCCTGCCTAAATCCCTGCGTTGATTTCCCTCAGTGATGGACTGCTACCTGGAAGTATAGTATGAAGTAAATGCTTTCCTTCCATAAGTTGCTTTTGGTTAATGTTTTATCCCAGGAAAAGACAAACAAAGATGGTAGGTAGGAGGGAGTATCTCCTTGCTACTCCCAGGTGGGGGTCAAAGTACAGAGTTCCCCCTGGCTTTAGTGATGCCTGGAGTGACTGTTACTGCTGGGTGACATTTGTCCAGACTCCCTAATAGCTTTTGCCTTATGTCTCTGTGGTTTAGAGGGGCACCCGGTTGCTATGTCCAACGTAGTCTTTATGGGGGCTATTGAGGAAATGGCCCTGCTGCCACTTTGTGAAGAAACCTAGCTTCATATGACCTTGTCTAACACAATCGTTAGTGGAAGAGGAAGTGACCCTTTAAAAAATGTAATGGGCTGGAGAGATGGCTCAGCGGGTAAGAGCACTGACTGCTCTTCCGAAGGTCCTAAGTTCAAATCCCAGCAACCACGTGGTGGCTCACAACCACCCATGAGATCTGACGCCCTCTTCTGGTGTGTCTGAAGACAGCTACAGAGTACTCACATATAATAATAAATAAATCTTTAAAAAATAATAAAAAATGTAATAACTTCTTTGGATTGTGCTGACTACCCTAGCTTATTGGAAATCCGCTTAGTTATTTTGTTGATAGAACACTCTTATTTTTCTATCTACTTGATTGCTTCCTCACGGCTCCCCCATCTACTTCCCAAATGTGGACTTTTTTCCAGAAAGGGTTTTCCCCTGAGGCAGGACTTTGTCCAGGAACACTGCACTGAATCCGGTCCTCCGAGCGCTGTCTCACATCATGTGACTGCTCGAGCTGTCCCCTGAGAGCCCCTCTCTCCTTGAGTCTCTAGGCCCTCGGTCTTACTCCTTGAGTAACATCTGTGTCTCTACCTCTGACACCACTCTTCACTGCTCCAGCACGCAACGTGTGTTTCCCTCTTGCCTGCTGGTCCCTTCCGGTTCTGCTTCGTCATCCGTTTCTTCACCTCTCTCCACAATGATGTCATCCTTCTAAGCCTGTGCGCATTAAGCCATCCATCCGGTGCCTTACTCGGCCTCATTCATCTTTCCCTACCCAGGATTGTATTGAGGACAAAAATCACACATTAACTATGCTTCTGCTACTTGTACAAGCTGTGCAACCTTGAAAGCTTTATTAAATCCAGCTTCCCTTTCTGTGAATTGGCGATGAAGATAATAATAGCAACTACAGAGCCTCGACCCAAGGATAGGCTGAGGTCTCTGTGTGCACCATCCACACGTCCTTGAGACCTCAACCGTGGCAGCTCGGGGGGGGGGGGGGTGGGGTGGGGGAGGCATCTACTAATGTGCGACACTTTTCCTATCCTATTGCTTGATCCCAACCTTGGTGTTTCCCTGCTTGGCTGCTGAGGTAACCCCTGTCTTCTCCCTTCTAAGGCATCCAGTTTGTATGCAGCTCACTTTCTGCTCTCTCTCACTTGCCCTGCTGAGGTGTTTTGTGCCTTTCTTGGAAAAGGTTTATTTTTATTTGATGTGCGTAACAGATTACAGGCTTGCATGCGTGCTCACCACAAACATGCAGGGCAGTGCCCTTGGAGGAGGCCTGAAGAGGACGTTGGATTCCCTGGAATTGGGGTTAACAACTGTTGTAAGCAGCGTGATGTGGGTGCTGGGAGCTGAACCCCCATCCTCTGCCATAGCAGCTAGTGTTCTTAATGGCTGAGCCATCTCTTGGGACCTCTTCTTTAAAAATAATTACTTATTTTACTTTACTTAAATGTATTCTCTCTCTCTCTCTCTCTCTCTCTCTCTCTCTGTATCCATCCTCCTTATAAGTTTTATTTGTTCCTTGAATGATAGTTCTCTTTATCCTTCAGGTTTTGTACACCTATCTGGTTGTAGCTCTAGTGCCAGAGTGTTCTGTAGCGTCTCCCTCCCATCCCACTCTTTCCATTTTTGCCTTTACTTAGAGCTAGATTCACTGAACCATAGACTGAGGCAACATGAGGTGCCATCGCCTTCTTCCCTCCTGGCCCGCTTAAGGTGGTTCTGTATGCTTACCCAACTACCCGTGTCGGCATCAGACCCTGCCTGCTCTATAGCATATCTATCTCTGAAATTTGTGGACTCTGCAGTCTTCACCTCTCTTTTTTTTTTTTTTTTTAGGTTTTTCGAGACAGGGTTTCTCTGTATAGCCCTGGCTGTCCTGGAACTCACTTTGTAGACCAGGCTGGCCTCGAACTCAGAAATCCACCTGCCTCTGCCTCCTGAGTGCTGGGATTAAAGGCGTGCGCCACCATGCCCGGCCAGTCTTCACCTCTCAATTGACCCAAGTCTGAGTGCTGAGCCCCGGGAGGCTCTGAGATAATAACTGAAGGACTGCGTCTGTGAACTGCTCTTGAGACCAGACTGACGGTCCCTTCCCCCGCCCCCGCCCCAGACCCCTCACTTGGCTTACCTTAATTTGGAGTAAGACTTCAGTTGTTCCCGGAGGTCACAGACTATGGTGAACGGGTGGGGGAGGGGGCAGAGAGTACACTGACATCGGACATCAGGCAGTAGCTGCGGTAGCAATATCAAGAAAGTAGTAGTTGGGGCAGCCAGGGGATGAGGCATATGAAAACTCTGTGGGGATCGGATCCGGTAGGTAAAGGCTCTTGCTCCTGAATCTGTCAGCATGAATTCAATTTCCTGGACCCATCCACAAGGTGGGAGGAGAGGACTAACTCCTTCAATTTGTCCTCTGATCTCCCTCCATCCCTCTATTTCTCTCTCTCTCTCTCTCTCTCTCTCTCTCTCTCTCTCTCTCTTCTCTCTCTCCCTCCCCCCTCTCTCTTGCACCCCCCTCCCCACATAAGGAAAGTGTTGTTTGAGGTGAGTCTTGGAGCTTGGGCAATGAGGGATGAGAGTTCATCAACAAGGGGAATGCCTTTTGATCAGAGTGAAGAGCTTGGGAATATCAGAGGAGGCAGAGACATATCCTATACGCTTTACGCATTCCTCGGGACGTGGGAAGATGGATCTGTGGCGCACTGCCCTGAGTACATCGAAGGAGAAGTCCTGAGAGTACTTTGTCATGACAAAGGCTCATATCGTCTTTTTGAGTTAAAGAGCCCCAAACATCTTATGACATCCAATCCCATTCACTTCTTCATACAAAGTCTTGGTAGAGCTGGCCCTCGATTACCTTTTAATCCCGTCTTCTAGGTTTGTCTTTCTGAGTTATTGGACTACAATTTAGTTACTTTCAGTTTTTAACCCCCTGCTTCTAGCTCTGTGGGTTTCTGATATAAACTGTGAATGGAGAAGGTCAACAGTGCCATGAGATCTTTTGTGTGTGTGTGTGTGTGTGTGTGTGTGTGTGTGTGTGTGTGACTGCTCATTTGGACATCTCTGCACCCAACAGAGTGCTCGGCTGCTCCTGACTGACGTGGTGCCGTTCAGAATGATTCCCGGGCCAACGAAAGGCCCCTGTGAGAGGCTACAGACAGCTTTTCTGATTTGTGGGGGGCGGGGCAATCTAGCAGCAGAGGTCGAATGAAGGCCAGAAGCATGCAGCCTTAAGGGGTCTGGTGCAGGTTCGACTGCTGTCATGGCAGACGCACATAGCTGTCTGTTTGTGCCCCCTGCCAGGAGACATGGGATGCCACCACACTAGAACTGCTTTCAAGAGAGCTTCCTCAGAGCAGATGGAGATACTGCCATCTTTGTCAGATGCTAAAATACTGTAATCCCTCCCAGTATTCTACCACTGTAGGCTGATTTTGACTTTACTGTGGTTGCTCTGGGTTCATTCCCTCCCTCAAAGGACGGTGGGAAAGTGCATATCCAGAAAGTTACCCTCTATAATAGGTGGCAGGTTGTCTGCCTCAAAAAGTGAGGGGATTTCCCAAACACAGAAGGGGACTCTCATGTTCAGTTCAGCGGTCACAAAGCCATCTGTCCTGGGTCTGCCACCAGCTCTTTTTCTGGAGTCTCTTGGGAGAGCCAAAGTACCTGTGCATGGTGGGGGGAAAGATTTCCCCAGCTCCCTGAGACAGAAGGAGAGAAACTTGACTCAGGAAAGTCAGGCAGTGGAGAGAAAATCTCTTCGAGTTTAGATTACTTACTGACCTCAAAAGCAAAAGGGCTGGCTCAGCCTTAGCTGGGTCTGTCAGTGAGCTAATTCTGGCTCACTAAGCAAAAGTGAAAATGGAGTGTGGATCCCATTGCCTTGATTTGTGAGCAATGTGCAGAGACTGTGGGGAAAAATCCTATGGGCATCTTTGCTCCGTGTTACAAACCAGTTAAAACAGAGCCATGCTTGCCCTCCCTCTATTTATCTGTTTATCTATCTATCTATCTATCTATCTATCTATCTATCTATCTATCTATCAATCAATGTATGTATGTATGTATGTATGTATGTATGTATCTGTCTATCTATCTTCTTATGTATGTATGCATGCATGTATGTATGTACGTATGTATCCATTTATGTATTATGTATGTATCTATGCATGTATCTATGTATGTATATCTATCTTTTTGCTGAATCGAGGTGAAGACTATTCCATGCTGGTATGAGAGCAGACTGTTTGGGAGTCGCATAACTCCGAGATGGTGACCCAAGGTTAGGACCCCGTTGTCTTTCAGTTCTCTTATTCAATGTTTTGTTCTCATTGGACCACGCGTACTTTCCCATAAACATCCCCTTTCCTTTATGTAATGAATAAATAGTACCTGAAGCCTGAGCCATAAGGGATGCTTAAAGAGCCTTTGCTGTTCTGCATGGTGTCGGTACTGATGGGATGGACCTTACTTCTTGGGAATGGCTATTTGGATCAGTGACGTTTCATGTTTTTATAAAAAAATAAATCTGGTCAAGGCTTCCCTTCAGTATTTTGAAGAATTGATACAATTGGTTTCACTTATTAATACACTGACATTAGGTTTAGTTCAGATTTATTTCATATTATTAAGAGAACCATGTCACATTGCATAGGAAATGCCATGGGTATCAAGGAATTTATAGTTTAAGCCAGGAAAAAAAAAATCTTTTTTTCTACCCTACAACAAAGGTATTTTGGGTGCAGAGCATGTTGCTCTGCCAGCTGCTCCTCCTTGGCTGTTATATTTACCTTCATTGCCTTCATCTGTTGGTGAGTAACAAAAACTGGGGTGCAGGAGGTGGAACTATCACTTTAAGAATATCGGGTTTATATAATCTGGCCAATAATTGGCAATTGGCTATTAAGCGACAGGCCAAAGCATTCTCGTAAGGAACGAGAGTGCCAGTCAGAAGGGACAGCCTTGAGCTACTTTAGTCAACAGTTTTCTTTGAATGACACATGAGAAACCTGAACTTAGGCTAAATTTGGAGAGATTGAGTTGCTGGATTCACACTCCCGTAACGTGGGCTAAGTCAATGGCAGCAGGGCTGATGGGGGCTGGGCCCTTGTTTTCTGGACCTCAGTTTCTCCAGCGAGGCTTCACTCTGAGTCTTCAGCTGCATTAGCTCAGGATTCCTTCATGACTAAACCACTAGGAACTTGTCATTTCCCCTTTTTAACAGAGGTGCCAACTGCAGCTGGGGAGGTGGTGGGGTGGGGTGGGGTGGGGTGGGCTGGGTTTGAGGAATTCTCTTGCAAATCCAGAGCTAGCTATTAGTAGAAGGGGCGCAAGCTTAGGTCGGGGAGACACGTTGCCTTTGACTATCTATTATCCTTACTCATCAGTTTAGTTTTACCCATTTCCTCACAGACGCCAACACACCTATGAACCCCCCCATCCTTCCCCCACCCCACATCCATCCTGTCACAGTTACAGCACTCGTTATTTAGTTGGGAAATGGAGGCTTCATAAACACGATTGGTGGACTTCCCAAGGACGTTTTCCTCGGAGTTAAGGAGAAGACAACTGAACTGAGTAATTCTCTGAGGCCCTCATTAGTGCGATCCTTGCGACAGGTGTGATGGCGTCAGGCGATGCGTGTAACGTCTTTTACTGTGCTCTTCGTTTCCTACCTAGAAAGGAGTCACATGTGAAGACAGGTTTGGGGATTTTTTATCATGGAAGGCCGTTGTCGTCAAGGGGCAGGTGCTAAAAGAGGTGGGAGGTGACTGCATTAAAGCTGTGCGTTTGCTGGGGACACCCCTGGGAACCCTTCTGAAGGGTGAGCATCTGTGGTCCAAAGGGGGGGGGGAGGCCGTTAATGCCAGCACAGCAGGAACAAGCAGGAGCTGGGAGACACCTTACACAGGGCTCCCAGGTGAAGAAGGAGTTCTGCTGAAATGGAGCCTATGTCCTAGCCAGGAAATAAAGGATTACCAGATGGTTGAGGTCACTTGGCTGGCCAGTCTGTTTTGACCTCATGTTGAGGCTGCCTCTGGAGTGACATGATGGACAGAGGACAGGTGACTCTTGGAGAAGGAAGACAGAATGGAGTCTTTACAAGCTGCCCTTAGTGTGCTGTCACTGTACCTCTATTCTAATACATCTTGCCGTTTCCAACTTCTAGCCCCAGGTCCCCCTATTTCCCTTTTAAATCAAGCACTGACTCTATTACCTCAGCCTGTTGGGCAAATTGCCCAAATAGAATTGTTTCTGAACTCAAATTTAGCTCTCTAAACTCTAAGGCTTTGTTTGAACAATTCACTTTTCAAGATACTCTTTCTAAAAGTTATTTATTCTTCTTGCCAGGTAATTCAGTTGATTACTTCAGAAATAACAATTCCTCCCCTCTTTCCCGCCCCCCATG
The DNA here is from genome assembly GCF_900095145.1 of Mus pahari. NCBI lineage: Eukaryota > Metazoa > Chordata > Mammalia > Rodentia > Muridae > Mus > Mus pahari. The sequence goes on from NC_034603.1 coordinate 77,679,718, forward strand.
GGTGTATAGTGTGCATATATGTATGTATGAACGCTTGCATATGTGTGCACTTGTGTGTGCCTTTCGGACCTGAAGTGTATGGTAGGAATTATCCTTGATGGCTCCCTCACTTTATTCACTGAGGCGGGGGTCTCTCAATCAAACCTAGAACAGGCCCACACAGATAGTCAGCTTTTATTGGGCTCTGGGGATCTGAGCTAGAGACCCCTCGGAAGTGCTTTAACCACTGAGCCATCTTCCTGGTCCAAGACACATTATAATTTTGCTGGTCCACAGTGCCCAGAGACCCTGCTAGAGGTTGATGACGGATAGGCCTTTCTGTTCCCAGCCTGGGCTTGGGTGTCTGTTGTATCGCCGCAGATCTCCTTGTCCCAGTCAGAATGGCTACCAGGCCCACCTTGGACTTCCTCTCTATTACTCTTTGTCCTTCCTAGTGTTAACTTTCTGCACTTTCGTCTCAGCTGGAGCTCGCTCTGGACCTCTGCAAGTGACATTTGTAGCCAACCTCAGGAAATGAGAGGCTCCTTTTTTTCTGGGGTGAGCTGACGGTCTGCAGGGCTGGGTGTCCTCTGGGTGCCTGTCCTCCTGTAGACTCTTCAAACTGCGGTACGGTACGCGGTGCTGGTGCGTTGCGGTATGGTTCAGAGGGATTGGTTACACCGCCAGGGGTCTGGGTCCTTGTCTTCCTACTTCATTCAGGCGTATCATGCACGTTGGTCATATTCACCCCTCACTTCTCTCTCTTCTCCTTTCTTATCCTGTACGTCTTTGTTTTTGAAGGAGGAGCAAGCCTGGCTGGCGTTTTCCCAGATGCCCCTGGTGGCGGCACATGCTGTGTCTGGACTTATTTTAAAGATGCAGGAATTTACAAGTAGGAGGTACCGAGTGCGCTGCTCACTTGGCTTCGGTTGAAGCCCAGTAAGTTCCTGGCCTGACATGGAGTCATTAGCATTTAAGAAGGTTGCTTTCCAGAACGCCTGGCTGGGAGTTAAGAAGTGTGTGTGTGTCCGCGCGTGCTCGTGTGTATATGTGTATGTGTGTGTATGTGTGTGCGCGCGCGCGTGCATGTGTCTATATGTGTGTGTGTGTGTGGGGGGGTATACCTGTGCCCTCTCCCAGGGCTGCAGAAACCACTCTTCTTCTTGTGCCTCTCTGTCCATAAGGGGCCCTTGGATGCTTCAGCCATCCCTCGAGTCTTGCCTCTCGAGGGAGATTCTGGAAGTGGAGCCCGGTTATCTCTAGCCAGTACGTGTAAAGGATGCTCTCAGATATGTGTGAAAATTCTGCATCCCATGACAAAAATGAGGAGGTGAGGCCAATTAAAAAACCGTATGGCCAGGACACTGGGCGCCTTGTGTGTTTCTCTCTGTTGTGAGCACGTGCACATGTATGTGTCATGTGTGCACACGTGGATGGAGTCAGAAAGTTGATTACTGTTTTCCTCCATCGCTCTCCACTTTTCCCCATGAACCTGCAGCTCACCAATCTAGCTAGCCACTTTGTCCCCGAAGTCCCCTCTCTGCGAGTGCTGGGGTTATTGCTGGGTTGCTATGTCTCCCTACTTTTATGTTGCTAACGGGGCTCCAAACTCCATTCTTCTCTCTTGTGAGGTAAGCAGGTTAGCTGCTGAGCCAGCTCTCTAGGTTTGACACATTTTTTTTTTTTTTGGTCATGTTTTCATTCTTATTATTATTGTTGGTGTATGTATGTGTATGGTGTGCATGCATGTTCAAGTGAGTATGTGAACATGTGTATGTGTTGGTGCACATATTTGCGTGTGCATGAAGAGGCCTGAGGTTTATGTCAGGAATCGTTTTCATTTGGTCTTCCAGTGTATCCTTTGAGCCAAGGTCTCTAAATCAAACTGGGAGATCACAAACAGGACCAGTGTACAGAGCCAGCTTGCCCTGGAGATCCCATTTCCACTTTCCATGCCTAGAATTACAAGGGAAACGCACGCCAAGTCCACTCAGCATTAACCTAGGTTCCGGGGACTTGAACTCTGGCCCTCTTGCTTGTGTGGTAAGCATTTTAATAGCTGAGTCACCTTTCCTGCGACTGGAGTTACAGATGACTGTGAGCCATTATGTGTGTGCTGGGAATCTAAACCGAGTCCCCCGGAAGAGCAGCCAGGGCTCTTAGCTACTGAGCCATCTCTCCAGCACTCCACAGATATATTTAAAACAACAACAACAACAACAACAACAACAGCAGCAGCAGCAGCAGCAGCAGCAGCAACATCTGTGGCAGATTCTAAATATAGAAACAAGAGAACTTATGGTCAAGATGATGGATATAGGGCAGTGGGAACACAATGCTTTGAACACACGCAGGTGTAGAGGGAAGGTGGCTCCATTTAACCTTTCAGGGAAGTGGGCTGGGGTGGAGGTAAGTCCTGAGATTCCAAGAGCTTCATTGGAACAGACTCCAGAGCACTGAGTAAGGTCTGTAGCAGCAGGCTAAAGGAAGCCCATTGGGAAACAATGTAACAATGTAACAATAAGGACAAGAGACTCTCCAAACAGGCTGGCATTGGAGAACTGCAAGAGTGTGTCCTGGCTGAAGAGAGAACAATGGCAGAGGCCGGGCAGCAGCATGCTGGTGCTGGCTCCTGGCTGGTTCTTGAGAGTCAGTTATTAGATAGCCAGTAATTTTGTAAGCCGGTAGTTAAACCATTGGCAGCTTGAATGTACACTGAAGGCAATATTTACATTATGGCAATGCAGTCTCGCCTCCTCCCCAGAGGGGAGGCACGCTGGGCATGGCCATGGCAGTATGAAATGCTCTCCCTAGGGCCCCTCCCCGCAGGTGATGGGCAGTGAGCACAGAATGGCTGGTAAGCAACATGGACAGGTTTGCAAATAAGGAAGCCACCTCTGTGTTCTGGGCCCTGCTCTACAGAAAACACCCCAGAGAGGGGAATCTGCTGGCAAGAAGTTTAGCCAAGAGCATTTTTTGGGGGGGGGGGGACTAGAGTCTGAAGGGCTGCTGAAGAAGCAGTTTTGGGGGAGGTTGGGGGTGAAGAAGGAGTTGAACAATGATGCAGCTGTTACAAATCCCTCCAGAAAGCTCCACAGCCCATCAAAGTCCCTTCCAAAGATACAGAGCCCAGTATTGCACACAGGCTACCCTTATGGGGGAGGGGTAGTGAAATGAAGTCTCTCTCTCCCACCAGGGTTATTGGAGGAACCTCAGGACCCAGAGGAGAGGATGGTTAGATTAAAGGATATCCTTGAGGGTCAGGGGTGAAATGGGGAGAGTTATCCCCGCATCTGCAGTGAGTGAGATGCTTGGGTGTAATACACTATGATGAAGGTACAGACCAGAGTCCCAAGACCATGGTGGGGCTTCAGAAGGTTGGGGTGCTGTAACTGGTGGAAGGTAGAGGAAGCATTTGGACTAATTTCCATAGTGCAGTGGCTCTCAACTGAGAGTACAGGGTTGCCCCCAGGGAATATTAGGCAATGTCTGGAGACTTGACGGGGAGTTTCGTTCCTATTAGTTAACAGTTACTGGGGGGAGGGGCAGTCATTTTTGTTCAGTGGTCCAGCCATTGGGAAGTTGCCCACACTCCCGTAAATAAAGCTCCATCCAGGCTCATGCCAACAACCCTAATTAAACTCAGTGGGTTACACACAATCAAAACCAAAGAAGAAAAGGATCTGAAAGTAGGAAAGGGGCCTTATGGAGAAGAAGAAGAAGAAGAAGAAGAAGAAGAAGAAGAAGAAGAAGAAGAAGAGGAGGAGGAGGAGGAGGAGGAGGAAGAGGAGGAAGAGGAAGTGGAAGAAGGAAGAAGAAGGAGGAGGGGAAGGAGAAGAGGAGGAGGAGGAGAAGGAGGAAGAAGAAGAGAGGGAGAAGGAGGAGAGGGGTTTAGAGGGAGTGAGAGGGAGAGAGGTGGTGATGGGGGTGAAACCTACTTAAGTACATTAAACCTGTGCACTGTCAAACAGCTTTTAAAAAGTTTAAATGTCCTTATTGAGTGCAATAAAGTAACTTTGTGTGTGTGTGTGTGTGTGCGTGTGTGTGTGCGCGCGCGCGCGCACGCGCGCGCGGAAATTAGGAAATGATGTTTTGGAAGTAGAGAAAAGCAGACAAGTGAGGGAGGGGAGATCTGAACCCCCTCTCCACTCCTACAGGGCAGGGCTTTTCAAGAAATAGAAGCAAAAGGATAAATTTAAAGGCCATCACCGGGGACTGAGGTCTTAGTCAGTGTCTAGTGGAAAGTCCCTGGGTCCCGGTGCGCTCTGCAGCCCCAAATGAGTAGACAAAGAAACGGTTGAAAAAGCTTTAGCAGGGTAGGGAATCAAAGGAAGACAGGGAAATGAGGTTTGGTAATCCCAAAAGGTGAATGGGAAGCGAAGCCGGGATTTAAGTCCCAGGGAAGCACGGTGCACAAAGCACGTGCTGTCTGGTTCTTAACACGGCGATCGGATGCGGTTTACGCTGCCTTTCGTTCCGAGGAAAGCTGGTTATTTTGGAGTGATAGACTTAAGGCAGAGGCACTGAGATGTCCCGGGACTCCTTAAGACCCTGAGAATGCCACTGTTGGGACTTTGAGAGCGTGGAGATGTTTGGCAGGGGCCAAGGCACAGAGTCTGGGACAGAGACCAGTGCAGTAATTGCTTGACCAGAAACTACAGGTTTCAGGCTAGAAGGGAGCGAACAACCTTTTCTCTACAGGACTGCATGGGAAACGCCGCGGGCTATGGAGGCCAGAGGATCAGGGCTGCACTTCCTATGCTGTAATGTGAAGGCGGGCTGATGACTTGCAAGTGAATTTGCCGACTTTATTCTGATACATGTTTTCTTTGCAAGAGAAGTAGGCTGGATTTGTCTCTCTCAGTGGCCCTTGGCTAAGCCTGGGCCAAAGTCATGAGAAAAAGAGGATGCTTTCAAAACTGCGACAGCATGGGAGGCGTGCAGACAGGGGTGGAACTCCAGGGGTAAGGTTTATAGTTAGGGAGGTCAGGCTCATCACCTCCTGTCTCTGTCCTCTGCCCATGTCTTACCCGTCTTAACTGATTAGAAATGCCTGTATATGTATGCTGGCACTTTTTAATGTCACCTTGACACCAGCTAGAAACATTGTAAAGAAGGGAGCCTCTATTGAGAAAATGCTTCCCTAAGACCTGGCTGGCAAGCCTGTAGGGCATTTTCTTTTTTCCTTTATTCCTTTTAAAGATTTATTTATTTATTTACAGTATATGAGTACACTGTAGCTGTACTGATGGTTGTGAGCCATCATGTGGTTGCTGGGAATTTGAATTCAGGACCTCTGCTCGCTCCGGTTGCCCCCCCCCCCCCGCTCTCTCCGGCCTAAAGATTTATTTATTATTAGATCTAAGTACACTGTAGCTGTCTTCAGACACACCAGAAGGAGGTGTCAGATCTTATTACGGAGGGTTGTGAGCCACCATGTGGTTGCTGGGATTTGAACTCAGGACCTTCGGAAGAACAATCAGTGCTCTTAACCGCTGAGCCATCTCTCTAGCCCAGAAAGGGCATTTTCTTAATTAGTGATTGATGTGGGTTGGACTTCCCCTGGGGTGATGGCCCTGTGTTCTTTCTATAGGAAAGCAGGTTGAGTAAGCCATGAGGAGCTAACCAGAAAACAGCACTCCTGCGCAACCTCTGCATCAGCTCTTTGAATTCCTATCCTGACTTCCCTTGATGATGGACTGTGATGTCCAAATAAGCCCTTCCCTCTTCAAGCTGGTTTGGTCGTCAAGTTTCATCACTGCAGTAGTAACACTAAGACAATATGTACATTCAAACTATTTATTTATTTTTGCCTATAAGCATTTTGCCTGCGTGCATGTCTGTTGTACCATGTGCATTCCTGGTGCCCACAGAGGCCAGAAGAGGATGCTGAATCTCCTGCAATTCGAGTTAAGGATGGTTGTGCCCTGTAGGTGCTAGGAATTGAACCTGGGTCCTTTGTAAGAGCAGCCAGTACACTTAACCACTGAGCCATTACTCCAGCCTCTCTTGGTATGTGCATTTCTCTGTATATAGTTATACATTTGAATTGCTTATTGATAATTGATTGCCTATTGTTTTGGGGAGTGTTAGGCACTAGAAAGAATCTTCCTTAATCATCTCTTATATATCTATAAATACGGTTAGTTATTTTTCTCCTGGGTATAGCTCTTAGTCACATTTACTACTATTTGACTTTGACCTTGGGTGAGTTCTCAGCCTTAACTGTGCATTACAATTGCCCCAGGGGAAATTTTAGATCTCAGAATGCCCAGGCCCATGTGAGGTTATTAATCAGAGCTCTAGGGACTGGCCCAGGCATCATTACATTTTAAAGCTCCCTGGGGTATCAGGGGTAGGGGGTGGGGGCGGGGTTTCTTTGTGTAGCCAAGGTTGATAGTCACTTCCTGGTATTTAAAGAAGACAAAAAGACATTTTTTAAAAAACACTTTCTTTAGCTGTTGAAATCAAGAAGGAAATTCTGTGTAGGTAATGGTTAGGTAATAGTTATAGAAATAAAAACAGGATATTGTTCGTTTTAGGGGCTGTCTTCAGGCATTCTTATATTTCTTAGAGACAAAATTGAAACTTTTTTTTTTTTTTTGTGACCCAGCAGAGTCAATAAAAGAAGCATGGGGAAGCTTTTGTGACATGACTGATATTTCTATGTTTCTAGTCAGAAGCACTTTCCCATCATCCAAGCCTGTGAGCTGGCCAAAGCATCCGGGTTCCTGTGATTAACGTGTTACTCACAGAAGCCAACTTTGTCAGAGGAAATGATCTGGACAGATGGGCCCCTCGCAGAGAGAGGGGCCTTCCAGTGTTACGGGCTCCTGCCTGTCTGATGAGCTTTCTTAAGAAGCTCCTTGCTGATAAACTCAAGGGGGATTTCTGTTCAGGGCAAGATGCAAACACCAGGAAGCATTTATAAAAAATAAATCGATTTATGAAATAAATTGAAATGAATTTGAAAATATGGTGGGAGGTATTACATTTTGCAAGTGGGATAGTTTTACAGGGATTCTCACTGCGAGAAGACGACCCTTTTCATGTTACATGCAAGGGCTGAAATATAGCTAGTTGGTATAATGCTTACATATCTCTATGAAATCCCCCAGAGTGAAAAGCCCCTAAACTGGTAATGGTATCACATGCCTGTAGCCCTGGCAGTTGGGAAATGGAGGTGGGAGACCCAAACGTTCAGTCATCTTAGTCAACCAGTGAGTTTAAGGCCAGCCGAGCAACAGGAAACTCCACCAGTAACAAAAAAATTGAGGTCTCAACCTGATGTCACCGGATCATCCAAGCATTTAGTAGGCCCCATTTCGAACACCTTGTGCTTGTTAAAAAAAAAAAAAAAAATCTTAACCAAGGTTTAGTCATGAGTGTTGTTTGGTGTATGCATAGTGGGCCCAGGCAGGTACAACATTGTCAAGAACTTTACAGTTGGGTCTAAACCGTCTTGCCGTCTCAGCTTCCCTTATACTAGAGCTATGAAGGTTCTTCAGTAAGGGGCGGTGGATAGACTTTAGATTTTGTTCTATTTTTTTTAAAGATTTAAGTTTTATAATTTAATTTTATGTGTATGAATATTTGCCTGCATGTGTGTATGTACCGTGGACATGCAGTGCCCGTGGAGGCCTGAAGAGGGCGTCAGATTCCCTAGACTTGGGAGATGCAGATGGTTGTGAGCTGCTGTGTTGGCTCTGGGAATAGAACTTGAGTCCTCTGCAAGAGCAGCTAGGCTTTCAACCCCTGAGTTATCTCTCCACACACCCCCAGCCCTCATCCCTTAGGTTTCTGTCTAGTGCACACAACCGGTTATTAACAGAAACAGTCACACTGATCATTTTTTTAAGGTAATTTTCTGTGAAGACAACTGGACCATCGCAATTCCAGGTTCATTGTTTAGCAGCGCCCTGGTTCTGGTTGTCATCACTGGGTTTTCCGATTTCCAGGTTCCCTTAGCTTTTCTTTTTGACCATAGGATGTGAATGTAGCCCTAGATACCACATCACGTGGTAAGAACACAAAGCAGGAGCCAAATCAGAGCTTTTCCGACTTTCCCAGGCATTCCCAGTGACTCCTTCCTCAGGTTTCAGACCCCACGGTCAAAAGGTTCTAGCTCTAGTTCTGGTTGTTCAATCCTTTGCTTGCAGTGGGGAGTCATTGTGTTTTGTGTGGGGGTTAATACGCTTTTCCTGCAAAGGATCACGTTATAAATGCTCTAGACTTTGTAGGTCATGTTTGGTTTCTGTTGCATGGTGTGCTGGTTCGTGTTTTGTCAGTTTGACACAAAAAACGAGTTACTTGGGTAGAGGAAACCTGAACTGAGGAACTGCCTCTGTCTGATTGGCTGCCAGGCCAGCCTGTGGAGCAGTTTCTTGATCAATGTGGGGTGGCCCAGTCCAATGTGTGTGGTGTCACTCATGGGTGAATGGTCCTGGGTTCAACACTTGGAAGGCAGAAGCAGGCGAATTTCTGAGTTCGAGGCCAGCTTGGTCTACAGGGTGAAGTTCTAGGACAGCCAGGGCTATACAGAGGAACCCTGTCTCGAAACAAACAAACAAACAAACAAACAAAAAACCCCCAACCCACCCCCCACAAAAAAAAAAAAAAAAAAAGGAAGGAAGGAAGGAAGAATGAAAGGTGTCTGAGCAAGCCACAAAGAGCAAGCTGGCAGTCAGTAAGCAGCGGTCTTCCGTGGCCTCTGTCCCCAGGTTCTTGATTTGAGCTCCTGCCCTCAATGATGAACTGCAACCTACATGCCAAATAATGTCTTTCTCCTCTAAGTTCCCCCCTATCAGCACAAGACATGTATACTGCCTCCAGAAGAAACTACATTTTATCTCTGTATTCGTCAAGGTTCTCTAGAGTCAAAGAACTTACGGATAGTAAGTTGATGACTTACAGTCTGCAGTCCAATTCCCGACCAATGAATGGTTCAGTGGTAGCTGTGAATGGAAATTCCAAGGATTTAGCAGTTGCTTAGTCCCACATGGCAAGCAGGTAAAAGAGCGAGAGCAAGACTCCCTTCTTCCAATGTCCTTATATGGTCCCCAGCAGAAGGTGTAGCCCAGATTAAAGGTGTGTGTTACCACACCTTTAATCCCAGATGACCTTGAACTCAGAGATCTCCCTGTGTTAATCTTCTGGGATCCATAGCCACTATGCCTCGAGATCTCCATACCAAGATCCAGATCAGAAACTTCTATCTCCCAGCCTCCAGATTAGGGTCACTGGTGAGCCTTCCAATTCTGGATTGTAGTTCATTCCAAATAAAGTCAAGTTGACAACCAGGAATGGCCACTACAATCTCATAAACTGGGGAGGTGGGATGCTAATCAACATCTCTTCCCCATGATCAAAATTGTGGATTTTGTTCTATTTTGTTTCATTTTGAGACAGGGTCTTACTATATAGCTCTGACTGGCTAGAACTCACTATATAAACCTGGCTGGCCCTGAACTCACAGATATCCACCTGCCTCTACTTCCTAAGTTCTGGGGTTAAAAGTATCTGTGATCATGTCTGGCTCCAAACTGTGATTAAGAACACTTTAATTTTTTTCTTTTTAAATTACATGTATATGTCTGAGTTTGTACATGTGAGTACAGGTGCCCAAATAGAAGAGGTGTCAGATTCCTTGGAGCTAGGTTCCAGGCTGTTGTGAGCTGCCCATTGTGGGTGCTGGGAACCAAACTAGGGTCTTCTGTAAGAGCGGTCTGTGCATTTAACCACTGAGCCATCTCTTTAGCTCTGACCCTATTTTGTTAACAGAATGAGTGAGAGAGCTGCTGATCTGCTTCTCAAGGGGATGACGGAGCCGACACACTGCAGGACCTCTTCCTTGGTCCCTGCTCCAGAGTTCATGTCCAGACAGGGGTCAAAGTTGGGGCCATAGTGCAGGAAGTGGCTGCAGAGCACACAGCTGGTTGGGCCAGGTCGAGGTCCAGCAAGGAAAGCTTAGGGAATGAAAACTCTTCTGTGGAGAATAAGCTCAATGAGACAGGCACTCTCAGACGATCTTTGGTGAAATAACTCATGCACTTTATTCCTTGTGGATAGAACCTTATAAACATAAGGGTTGGGATCTAGAGGCAGATGTTTTCTACTGACTTGGTCTGAGATGTTAGGGATGCCTCATCTGCATGTGGAAGGACTTCAGGTGTTGTCCCTAAGTGACTGATTGTCACAGTCCTCTCCATGGGGTGTCCTGGTCACGTGTTCCAGGACAAGGACCTGACCAATTATGAGAATCCTCAATTATGAGAATTGCCTGGCTTCCTGAATCCGCCCGACCTTACCAGGTTTTCTGTCTGGTGGCATGGCCCACTGTCCCACAGAAAGCCAGCAATTTTTGGTTCAGGATCTAATTGAAGAACATGCTTGATATGGACTGTCAGTTTATTGGGATTTAAAGTCAAACCAAGAGATGTCCGTCTGGTTGTGTCCCTGAGGCATTTCCAGAAAGGCTTAAATGAGGAGGGAAGGCCCTCCCTCAGTGTGAACTGGGTCCTCCAATCTAATAAACAGGAGGAAGTGAGCTAAGCACCAGTGTTATCTCCGTCACAGACGGAGCATCACCAGCCTTGGTCTACTGTCATTGAGACTTCCCTACCATGATGGGCTATGCCTTCAAACTGTGAGACAAAATAAACCCTTCTTCATTTAAGCTTTTCTGTTAGGCATTTTGTTACAGCAAGGAGGAAAATAACTGAGTGTTCATAAATTGAATAACAGAAATGAATTAGCTGTGGAGGAAAGAATATTGGCTTAAGAGCGGTAGTTCAGGCGCAAAGCTGGTTAAAGCTCATCAGGGCTGAGGCTGTGATGATTTGGGGCTACTTTTGCCATCCACATCTATATAAATATTAATTTAAATTAATATACAGCCTCGTGGAGTCTCAGTCTAATCAATGGTCAGACAACTGGAGCCTCACCCAGTGGCTCTGTCACAGAGCCACCTCGGAGTCACCGAGGACTTGTTGAGTGCACAAGTCTGGCCAAAGCCGAATTTCTCATTCCAGACCGTGGTAGCTACTTTGGCTGTCACTGGGACCAAATCTGGTCCTTCCTGATCAGAAGAACTTAAGGAGGAAGTGTGTGTTCCTGGCTCCTGGTTGAGGGGCCCCATCGTGGTAGAGAAGGCTGCCCAGCAGATCCTGAGGCAGCTGGTCATGCCGAGTCTCCAGCTAGGGGCAGAGAGATGGACGTGCTCACTTAGCGGTTTTTTCCTTTTCTACTTCTTATTCAGGTTCGGATCCATAGACTATGGGATGACACTGTTCCCACTGAGAGTGGCTCTTTCTCCTTAGTTTATCCTTTCTAGAACGTTCTCCGCAGACATATCCAGAGGCGCGCTGCAGTTAGCTTCTAGACACCATCCCTCTTGCTTTCCTCCCCTCCTCTTCCATACCTTCTCCTTCTCTTCCTTCCTCATTTTTTCTTGTCTCTTATGGCCTTGAGTTTCTGATTTTCTTGCCTCCCCCTCCAGAGTGCTAGAATTGCAGTCATATACTACCATGCCCAATTTTACCCTGGGCATCTTGTCTTCTTTCCCTCTCTCCCTCCCTCCTTCCTTCCTTCTTTCCTTCCTCCCAAACACAAGTAAATGAATAAATGTAATAAAAACATAGAAACAAAATTTGCATCCACAATAAATACCCTAGATAAAGGAGAGAGAGAGAGAGAGAGAGAGAGAGAGAGAGAGAGAGAGAGAGAGAGAAGCTTCTGCATTTAAAACAAGTAATCATGCAGACCAATAGTACCCTTAGGTTTTATCAGTCTGTCCATCCCTCAATCTATCTATCATCTATCTATCTATCTATCTATCTATCTATCTATCTATCTATCTATCTATCTATCTATCTATCTATCTTTCTGACACAGGGTCTCACTGTGTAGCCCTGGCTGGTCTGGAGCTCACTTTGTAGACCAGGCTAGCCTTAACACTCAGCATCTGCCTGTCTTTGCCTCCCAAGCACTGAGACTAAAGGCATACCCCACCATGTCCGGCCTTACCCTGAGGTTCCAGGGCAGATCTTAACTCTTGAGTTATCTGTGATTTCCTTTAAAGCTTTAGAATAAAGAAACCCAAGTTCAAAATTTTGTGTTGAGGCTGCTGGTCGACAATATTCATTGTCTTCCGCTGGCTCCCTATTGCTGCTGTAACACTCCAGTTCTCCTGCTGGCCCTAGTTTTCATCTGGCTTTCCTTCCCACTTATTGCAAGCTCCCTCCCCTCCCTTTGCCAATTGCTCTAGAAAAATGTAGCATGTCTGAGTGTCCAGGATAAAAGGAAACATTTTCATCCATCTGTATCCGTTGTTAGAGACATCCGTTTTTTGTGTGTGGCCCTTTTGGATCAAGTTCATCAAGTGTCTTGCCTGTTTGGATTTTCTTCTTGTGCACTTACGTCTTAGTGTCTTGAGTCTGGCTTCTCTGGACTTCTCCAAAATGCCTTTTGCAGGGCTGGACAGGTGACTAAGTGGTTAAGAGCTGCTCTTTCAGAAGATCTGTGTTCAGTTCCCATCACCAAGGGCATGTGGTTCCCAGCTGCCTGTAACTCTAACTCCAGGGGATTTGACACTCTCTTCTGTTCTACAGAGTCACACACACACACACACACACACACACACACACACACACACNGCCTGTAACTCTAACTCCAGGGGATTTGACACTCTCTTCTGTTCTACAGAGTCACACACACACACACACACACACACACAGATACACACACACACTAGTCACATAGGCAAAGTAAGACCAGAAATAAAAAAAAAAAAAAAAGCAAAATAAAGCAAAAAAACTCCATCATCTTCTTTCTGAAGTCCCCAGGGCCTTCCTTATTTTTAAAATCACTGACCCTTTGGAGCACTTTGAGGGAAACCCCGTAGAGGCTGGCAGACTTCTGTGAAAAGCTCTGTATTTGGTTCTGAGCTCCTCTGCTGGTCTGCAGTATGAACGGTGTGTCCGTGCCAGGGAGGGGTTGGACTTCACTCTGTCTTTGTTTGCCAATCTCTAGGCAGCAAAGTAGCCAGTCCCTGAACATTCTTACATTAAAGACATGTTGCGCAAAATAATCTACTACCGTTTTATTTTTCCTTGTTATCGTTAATTTCTTTTTAATCATTAAGCAAAGCTACTTTAATTCCCAAGTCCTTTACTTGCAGATGAATTTGTGGTTTTCCTTATGATACAGACTGGCATCTCCCTTTGGTTTGTAAGGTGCACCCAGCTTAGTGTCTTTTCCTGTTGTGGTGATAAAATGCCCCGGCAAGAGCCGCTTAAGGAGGGAAGGTTTTGTTTGACTCACAGACCAACATGAGGTGAGAGGTGTTGGGTTCAAAGGAAATTCTGATCCCCAACATCCAAAAGGCAATCCAAGTGTCTAGAGATGAGCTCCACCTGGACCATGGGAGGCTTTGTAGCAACTAGTGAGAAGCCAGCATTCCCCAGAGCTAGTGAAGCCAATTCCCTTACCTCTGTCAGAAGTCACCCATGGTGCCTATCAGAACATCAAAACTCATGTGTCGTCTCCCTCAGTACCACAAGCACCTGTTACACCCTTCGGTCTGTGATAGCATCCTAACGCTCCTCATCCCTCCCCTCCCCTAACTCCACACAGCAACCAGGCTTCCCTCCTCCGAGCTCCTCATCCTTCTAATAATCAGGCTATTCTCTAGGTGCCTCCTGGTTTCAGAACACCCTCTCTATTCTCCATCCCTTGGCTCATTCGCAGATCGCCCAGCCAACCCCAGTTTGCCGGCCATATTCACGAGGTCTACTTCTTTCTGTTCTCTCTTCTCCCTCTCTCTCTGCTCTGGACTCTTCCAGATGCTTCTGGCTGCTCTTTCTTTCTCATATCCAGAACAAAAACACTCTTATACCATGGAGTGGTCATGTCGGTTCATACAGTGGAGAATGTGTGGGGTCTCGGGTCAGAAAAAGCACACTCTTGGAGCACATGTTGAAAGGCATCCTCGTGGTGCAGGCTCGCCCGGCAGAGCTGCTGCAAGGAAGGGACAGGCTCAGAGAAGCAGGATAAACAGATTCAGGTGAGGGAGTGTTGAGAGATGAGGGTGGGCAAAAGGGATACCCGGCATGGATGGCTGTAGGTAACTAGATCTGTACAACATTGAAGATGTCAGTGGGTTGGAGAAACGTAACTCAAAAGGTGAGCCTTCAATAAAAATCTCACACAAAAGCTTAGTTAAAACTCCAGAGATTTGGATTCGGCAGAGAGGAGGCACTTAAAGCCAGACACTTACTAGGATGGAATGAAGGGTACACACACACACACACA
>NC_034603.1:77694143-77699788 GCF_900095145.1 Mus pahari
AGAGAGAGAGAGAGAGAGAGAGAGAGAGAGAGAGAGAGAGAGACAGCACTTAGGAACTTTGGATAGAGGTCCGGGAAACCTCTGTAGAATAGTGAAGGAAGAACCACTTAGGAAGGTAGGAGGAAGAAGAGTCATTGATGGATTTAAAACACTCCATACCCTTTTGCCTTTTGTATCCGTAGTTGTGAAGGAAGTCCTATTACCTGGTTCGTTGACTGGTTGATTGATTGAATCAAGTACTCTAGGCTTACTTTAAAGTAGTCCAGGATGACCCTGATACCCAGTCCCCCTGCCTCTCTCTCTCTAGAGCTGGGATCACAGCTGTGTGGTTCTGGGGAATCTAACCCAGGGTTCATACATGCTCTACCAACTGAGCCTCATGCCCAGCCTGGAAAGTGTCCCCCCACTCCCCCACCCCCACCCCACCCCAGGGTTTCTCTGTGTAGCACTGGCTGTCCTGGAACTCACTCTGTAGAGTAGGCTGGCCTCAAACTCAGAGATCCGCCTGGTGCTGGGTTTAAAGTCTTGTACTACCATCACTTGGATGGAAAGCCCTAAAAGGGACTTGACTTGCAGTTTCTTATTTCTTTGCCTCCGGGAACAGCACCCTTTCCACAGGATAGATCTTAAAACGATTGAAAAGATAATGCTTGGGGCTTGGTCTCATCTTTGTTCCCTCATCCCTCTGCCCAGATTTCTTCCTGACAAGTTTTTACCACAGATTCTGACTCCTTGGGTCAATGATCCTGCCGGGTGGAGGAGACCATGCTGGGACCACTGAATGGCCTCCCTTTGTCTGGCTGTGTGTTTTCCTGACTGTTTATGGTTTCTGACAGGGTTGTTTTTGTTCTAGGGAGAGCTGGCTTGAGAAAGCCAGCTGCTGAGAAAGCCATGGGGCTCCACTTCCCTCTGGGGTGATCTCCAAGGCTCCCCCACAGAGTTGTGAGTTAGCATCCCAAAGCCATTCCTTATCCACTGGGGTCAACTGAGGCCTCTGCCTTCTTGATTTTGATAGAGGAAACTTCAGGACTTCAGGAGCCTGACTGGAGACAGGGTTCCATTTCAACCACCAACCACACGTGAAGCCCCGCCCTCCCTTGGGAGGAGGACTGAAGGTGGAGAGGAAGAGAGTAAATTGTACTTCCCTAACTTCTCCTTCCTTGTTATCAGCCACACTGCCCTCTTTCTCAGAGCATACAATGTCAATTTTAGCGAGAATTTATGTGTAGACATTTGAAAGGAGGCCGTTTGGAAAAAAGGTGATCCGAGGGAGGGTTTCAGTTTACATTTGGGATGAATCACACACACACACACACACACACACACACACACACACACACACACACACACACACTCACACACCCCAGGGATTGTAACCTGCAAACCTGAAGCCGAGTCTGCAGCTCAAGCCTGGCCACGCTATGTATGACCCTGGGCACCCCGCTGAAACCTTCAGCAGGGCAACTTTGCATGCAGCCACCACGGGCATTGGCAAGGGAGGCTGGGAGAACTTCTACCTTAGTCAGCAGGGAGCTGACCGAGTTAGCATCTCCTCTTACCCTGGGATAGGACTCTGGTCAGCTGATCTGTGTGGCCAAGATGTTCTGGCGGTGAAGAGAGGCTTGGCTAGTTTCTGTGGGTTCCAGCACATACAGTTCTCCTGTGGAGTGACAGGGGGAACACAGTGTGCTTGTCGGTGCTGAAAGCAATTGTATTTAGCCATCCCCCTTCTCTGTAGGATCTTTGCAAAGGTGCATTCTTCCGGTGAACTCCTACGTAGAACTTGAGAATCCAGCCTCAGTTCCTGTCTGGATGTCTTTTGTTTGTTGTTGGTTTTTGTTTTTGTTTTTGTCCGCATTTGTGACACTGCAAGCTAAGCCTCAGCCTCATTTCTGGGTCAGTCTTTCTTCACGTATTCCAGGCTTCTCCCCCCCCCCCCCCCGCTTTCGTCAAGCCCCTCCCACCTCTCCAACCTCCCCGTGTGCTGCATTCCTGCCCCTAAGAAGTCATGGGTTTGAGATCACATATGTAGCGTCTTCAAAGATTTCTTAGCAGTTAGGAATGCGTGTTGGAACATGTGCAGATGAAATCACGCTATGTCTGGGATTTGCTTCAAAGGACTCTAGTACAAGTGTGTGCGTGGGGGGTGTGCATGAAGCAAGAACAACCAAGGACTGATGGGTTTTTAAAGGGAATCTTAGGTGTAGAGGGGTTCGTTACGTTCTTCTCCTGTGGGTTTGAGAATTCTCATAATGACTGGCTGATCAACAAAAACGTTTTCTTTATTAACCAAGCTATGGGAGAGGTGATTTCTCCCAAGCTATGGGAGAGGTGTTTGAAGCTTCTTTGCCATGGAGTTTTTGCTTGTTTTGTTTCTGGTTTTGTTTGTTTGTTTGTTTGTTTTTGACATCTGCTTCCTCTTACAGTTGCTGACAGGCAAGTATAGCTTAGTCATTAGATGGCCATGCATCTTGACCTGCTGAGGTCAGTGTTAGAACACTCCTGTGTCCATGTCCTACATTTACCCTAGATATTTATCACCCCCTCTCTCTTTCTCTTTCTTTCTGTCTTTTCTTTGGCTCTGATTTTGTGTGTTTGTGTGAGTGAGAGACAGACAGAGATTCAGAGAGAGAGAGAGAGAGAGAGAGACAGAGACAGAGACAGAGACAGAGACAGAGACAGAGAGAGGAAGAAGAGAGAGAGGTCTGGTGTCCTGCTCTACCATTTTCTACCCTAGTCTCTTGAGACAGTGTCCCCATTAAACACAGAACAGCTGATAGCCACTAACCCACAGCAATCCTCCTGCCTCCACCCCACACGGTGCTGGGGTTATATATGCCTGATCATGATCACACCTGACTGCTTTATGGATGCTAGAGGTCTGACCCAAAGTACAGCGAACAGAATCTCTCTTCAGTGTGTGGACACATCCACAAAGAAGCAGGCAAGGACTCGCCAGACGTTTTCTTGCTTTCCACCAGCAGTGTATGGGGTGCCTGCTGGCTGATTAAATCTGTGTGGTTAAGGTTGGCTGAGCCATTCACGTCTTAGGTAGCAGTATTTGACATCGCAGCTCCTGGAGACACACGGCAGGGCCCCAGAGACGGCCAGTTCCACCAGCTGTTTGGGCTGAGGTCCAAGAGGAGCTCTGTGAGGCTCCGTGTTTGGAGGCTTTAGAGTGACTTAAAGGATGTGAACAGGCGCCAAGAAAAATTATTCAGCTTGTGTTATTTTCTCGTGTTCTGCTGATAACTGACAGGAACTCCCCCCCCCATCTTTACTTTTAAGCACTCAGAGATGTGTGTTCCATGCAAGTTATATCTTAGTGCATCTATTAAAAATTTATTTTTAGAGTAACTCTGAAAACATTTGAACTGTATAAGTTTCCCCCGATCCTGTTGACTGCTAAATATTTAAATGCCGTGTAACCAATGAAATTTTTTTATATCATCTTTCCTTTACAAAAGTGTGTTTGTTTTGATGATGAAGCACGTGACTACCTCCCTTAGTAGTAAAATGTAGAGTTGGGCTTTTCACCCATCCCCTGATTCTAGAACATCTCCCTCTCAGAGAGAGTCTTTTTGTCTCCATTTCCTCCTCCATAAACTGTATCTCTTGGTAGTTGGTCATATCATTTCCACAACGCTCGAATGAGTTATCGCCTGGGTGTTTGGGATAGTGCATTCCTATTATAAACCTTTAATCTTTGCTTATTTTTTTAATATATATATATATATATATATATATATATATATATATAGTATATTTTTGTGAGATTATGTCATTATTACTTCCAGAGAATGGAAATGTTTTGCCTCGTGTTTTCAGACTTCTACAGAGCCCGGAGCACAGCCGCTCTGCTTATGTTTTGTTGAGTGGTTGAGTCCCCGAATGAAGGACGATAGACGGATGTTCCAGAGGTTAGCCATGTGGAATGCATTAGGTTATGGTCTGCGTATGTGAGACTGACAGGGTCATGCTTATGTAGAAAGACTGCTTCTTTCTGTCTGCATCAGCATGGCTGCTGAGCTAATGAAGTAATCACCTCAAACACAAAGCTGCATGCGCACACTTGCAAACGTGTGTGTAGGTCAGAGGTTGATGTCATGAAACTTCCTTGGTCGACCTCTACCTTAGTTTTTGAATGAGAGTCTCTCCCTAACAAGAAGCTCATCGATTTGGCTGGCCTGACTGGCCAGGTGCCTTTCTGTCTCCATCTCCTGGGTGCTGAGGTTAGAGATGTGGTTCTTTCCATGGATGGTGAGTATCTAAACTCAGGTCATGTTTACATAGCAAACACTCCACCCACTGAGCTCTCTCCCTAGCCCACCAACTAGGCTTTTTATCACAGTTATCATAGTTCATTGTCTCCCAGACCCCTGTTCCTTCCACACACCTGGGCTGGGACAGGAAATGTAATGTACGGGCTAGTGTTTATTACTTTTTTGGTCAACTTGACATGATCTAGGATTGTTTGGAAAGAAGGAACTTCAGTTGAGAAAATGCCTCCATCGGATTGGCAAGTCTGAGGAGGGCGTGTTCCTGTTGAATGACTAATGTGGCAGCTTCTGGTTCACTGTGAGAGGTGCCACCCAGCCCTGGGCAGTTGGTCTTGAGAGGGCCATCAAAGGTACCTGAAGTAAGCCTGAGGTGCAAGCCAATAAACTGACTCTTTCACAGTGGCTGCTCCAGTCCCCGTTTCGAGGTTCCTGCCTTGAGTTCCTGTCTTGACCCCACTTGTTGTCGGCCTATACACCCCAGGTTGCCATTGGTCATGATGTTTAACACAGCAATAGCTAACTGGGATGAAACTCTATTGGACTGTGTGTCTATGTGAAAACATTTAGTTTTAAACCTTCTGATTAGCGGTTGAACTCTGATGCACCACCTACTTAATAAGGTGGGCTCTGCTGTGCGGTAATCTCGACACAGCAGGGACACACATGGTGGTATTTTCATGGATTATAATAAAAGTAGATAACAACCCAAAGTGCTGTTCCTTCCTGCCTTTCTGGCTCAATGTTTTATTTGGATTTAAATGCTGCTCAGACAGCTATCTCTTCCTATCCACACACTAGACAAGAAGGGGTTGCTCTATAGGGGAGAAATATGAGATTTTTTTCCATCTCTGGTATATATTCTCAGGAAGAGGCTTGGCAATGCTAGTCTGTGTTGTTTTTGATACTTTCCAGGGAGAAATCCTGAATGGGTATTGCATCTAATGCTTAAAACCGATTATTGGTCAGCTGTGAGGATCCCAGCCCTGAGGAGCTAGCTCATGGACTTGTGTTTGTTAGGAAGTGACCTATCTGTATCCAGGAAGGATTGGCATAACCTGGAGGGGAGAGTCCGTGGAGCTCACTGTGCCATTGTGGTGCGCTTCCTTCCATTGTGTATCGATCTGCACTTGTAGAGGAGGGTTATGCCTGCTGTGTTGACTATTGAACA
Source organism: Mus pahari (assembly GCF_900095145.1). Lineage (NCBI taxonomy): Eukaryota > Metazoa > Chordata > Mammalia > Rodentia > Muridae > Mus > Mus pahari. The sequence continues at coordinate 77,699,592 of NC_034603.1, forward strand.
ACAGATTTAGATGTAGGTGTTTTGAGCAGGCAATCTGGATATCCTGGCAGCTCTATACTCTAAAATCTTAATATGTGTATTTGTATCAAAAGAAATAGTGAGGGGCTGGTGAGATGGCTCAGTGGGTAAGAGCACCCGACTGCTCTTCCAAAGGTCCGGAGTTCAAATCCCAGCAACCACATGGTGGCTCATAACCA
>NC_034603.1:77699848-77700738 GCF_900095145.1 Mus pahari
AATAAATAAATCTTTAAAAAAAAAGAAGAAGAAGAAATAGTGATAACAGACTCTAAGCTTTTGTTTGTGTGTTAAACCTTTTCGTTGGAAGCTTAGAGCCAGAGTGGAGACTGGTTTGCTATGTCTCTCTAGCTGGTTGTTTCCCTCTGGTTCACCCTGCTTCTGTCTGAATCGTCATTCTCCACTTTGACAGATGTGCCTGTCTTGTGATGTTGTTTTCTGAGTTTTCTTAGAAAGACCTTTTCTGAAGAGCATGATGTTGTCTCTCCCAATCTCTGCTGTCACTGATTAAGTTTAGGTTCCTTTCTTGTCTCTATTCGATCTTTGGCAGAATCTCTCAATCTCTTTTCCATTGCCCAGTCTTGTTCTACATTTTGACCCCCAGTCTTGCCAACTGAAGGAACATGGCACCCATTCATGGGCCAAGCATTTTCTTTCAGACTGAGAATAAAACAGTCAACGAATCATTGCTTGTTCTTCCACAAGACTTATCCATCAGAGCATTTGCACAGACACACTGTGCATGGACACACAGATACACTGTACACAGACACACTGTATACAGATACACTGTGCACAGATACACTGTATACAGACACACTGTGCACAGACACTGTGCACAGATACTCTGCACAGACACTGTGTACAGACACACTGTACATAGACACTGTGTATAGATGCAATGTACACAGACACTGTGCACAGACAAGCTCTGCACAGACACACTATGCACAGACACACTGTGTATAGACACTGTGTACACACACTCTGCACAGACACACTAAGCACAGACACACTGCACAGACACACTCTGCACAGACACAGTGCACAGACATACTGCACAGACACACTGCACAGACACACTCTGCACAGACACTGCACAGACACAC
>NC_034603.1:77703188-77717552 GCF_900095145.1 Mus pahari
CTGCACAGACACAGTGCACAGACATACTGTACAGATACACTGCATAGACACACTCTGCACAGACACTGTGCACAGACACACTAAGCACAGACACACTCTGCACACACTCTGCACAGACATACTGCACAGACACACTGCACAGACACACTCTGCACAGACACACTCTGCACAGACATACTGCACAGACACACTAAGCATAGACACACTAAGCACAGACACACTCTGCACAGACACACTAAGCACAGACACACTCTGCACAGACATACTGCACAGACACACTGCACAGACACACTCTGCACAGACATACTGCACAGACACACTCTNCACTCTGTACAGACACACTGCACAGACACACTCTGCACAGACATACTGCACAGACACACTCTGCACAGACACAGTGCACAGACATACTGTACAGACACACTGCATAGATACACTCTGCACAGACTTACTGCACAGACACACTGCACAGACACACTCTGCACAGACACACTCTGCACAGACATACTGCACAGACACACTCTGCACAGACATACTGCACAGACACACTGCACAGACACACTCTGCACAGACACACTCTGCACAGACACACTAAGCACAGACACAGTGCACAGACACACTGCACAGACACACTCTGCACAGACACTGTGCACAGACATACTATGCACAGACACACTCTGCACAGACACACTCTGCACAGACAGTGCACAGACACACTCTGTACTGACACACTGTGCATAGACACTGTGTACACACACTATGAACAGACACACTCTGCACAGACACTGTGCACAGACACACTGCAGAGCACTGATGAGTAAGATTCTCCCTGATGATGACAATTCGCTGAAGCCAGAAGGATGAGGAGGGATCAGGAAGGAAAGCTGGGAAGGAACGAGTGTTTCAGGTAAACAGTTTGCTCAGAGTTCTAGAGACAGCTCATTGGATTAAGGGATCTGAAACTGAGAGAATGACTAACAGACAGAGCAATTAGGAGAGACTTGAAATGGAGTCAGAGAAACCAACCGGAGAGAATATCATAAAGGTCTTTATAGCCTGGTGCGGGGGGGGGGGGGAGGTATTTCACTTCAACCTCAGCAGGAAGTCAATGCAGGAATGGCTTTATCCAGTCTCCACTTGTTTATTACTCTTGCACTGTGAGGCACAGTGTAGAAGGAGATGAAAGAGAAGGAGCAGAGACCGATTAAAAGGATGGTATGGAAATCCAGGGGAAAGGTGATGGTGATGATGGTGGTGATGATGTTGAATGCAGCATTAGCAAGATGGTGGAGAAAGTGGGCAGGCTTAGGCTCTCTTTTAGAGATAAATCAGTGGGATCTCCTATTGGATTAGACATGAAGACACAAAGGAGAGAGGAGCCTGAGGGTGGTTGGCTTGAGTGAGTATGCAGAGGGTTTCGGAGGAAGAAAAGAACCAAGGGACTGCTAAGATGGCAGGGTCAGTGACGAGCTTGGTGTGAGAGCAGGGGCTTCAGAGTTCAGTCCCTAGGACCCAACTGAGAGCCAGGTGTGGTGGCACACATTTCCAAACTCCTGTGAGGGAGGGACATGAGGATCCGGGGGATTTGCTGTCCAGTCAGTCCAGAATGGTTAGACTCGCAAGATAGAAAGTGATCCAGAGAGAGAGAGAGTACCTGATGTCATCTTTTGGCCTCCAAATGCACACAGCTGGGCAAGCCCACCTGCATACACATGTGCACACACACACACACACCAGCAATAGCCGCATTTGGATCTATAGACTTGCCTGAGACCTCTGAGAGGAATTGCTGTGATTCCAGGTTATAAGGTTTTATTTGCAGCCACCCTCTAAAGCCGGAGTTTAGAGCAATGGCAGCCTGTAATGGAACAGGAAGAGAAGGAAGAGCAAGCCACTTAGAGGTGAAGCGGGGCACACTGCATCGCTGGAGTCTGAGGAGGAGTGGCCCATGAGCTAGGAGCAAACCCAGGTGCTTGCAGGATACACTGTTGTTCCTAGCTGCACGTGGCACAACCTTCAGGGCGTTTCTTGTTTTGAGTTGCTTCCTTGGCTGGTTCCCTGTTATTGAACTGACACAACTATTCAGGGCCAAATCATTCCCACTTATGGTTTGGGGGCTCTGTAGACTTTTGTATGAACCTCCCCAGGCTAAGACAAAGATTTTGTACCACTGTGACCTAGTGCAGGTTCTCTGGGGAAATAGGCCTCATGCCTTCCTGATTGTAAGACTATGTTATGATGCCTATTCGCAGGGGTTACATATGTGTGGAACTTGCTATGAGGCACAAGCTGGCTTCAAACTTGGGATCCTCCAGCTTCAGCCTCCCTCAGGCTGGGATTTCAATTGGGTGCCATCAGGCCTGGCTGGTGCAAATTGTTGTTTCAATGGAAGATACAAGAGCATAGTTGTTTCCTGGTCGAGGTACACCAGGCAGGAAGAACTTGGTGGTACTAGAGAGAGTTCAAGGCTCTTAAATCTTTTCTCCAGGGAGGATACAGCCATGGAGGGAGGGGAAGATGTCCAGACATCCTTCCTGGGACAAGGATGGATGGATGAATGTGGAGCCCAGTGGAGGGACTGACTTCACAACTAGAAGAATGTGTTCACGTTTGGGTCGAGGATGAAGACATCCTGATCCAGGATGAGTGATGTGCGAGGTCTTACTGCGTGCCTCTCGTGTAAGTGTGGACAAAGGTCTTCATGTGAAGGAGAACAGTCATGCCAGTCCATGGGGTCACACTCACCTGTGCTTGGTGGCTCCATCTGCATGCGTCTGTTCTCGTTTCTTGGTGCACTCTGCTTGGATTTTGCACGTAGAGCCGCACGTGGCTGAGTAGGCATCTTGCTCTCTTTGGAGCTTGTGTTCCTGTCAGTTCTGAAGGAGAATGCTTCCCTCTAGCCCCACCCCACCCCCTTTCCTACTCTTCCAGCTGTTTAGCTAATTTTCTCTCTGCTGTGACAAAGTGCTGCAGAGGAGGAGTTCAGTCCACTGTGTGTGAAGTCTGGGCAACTGGTTACGTCACACCTGCACTTGGCAAAGTTGAGAAAGATGAATGCTAGTGATGTGTTTTCATCGTCCCCTCTATTATTTATTTATTTATTTATTTATTTATTTATTTATTTATTTAATGTATGTGAGTACACTGTAGCTGTATTCAGACACACCAGAAGAAGGCACTGGATCCCATGACAGATGGTTGTGAGCCACCATGTGGTTGCTGGGAATTGAACTCAGGACCTCTGGAAGAGCAGTCAGTGCTCTTAACCCACTGAGCCATCTCTCCAGCCCCCTTTGTCCCCTTTAAAAAAAGGATTTACTAATATCAAAATTACTTGTATATGTGTGTAGGTAAGGGAAGGGGCTCTCGGAGAGCAGAGAGGGCATCGGCTCTCCTGGAGCTGGGGTTATAGATGGGTGGTTGTGAGCCACCTGATATGGGTGCTGGGAACCCAACTCCAGCCTATCACAAGAGAAGTGTAAGCTCTTAACAACAATTGAACCATCTCTCCAGCCTGCATTTATAATTTTTGTTCAATCCCGGACCCATGGGAGAATCCTGACCACACCGAGCTTAAGTCGCCCCACCTCAGTTAACCAGTTCTGGAGCTCCCTTATAGACCCACCCAGAGGTCTGTTTTCAGAGTGATTCTAAATCCTACCACGTTGACAATGAACATTAACTACCACATACCCTTACGTCCTCACAGACTTTTCTAGGAATCAGGTATGAGATACCCTCACCTGGCTATTTCTTGGCTTCTCTCAGCGTTCTTTACTTACATCTTTCTCCTAGTGTAATTGCTTGGCATATAGCTATAATTTATAGTAAAATGTGTGTGCCCTGACAGCAGAGGTCATCTCTCTTTCATTTTGGTCTCTATTCTACCTAGCACCACTCATACACATAGTAAGAGCTTAATAAAATTCTAGAAATATAACAACATCATAGCAGGCAAATTAATTGATTTGGCATGTATAAATAAGCTTATATGTAGGATAAGAGAAGAAGGAAATCTATTTAGCGCATGAGAACGGTTGTTCCAACCTTTGCTGACTTTTATACCTTTGTCATGTCATGGTCACCACGCCGTATTTGATGGACGCCAGCATCCAAAATGTCAGTTGTTGAATCTGATTTCTGAATCACTTGGAGAGCCCGGCAAGTCCTTGAAAGAGTGTAGTCTTGTCATTTTTTTGTGTCACTGGGGGCTTCACATGAGGCAGAGCCCCCAGAGCACAGTGAGACACTTAGCTACATGATTTTGTACATCTTGAAAACAATCAGAGAAACGGCCTGTTTCTCTGGAGACTAGAGGGTCTTCCTGTCTAGAGGGGTTCTCTATTTGCTGACTTGCTTTAGAGGGGAGCAGCCTGCTGTGGCCTAGGTTTTAATGTCTTTATCTGTTTTGGTCAGAATGTTATTGAAATCAGTTGACTTCAGCTTGTGTGAAGCTGAGTGGCTGAGCATTACCTCACTCTTCAACTTGTTTCTTTAAGGTGCCAGACACATCTCACACATTGCTAATGCATGCAATTCACACATCACTCATGCACAGGTAACTATGTAATAGATTACTTAATAAGCACGCATAAATATGTTTCTGCATAACTGGTTTTCGTAGCATCTTGGACTATTTTGCAACTCGTGAAACGTTATAGTAAGACAATGAATGTCTATAGAAGTAAGTGACGATAAAATACTAAGGGTTAAGAGCACTGTCTGGACAATTGGGTATGGTTGTGATTTTAGAACATTTTGTATCTGTGCCAACAAACATGGTTTTAGGTTCGTGTGTGAAACAATTTTTTACTGTGCCAAAATTGTCACATCAGTTTTACCGGAGTTGTGAAATTTGGGTAATTTTAAGTTTCCTCCTTATGTTTTTCTTGATTTTCTTAATTTTTATTAATTTTTATTAATTATTATTATTACCACCACCACCACCACCACCACCACCACCACCACCACCACCACCACCACCATCATCCTTATGACGATTCTGGGATTTGAACTTAGGATCTTGCTCATGATGGGCAAGTACTCCTACCACTAAGCTAGCCTCTAGCCCAATTTTCTAAATTTGAAGTAAATATTTTTCCTTGAAAAGTTGTGATTTCTTTTTTTGAGATGTTTGTTTTTGGTTTTGTTTTGAGACGGTGTCTTGCTGAGTAACCCAGGCTGACCTTGAACTCTGTGCAGCTCAGGCCGACTGATGTCACCACTCAGGGTCTTCCAGCTTCGGCATCCCAGCTACTGTAGGCAGGAGTTACCAAACCCATGTCGTGTGCTTTTACTTTCTGAACTCAGGAAGTCTACATTTATTTTTAAAGGTAACATTTTATTTTATTTTATATTATTTTTAAAAGCCTCAGTGGTATTTTCTTCAGTAAGAAACCTGGAGTCCTAGACGTGAAATGGTTTTTAGCCAAGAGGAGTAGAGAATAATAGAGCATGTTTACAAATAAATATTGGTCAGGAAAAAACTGAAAATGCTTTAAAATACAGAATGTGATCATGATTCTAGATATTAATTAAGTAACCCACCGTGTGTGTGTGTGTGTGTGTGTGTGTGTGTGTGTGTGTGCGCGTGTGTGTGTATGTGTGTGTGTGTGTGTGTTGTTTGCCACAGCATGTGTGTAAAGTTCAGATGACAACTTGTGGGAGTTAATTCTCTCCATTCCAACACTTGGCTTCTCCGGATGGAACTCGGGTCATCAGGCTTGGTAGTAAGCACCTCTATCCACTGAGCCATCCTGTCACTCCCCCAAGTCAGGGCATTCAGAAGATATATTCCCTTCCCCCTGAATTATTTATCTGTCTAATTCTCCATCTCTGGCAGATGTTCCAATGGCGTATGAGGGGGGTGTCCCTAATTTCTCCATTGTGTAATAGCAGAAAGACTTTCTGAATGCAGCTTAATTCTCAAGACTGAAATAGATGATTCTGAGTCGGATTTAAAATCTAAGGCATGCAAATGACTGCTCCGAAAGCCTTGGCTCAGAGCACACATGCGAATGTTGATTGAATGTATACAGGGTGGCTGTTGTTGAATGAGAAGCCAGAGTGACATTAGAAGGAAGAGAGGGTCAAGGAACACTTGGTATGTTGTGGTAGTTTATCATAGGACGTGGTATGCTATTTCATTGTAAATTATTTTTCCTGTTGTGTATGATCTTGGCTAATGTCGAGCACATACAAATCACAGCACAAATGAGAGAGATCAGAGCAGAACATAGTATTATAGACTCTGTACTTTGTGGGGTGCTGATCGTCTGGTTGACTGGCCTTGCTTTGTCTTTCAGTTCTGGCTGTGGTTTAATTCTTTTCTGCTCCCCCAACTTTTTATTTTTAATGATGTTGAGGATTGAACCCCATGCTTCCAGATGCTAGGCAAATGTTATACCTCCATGCTCTACCCTTGTCTCAACAGTGTCTACTGTCAAAAGCGAGATTTTTTTTTTTTTTTTTTGGTTGATCACAGAGTTACCCTTTGACTGGGGTTTGAAGTAAGATCTGGAGTTATGATTTCATGTCCCATCTGCCTGGCAAAGCTGTGAGAGCCACACCCAAGGACACATGCTTTAGGCTGCCCCAGCCCCCATGGTTGTTCCTGAACCATGACTGCAATCAACGTCTTTGCATTAAGGCAGTGGTTCTCAACCTTCCTAATGCTGAGACCCTTTAATATAGTTCCCCATGTTGTGGTGACCCCCCCAACCATAAAATTATCTTCATGGCTACTTCATGACTGTAATTTTGCCACTGTTATGAATTATACTGTAAATACCTGATGTGCAGGGCATCTGATACTCGAACCCCATGAAAAGGCTATTCAACCCCAAAGGGGTCTTGGCCCACTGGGGTTGAGAATGACTGTGGTAAGCCTTTTCAGATAGATGAATAGAACTGTTAAAGGAGTCCTTGTGGATTAAAGTGCTGGGTAGGCCAGTCTCTTTCTGTTGCCACAGCTGTTTGAGACGTCAGTAAAGCTCCTTGGACTCTGAATGCTCTGTTCCATTGGATGGCAGTAAGATCTCATGAGCACACTGAAGTGGCAGGTCGCCTTGATATTTACTCTTTGGCTTCTAAGCCACAGATTTACTTCTTCTTCTTGGCAGCTCGTGTGTCTGTTTCCTTTACTCCTGCAGGGTCTCTGACTCAGTACCCCCTTTTCTTCAGAAGGATGAGAGCTGAGAAGGCAGTGTGTCTAATTCAGAATTTAGTGCCCCTTAATGGCCTTAGAAGCTTGAAAGTCAGTGTCTGGGAGCCAGTGCAAGGACTCAAACAGAGATAAATATTTGTGTTTGGGCCAAGGTCTTAGAAGCAAAAGTACAATAAATGAGATTGGGAGAACACTTGAATTTTCTGAATTAGGGGTTGAGTTCCTGGAAAATCTCTTGTGCTCTATAAACTGAAGATAGAAGACTATGTTAAATTGGAAGGAGGGTGGCTCTAAACTCTCCCTGGGTCACAGTGTGCTCTGAGACAGTGACAATGCTGGAGGCCGGAGGGCAAGTTTTAACATCTAAGTTCGGAAGTTTTATGTTGTGCTGTCTGCTCTGGATTGTGGGTTAATTCAGTAGCTAGTTCGAGCTTCACTGCTGGTGATGTTCCTGGACTCCCCTCCTTTCCATTAGAAACCCCTGCAGTGGTGCTGATGGGGAGGGATAAGAGCATCAATTAACAGTCCAAGGATGGACCACGTCCTTTTCTTCATAGACTGGTTAAGATATGAGTATGCGGGTAGCTCTTTAGGGCGGTTGAAGTAAGGGTTCCTCATTCTTAAAAAGAAGTGCATGTGGCATCGTGGACATGATAATGTGAGAAGGCTAAACAGAAATCAAAACACAAACCCACAAACACCCTGTGAGGTGAATTGGGGTTGTGTGAAGGATTGTCATTGTCTCAGAGCACACCCTGACCCAGGGGAGAGTTTAGAGCCACCCTCATCCAGTTTAGCACAGTCCTCTATCTTCAGTTTATAAAGCACAAGAGATTTTCCAGGAACTCAGACTCTACTTCAGAAAACGCAAGCCTTCTCCCAACCTCATTTAGTGCCCTTTTGCTTCTAAGTGTGAACTCCTGGGTTCCCTAGCATGCATGATTGTCTGTATGTTTGTGTTACTGGTAGCCATAGGTTTATTTATAAATGTGTGTTTGCGGATGGCTACTCTACTCACTGCCATGACCTGACAAGGAGCTTCCTAAGGAAGGTAGCTTTTATTTTGGCCTGCATTTCTGGTGACATGACCCTTTGTAACTTGATGATAGGCGGTAGGCGTCGATAACAGCCTCTTAGCCAGGGGAGTAGAACTTCCTTTTGATCAGGAAGGAGAGAGAGAGAGAGAGAGAGAGAGAGAGAGAGAGAGAGAGAGAGAGAGAGAAAGGAGAGAGAGGAGAGAGAGAGAGGAGANAGCCTCTTAGCCAGGGGAGTAGAACTTCCTTTTGATCAGGAAGGAGAGAGAGAGAGAGAGAGAGAGAGAGAGAGAGAGAGAGAGAGAGAGAGAGAGAGAGAGAGAGAGAGAGAGAGAGATCTGCTTAGCTTTCTCCTTTGCTCCTTTTGATTCAGTCTGGGAACCCAGCCCAGCCCACATTCAAGCTGAGTCTCTCTCTTAAATCTCTCTGGAGTTACCTTGAAAGAGACCCCCAAAGGCTTATCTCCCAGACGATTCCAAATTTAATCCAGTTGACAACGGCAATGAAATATCATGCCATGCCTGTGTAGTCATGTGTTCCCGAGTCAGGATTCATGAAAGAGCTAAGAAGAAAGGTCACCCCAGAAACAATGAGGACAGCTGCCGTCCAGATCTTGACACCTCTCTTCTGTCCCAGGGAGTTAGCCTTCCAGTGAAAATGCCAGAGTAGGGTCCGGGATGTGGGAATGGGAGGCTGTTGTTCTCCTGTGCCAGTTCTTGATTGGAGCCTTGACTGGAGTACTTCATTCTTTGATTCAGTTGGATGCTTTGGAATGACAGGTGTCTATAAGATTACAGATAGCCCTTGACATATGATGGCTTGCCTAGTGATTTGACTTAAGTAATGATGGTGTGAAAAATCATAGACATTCACTAGAAATAGTACTTTGAGTTTTGAATTTCTATCTTCTCCTTAGCCATCACAGAGGAGAAGATACTTGATACTCTGTGTGTGTGTGTTTGTATATACACACATACTCACATGTATGTGTACTTGTTCACGTGTCCAAACACCTACAAGTGGGTGTGTGTGAAGTGGGTAGGAGGGCAATATCAATTGACTTTCTCAATTGCTCTCCACCCCGTGACTTGAGCACAGGCTCTTTCTCTGAACTTGGAGCTTATTGCTTCAGCTAGACTGGATGGCCATCCAGCGCCAAGGATGCTCCTCTAGCCCCCCAGAGCTGGGTTATAGGCACACATTAATAGGACTGATTTTCTTTTATATGGGTGCTGGTGACCGACCTTCAGGTCCTCATGCTTGTGTGACAAGCACTTTACCAACTGAGCCACGCTCCCAGCCTCACTCTATGACTTTCTCATGATAAGGAGCGTCGGCAGCCAATTCTCTAGCCGCATAGTGTGCTAGTAAGCTGTGAGGTGTGGTAGGTTAGGTGTACTCAGGGTGTTTTGTGATTTAGGGTCGTTTCCATTAGTTGTCTTCTTCTTAGTAGTGGTGTCTACAGTGGGGCCAGCCACACACTCATTGGTATGTCAGTCTCCTGGTCTGAAGGAGAAAAAGCACCATGAAGTGGATTAGGCACTTCAGAGAGCGGTGCTTAAAGGGTACCATGGGCAGAGGCAGTCCAGGCACACTATTATCCGAAGTAGGTGTCAATTGTAGTGACGGGAATTGCTGTCTCCTCTCCTGAATGGAGATAGCACTGTGAGCGACCTTCCACCGAGAGCCAGCTAATCTCCTTGTTCTAAGAGTCCAGTATGTATGCCCAGCCACTATCCGTAACCCACCATTGTAGGTTTGTCGTGAGAGCCCTGGGAAATTGAGGCAAGGAAGTTGGCTGATAGCCATGGTGGGTTACCTTTTTGCTTGTTTGTTTGTTTTTCCACCAATTACCGTGGAATCTGCTGGTCCATATGGCCTGAGTGACAAGGCGTATTTTGCACCACGCCCAGGTTGCTACTCAGTTCACATTTCGGTTATCTGCTCCCTCCAGAGCTCCAAATGTCAATCACATCCCAAGGAGTGGGAGGGATAATGGGTTGAAAGAGGGAAGGAGGGAAAGTTGGTGCAGCAGTCACAGCTAGGGGCAAGACTTTGTTCCCACTAGATCCAGGAGCCTGTCGAGAGGTCCTGAGTTCAATTCCCATCAATGACATGGTGGCTCACAACCATCTGTAATGGGATCCAATGCCCTCTTTTGGTGTGTCTGAAGACAGTTACAGTGTACTCATATAAATAGAATAAGTAAATAAAATCTAAATAAAAAGCCCCAACCCCTCCCAAAACACCCTCCCCCCCAAGACTAGCAGGATTGTTCATCGGCCCTGTCTGTTATTTCTCATTGATTGCAGAGGCCCCTGCACACGTCAGCAGTCAAGACATGCATGTAGCAGGTCCCGCTATTGCTTCCAGAGGTCAGGGACCTTGTAGAACAGGGATCTAGAGGCAGAGGTGGTACTCGCTGTAGCCAGAGGTGAGGACTTGAGTTGCACTTATATGGAAGCCGATCAATACCTATACTTGACTGGAAAGCTCCCCTGGGTTCTGAAGGAGAAGGCAAGCAGAGAGACATCAGGGACGCTGCACAGACTATATCCAGGCCCATGCTACACTTCATGTAGCCCAGTGAGGGAAGTGCGGTTCAGGGCCCAGGCATGCCCGGCTCCCCTCTGATCTCACTGGAATATTGTACCTTATTTACTTGCTCATTCTAAAGTTCAGTTTCTCATCTGCACAGTGGGAATAACAACTCATTATGCAACCGAGAGGTTAGCACGGGACGTATCTGCCCGGGCCTTGCTTTGGGCCTTGCATTAAGGGTACTGACCAATCCCCAGCTTGTGCACAGTAGCAAATGAATACGCAGATGACTCTGTAGTCGTGTAAGAGGGAGGGGGAGCGGAGGAGATAAGGGATGGCAGGCAGTTTGTGAGAAGACGATAGAAATCAGTCAGTCTGTCGGTCTGTGTCTGTGTCTGTCTCTCTGTCCCTCTGTCAGTCTATCTCTGCCTCTCTGTCTCTGCCTGCCTGCCTGCCTGTCAGTCTGCCTCTGTGTGTGTGTGTGTGTGTGTGGACACGCACGCTCGCATGTGGAGAGAGAGAGAGAGAGAGAGAGAGAGAGAGAGAGAGAGAGAGAGAGAGAGCAAGCTTATCTTGTGTATTGTATGGACGCATGACTTGTCAATTAAAAAAACCTATGGCCAATAGGAAAGGGTAGAACAGGAGGTGGGACATCTGGGAGGAGAAAGAATTCTGAGATAGAGCAAGGCGTGGGAGATTCCCCGGGAAGATATGATGAGACAGATACATGTTACCTGAACACAGGTAACCAGCCATGAGGCGGACTGTAGATTAGTCAGTGGGTTCATTTACGTTATGATCTAGTCAGAGAAGAGTCTAGCTGTGTGGCCAAGGAATCAAGGCGTTTATAAATATATTTTGAATCTGGGTCTTATTTCTGAAAGCATGGGGCTGGGAGGAAGAACCAGGTTGAACTTTGTGTATGTGTGTGTGTGTGTGTGTGTGTGTGTGTGTGTGTTGCAGAGGAAAAAAAAAAACTAAGATATTCCAGGATATGAAAGGTTGTAGGTATGACCTGGACCAAAGGAATACAGCCCAGACTAAAGTTAGGTGTCCTGATTGGTTGGTGCTACTTGCCAGCTTGTCACAAGGTAGAATTCCTTGGGAGGACTCTAGACCAAATGGGTCTATGGGTGTCTTTGGGGGACTGTCTTGAGCGCCTTAATAGGTTCAGGAGGACTCTGACTGGAAGGAGGAGCCCTTGGCAGCGCCACTCCGGGCCGGGTAAGGGTTGAGAAAGCTGGCCCAGCTCTAAGCATGCATGCATTCATGTCTCTCTGCTCCTGACTGTGAACACGATAGGATCGGCTGTCCCATGCTCCCCCTGCTGTGGCTTCCCCACAGTGATAGACTTTGACACAGAATTGGGACGCAGCATCAACCCATTCTCCTCAGAGTTCTTTGCTGTCAGGGTATTTTATTACACCGATCGAAATGAAAGCAAGACAAGTGTTGGAAAAGAGGGCTTCCATCTAACTGCCTCTTGGTTATTCCTTTGGGGTGTGTGGGGGGGTCTTTTTTATATTTCTCACTGTTCAAGGAAGGGAAAGGTTTGCTCTAGCTCACAGGTTCCTGGTAGGGAAGGTCTGGCACTAGGACTATGGATCTGCATAGACAAATCAGCAGAGAGCTTGAGTCAGTAGTGGGGCTAGCCTAAAATCCCAGGCACCACCCCTGTGTTGTTACCTCAGCCAAAGCGTCCCCATTTCCCAAGGTTCTACAACATTCCAAAACAGCACCAGTAGCTGGGAACCCCTGAAAGTGGAATTATTGATGGTTGTGGGCCACTAGGTGGGTGCTGGAAACTGAATCCAGGCCTCTACAAGAGCAAGTGTTCTTAACCGCTGATTCATCTCTCTAACTTCCCCCACCCCGTGACTGCATGAGAAGAGTGTAAATTTATAGGCGCTCAGGGCGGTGGCGGGCGGGGGTCGGGGCGCAGTTTGCAGGGAAGTGTGGGCACATTTTGCAGAGAAGAGACCTGGAATTCAATCTTTCAATCTCAAGGGTTTGTTCACCCTTGTAGTTTAGGCCACGGGGGAAGTTGGCTACTCCATGTGTCCTTCCAGAAGCCTCTGGGAACTCACCTGAACATTCTATAAATTAGTCCAAACGTTTTAGGAGAGACAATTCCGAGCTGTGGATAAGGCAACAGAGCGCTATATAATATTGTTTTGTATCTCACAACCCCGCTCAATGCTAAAAAATATATACCGCCGGGCAATGGTGGCACATGCCTTTAATCCCAGTACTTGGGGGCAGAAGCAGGCGGATTTCTGAATTTGAGGCCAGCCTGGTCTACAGAGATCCAGGACAACCAGGGCTACACAGAGAAACTCTCTCTCTCTCTCTCTCTCTCTCTCTCTCTCTCTCATTTTTGCTGGATTGTTCTTGTTCTTGTTTGGCAAAGCCTCTGTCCCAACATGGTAACAAAGATAAACAATGTATGCAGTCTGCAAGTTCAGAGACTGTGACTTGACAGGGAAGAAGGAAGCTGTCTTGGCAATGCTCAACAGAGATGCTGGGTCTTCTCTCCCCTCTCCTCCCCTCCTCTTCCTTCCCTTCTCCTCCCTTCTCTTCCCTTCTTCCCTCCTCTTTTCCCTCTTCTTCCCTCTCTCTTCTGTGTCTCTGTCTCTGCTTCTCTGTCTCTCTCTCTCTCTGTCTCTGTCTGTCTGTCTGTCTGTCTGTCTGTCTGTCTGTCTGTCTGTCTCTCTCTCTCTCTCTCTCTCTCATATCCCAACATATCTTTTCTTTACATAGAGAAGACATAGGGATTTTTTGTTTGTTTGTTTGTTTTACATAGCCCTAGCTATCCTGTGTCTCGCTACATAGACCAGGTTGGCCTCCAAATCACAGAGATGCACAGTCTTAAAGGATTAAAAGTGTGGCTACCATGCCTGGCTTGTAAAATTTCCATTTTGCTCTTCTTTCCTTTGGATCTTTCAATGAGAAGCCATAGGAAGAGTTGGGGATATAGAAAGGGACGGGTGCTAGAAATCTTTTAAAGAAAGCTTCTACTTTCTGAGCACTCATTGAGTGAAATGCTTGTTGAAAAAAAAAAAGATCAAAAACAATCAAAACTGGGAGGTTATAGAAAAAAAATTCATTAAAAACCAGTGTGCATTTTTGGGCCAGAAAGATGGCTCTGCCATTTACATATTTGCCTTGTAAGCACGAGGGTCTTAGTTTGAGCCCCAAGGCTCATGTTTAATCAAAAAGATGGCATGATGGTGTGCTTCTGACCCAGGTGATGGGGAGGCAGGGAGGTGGTCCCTGGAGCTTCTGGGCCAGCTGATCTAGCCTGATTGATTGGCGAGCACCAGGCCAGGCGGACAGAGCCTGAGGAATAATGGCTGCCTGGGGTTGGTATCTTGTTTCTCCACACATGCGAACACATGTACCCGCACACTAGTGAACATGCAAACAAATATCTACACACACAAACACACACACAGGCACCCCCCCCCATCCCCACACATACATACACAGGCACACATACACACACAAATACACACACACACAGGCACACATACACACACAAACACACACACACACAGGCAACCCCCCATCCCCACACATACATACACAGGCACACATACACACACACACACACACACACACACA
>NC_034603.1:77717611-77733519 GCF_900095145.1 Mus pahari
GCACCCCCCCACCCCCACACATACATACACAGGCACACATACAGACACACACACACACACACACACAGGCATCCCCCATCCTCACACATACATACATAGGCACACATACAGACACACACACACACACACACACACACACACACACACACAAAATTGATCTTTTTTTGGACCACTATGTTTTGTTTTCATTACTTCTTTGAGACAGAAATACAATGGATGTTGATCACGGTCATCCTTATGAGCCATCCCAATTCCTTTCAGTTCCATTCATCTCCCCTACTGACCAAATACTGTATCCCGTTGTTTTCTTGTTTTTTCTTTTTGGATATTTTCTTTATTTACATTTCAATTGTTTCCCCATTTCCAGGTTTCCCCTGCGGAAACTCCCTATTCCATCCCCCTCTCTCCCTGCCTCGATGAAGGTGCTCTCCCACCTACCCCTCTGTTGAACATTTGCTCATGCCCTGTCCACGTCATATGTGTGTGTGTGTGTGTGTGTGTGTGTGTGTGTGTGTACTTACACACACGTAGTGTGCAGGTGCTGGTGCACATGAAGGCCAGAAATCAAAAATCAGGTGTATTCCTCTTTGAAACACAGTCTCTCACTGGATGGGGGCTCACCCATTTTTCTAGCCCAGCTGGCCAGGTATCCCCAGGCATCCTCCTGTCTCTGCTTCCTGATGCTTACAGATGCTTGCTACGCTGTATCTGTACCTGGCTTTTATGCAGGTGCAGGAACTGAATTTGTTTGTTTCCCAAGCTCTTTACTGACTGGGTAATACTCTTGATTCTGCCCTTTTTTTTTTTTTTTTTTTTTTAAATTTCTGATTTTTAAAGCTTCATTTATATATCCTATTTTTAATTGCACTTAATAGCAAGTTTTATTATAACATTTCACTCATATATAAAATATGCTTTGACTATACTCATCTTCCTATTCTCTGCCTTTATTCTCCTCTCCGTTCAACTGATAGTCTCCTTCCACTTCCCGTCATTTTAAACATCTGGATTATGCATAGGACAGGAAATGTGGTGTCTGTCTGAGTCTGGTCTGTTCCATGTAACATTATCTCCAGGTCTATCCATTTTCCTGAAAATGGCGTCATTTCATTCTTTAGGATTGAGTAATACTCTACTGTGTATATTTACCACATTTTCACTATCCATCATCTGTGGATGGGCTTTTAGGTTGGCTCTCTAACTTGCCTACTGTAAACAGTGTTTCAGGCCTCTTTTGACCTTTCTTCCCCATAGGATCCTTTCTTTGACTCTTACTCAAATTTATATATATATATATATATATATATATATATATATATATATATATTTTCATGATATATATCATATATATGATGCTTCCATTACATATAAATATGCTTATATATTCTATATATTGTATTTATTTATATCTATATCTATCTATCTATATATACACACACACATATATATAACTATAAAGTAACACACGTACAAAAAAGATCAAGCATCTAAACTCTCCTTATATCTTTATTTTTTTTCCTCACCATTCCGTTCTCTGATTCCTTGTATGTAATTTGTGGTTTCGACGGGTCTGCAGATTTTCCCCTTCAATGAAGCCCCAGTGAAGGTGCTCACAAAGAGCCTCATGTTAAACTTAAATGGAGAATGTGTCTCATCTGTATGCAGTTGATGTATAGATGAGGGATGAGGGAGCCACCCTGAAAAAGTCATTTTTCAGTTCTTTTCTGGGGCACTAACCTGGAGCCCCCAAACCATGGCGGGTGCTGGGAACAGTGAGAACATTAATTGATGAAAGGGTGTTTTTGTTTTTGTTTTTTAGGAATGGGGAAACTTCTTAGGGAGAATTAGGCAATCTTCCTGCCTAGAAATGTACCAAGAGGGTGGCAGGGTCACTGAAATCCCTTTTGTTTAGTCTGTTTATTTTATTCTGCATGTCCACCATAAAGCCAGATGTGATAGTGATAGTGATCCTGGGTGTTTAGTCTGTTCTGGGACAATTGACTCCACTAACAGGGACCCAAAGGTCCAGGTAGATGGAGATTGCTGCAGGACAAGACAGTCATTATATCCATTAAGAGACCAGAGCCCCTTGGGACTCTGAGCTCACAGGACACACAGATATTCCCAAGACTCAGCAACTTGCAATCACCAATCACAGCCCCAGCTTTCAAATATTCACCTACTTTCCTGCTAAAGTAATTTATATCAGACAGACTGGCAGACTTATCGACATCATCAGAACACCCTCAGGGAGAGGGTTCAGAGTCCAAAAGAGATGCTATAGCTACTCAAGAGCAGTCATCCTTGTGACCTTAGCTGTGAAGTTGATAAAGTACTCCTCTTAAATACCAGGCATCAATTACTGAGCCAATTACCTGGTTGATTGACCAAATGTTTTCCATTCTTGCACTGGGGGTGAGGGAGGACAGATGGGACACACTAAAGTCTAGAAAGGTTAAAATATCTTGAGCATAGTCCCCAGAAGATGGCTTAATTTTTTTTATTGAGTCTAGAGCCTTTTGGTAGACCTTGGTCATGCTCCTACAGCTCCTGGCAAACATCTTTATGACCTGCACGTAGTATCTGGAGAAGCCATGTCAGAGAAGCAGGAAATCCCAACCATGTCCTTCTCCACAACAGTTTTCTGTGGATCCTGAGATTTATATATAGCACAGACACAGCTCAGCCATAAGCCTCCCACAAGTAGCCACGTGATGAAGAACAATTTCAGTTGAAACACTAAATGCAATTGTGTTATATGGGAAAGCCAATTCTCTGTATGTGTAGAAGCTCTATGTACCAAGGTAAGGGAAATCTTATAAGATTATTATATCCAGGAATAATTAAATAAACCATCTTCATATATATTTTTGTACATATATTTGTATGTGCATATATATGTTTAAAAATATACACATACTTTTCTATGTGCATATATATTTAAAATTGAAAAATAAAATTTGTATATATCATTATTTTGTGTCAGTGTATGCCTATGCATTGTGAATGAAGTGCCCTTGAAGGCTAGAAGTGGGCATATTATAACCCCTGGAACTGGAGTTACAGATGGTTCTGGGCTACCATGTGGCTGCTGAGAGCCAAACATGGAGAGCTCATTAGGAATAAACCATCTCTCCAGCCCTTCCATTTTTGATTAGACACTGTAACCATATTGGGAATAATCTTTAGGTACCAGATGTATGAGACACTAGGGAGCACATATGAACCTATCTATACCTTTCACTTGTCCCTGTGATCATATAGAGAGTAGAGGACTGTTCTTACAGTGTGATTTTTTTTTTTTTTTTTTTTTTTTTTTTTTTTGCTTGTGCTCGGTCTTGGAGATGAACTGGTTTACATGTCTGAAGGGGACTACCCAAAACAGTTTCTAGTCTTATTGCCCAAGACTAGAGAACGTGACTTCTTCTGACACATTGAGCTATGACATTGCCTGAAGTGATATTTGTTCATTACAGTGATCATGACTCATTCAGGAGTACAGACTGAAGGCTTCTGTTTTCCTATAGGACTGAGTAATGTTCCCATTATGGGCTACATGAGGATCTGAAATGCTATTGAAATATTAGTTCACTAGTACAAAGTGAACCACACCAAAAATAAGTAATTTGCTTTTATAGATTAGCGTTCTCTTTCCAGAGAATCTCCTATTTCAGTTTTGTGGCTTTCCAGGAGTCGTTCCCCAGAAGTTGGACATCATGGACCCCTCAGTAAACATGTCACCATTAAGTGAAGCAGGAAGCCCGGAAGCCATAGCTGAATAAAAGACAAGCTGCCGTGGTTTGTTACCAGGATGTATTTTGAAAACCATACTCTTACCAATGTCTGGTCTCCCTATGTAGATCATGACAGGGCAAAGGATTAGACTGTGTTTGTTTGTTTGTTTGTTTGTTTGTTTTAGCTGGAGAGTTTGAATTACAGGATTGAAAAGTACTGCCATATTTTCTCACTACTATTTCTTTACTGTCTTGTCAGGGAGCATGAGGTATTGCAGAGTGTACCAAAGACCCAGAGAAAAGGCTAGATAATCATCTTATGGTTTTTCTGCCCATTTAGCATTGAATTAGAAAGACCCCGAAGGAGGCCAGCTTCCCTCCCCCCCCCAGTCATAGAGAAAGAGAAAAGCCTGCTCCTTCCTTATGGAATGGAGACCACACAGGGGAGTGCAATTTCATTGTTACATTTCGATACATTTCAGATACACTCAAAAGTAACGGTACTCTAAGGAGCCACGCAATTTCATTGTTATTTACATTTTGATACACTTCAGATACACTTAAAAGTAACATACTCTAATGAGCCCTCATCCCCAAGCTTCAACATTTACCAGCTCATGGCTACTCCTTTTTCATTTTAATCTCCAGTTCCCAGGTCTCTCCTGTCGTCCACATTATTTTGAAGCAAATCCTAGAAGCACATCATTGTAAGCATTTCAGGGTTTATATCTTAAAAAAAAAAACAAAAAACAAAACAAAAAAAAAACCGAACCTGTCTAAAACTTTCAAAACTCAGCGTGCATTTTGAAAAGATAACCACATCCCTAAATTTCTTCCCAATCTCTTCATATATTTTTCTTTCAGAGCTGTTTTTCACCCACATCCTTTTGATAATGGCTCGTGAATAGAGTAGCCCCTAAATAAGGAAGATGTAGCCTTGCAAAGGGGATTCCCCACATGACCTCTGCCAGCCTCCTCCTTGCACTCAAGTAGAGAGAACCTCGATGGGATTTACATTTGGGCTGTTTCCAGAGAGCATGTAGTCAGCACCAAATTGCTAACAAGCCAGAAAATACTTTAAACGCACCAAGTCTTTAAAAAAAAAAAAAAAGTGCCCCAGCGCACGGAACTTTAAGAGCAGCATTCTGGCTGCTCACATTCCGACATGTTCTCTGACCGGACCATGATTCCCTGTCCACCTGGCTACCTTCTTTCCCCTCCGTTTTCTTGTTTTCTTGTCTCTTTTGTTCATCTTCTCTACTGTCAGATCTTCCCATTTCCCTGTAGCACACAGTCGAGCTTCATTTGCCCACCATGTGTCCGATGTCCCCTCCAGTATTTTTTCATTTAGTACTTCTGAATTGAGATCCATAGTATTAATTACATGCTTGTTTATGGGACACAGTATAGTGATGCTGCTGCTGCTGCTGGTGGTAGTGCTGGTGCTAAGAGTAATAATGGTGCTATGGTGCTGTGGTGATATGGTAGTGGTGGGGATTGCGGTGGGAGCAGTGGTGATGATGGTGATGGCGGTGGTAGTGGTGATGATGATGATGATGGTTGTAGTGGTATATCGATGGTCTGTCTTGACACCCAGCTTCTGAATAACGACAGAGACTTATATTTATTTATAACTGCTTAGGCTTTATAGTTTGGGCTTGCTCTCAACTAGCTTGTATAGCTTAATAACTCATTTATGCTAATCCACATTCCACACATGGCCAGTTATCTTCCTGGGACAGCCCACTTCCTCCAGTTCTGGCTGGTGAATCTCCCCATGCATGATCTTTCCCAGAGTTCCTCTCTCTGTCTGGATGTCCCACCTTTCCCCTCCTGTCCTGCTATAGGCCATCAGATCTTTATTAAACCAAACCAATCAGAAGGTGATGGAGAAGTATGTTTACAAAATATGGTGCAGGTGTTGAGCAATTAGAATAACAATGCCAAAGTCCGGACAGTGCTTAACACTCTGCAGGTACAGAAATCATTTGAACAAAGCAAAGACAACCTTTACACAGTGCACAAGAAGATTATCCCAGCGATGGTGGGGGGTAGTGAAGATGCTCATCAGTCAGGGTTCTCTAGAGGAGAAGAACCCACAGAATGAATATAACTTACAGGGGTTCTAGATTAGACGGGCTTACAGGATATGTGCTGAGTAAGTAGTCTAGCTATCTTCATGCTGGAGAGGCTGAGAACTGGGTAGCCGCTCTGTCCATTGGGGCAAGTGCCTCAATAGTACCTGGATTACAGTGATGATCTGGAGGACTCCTGGAGAGCTTCCGGTCCTTCATTTCACCTAAGAAGCTGGGTTCTGATGTCAGCTAAGGATAGCAGAAATATCAGTGGCAATGGCGAGTGGATCTGCTCACCAGCCGGGAGGGAAGGCGAGGGACCAAAAGGAGCTCCGCTTTCCCCTTCAAATCTCTTCATACTTGCTCACTGTGGGGGTGAGGGAGGGAAAGGAGGGGGGAGGGAAAGAAGGGGAGGGTTCCTCTGATTTTTTTCATCCTTTCCTCAAGGAAATGACCTCACAGACCAACCCAGAGATGCTTCTTTTAGTTGATTAGAGATCCACTCAAGAGGATAGCCAAGATTCACTATCACAACAGTGAGCTCTCATGTACCACCAAGTAGGTTATTAACGGCTACCCATAGCACCGCTTTCTCTGTGAGACATTTTCTTCTCTGTGTCTGACTTTCCTGCTCTCGTCTTCAGAGTGCAATGTTGATATCATCCACCACAGACATTCGCCGCTATCCATAATATTGGAATTTCCTATCTGCTGACTCCTTCGAAGCAGAATTTGTATAGTAATGAATTTTATACCTTGTTAAGTCTACTTTAGTGAATTATTGCCAGTTTCAGTTCAGCGATTTAGTTAGCACAGTGAAGAACTTAACTTTGAATTTAGTTATTTAAAAAAAGATTTATTTTATTATTTTTGATTGTAATTAGCTTGCCTGTGGGTAGGTACGTGCATACGAGGGCAGTGCCCAAGGAGTCCAGAAGAGGGTGCCATATGTTCTGGAGAAGGAGTTATAGGCAGCTGTGAGCTGGCTATGTGATGCTAGGAACTGGACTCTCTAGGTTTCTTTTAATCTTCCCCTCCCTCCCTCCCTCCCTCCCTCCCTCCCTCTTCCCCCCTCTTCCCAGACAGGATTTCTCTGTGTAGGCCTGGCTTTTCTGACTCACACTGTAGACCAGCCTGGCCTCAAACTCAGAGATCCTCCCGCCTCTGCCTCCTGAGTGCTGGCATTAAAGGCGTGCACCACCACTTCGAGGCACCACCACTACGAGGCTACGAACCTTGGTCTTCTAGAAGAGCCGCGTGTGCTCTTAGCCACCTGAATCAACTCTGCAGCCTCCAGGAATTTAATTTTTACAACTCTTACAACTCGCTTGGTTGTAGGGGAAGTATCAGGCACCTAGGAGGACAGGGGTTTTAGCATTTATTAGGTGGGAAATGGTGAGATTGAAAAACTTTATCTAGACATACTCTATGCTGGGCAAGCGGTTCTCGACCCTGGCTGGAATCTAAGTTACCGTGGAGCTTAAAATGTGTGTTTTTTTGTGTGTGACAGAGATAGATAGAAAATATGTGAATGTGTGTGAGAGAAATAGAAACTGTGTTTGTGTGTGTGTGTGTGTGTGTGTGTGTGTGAGAGAGAGAGAGAGAGAGAGAGAGAGAGAGAGAGAGAGAGAGAGAGAGAGTGTTTTGAGGTCATACTCTTAGAAATCCTGAGTCTGTAGCGTTGGACTTGCTCCCATAGTTGGTGGGCACACTGACCGTGGGGTTCACGTTGTGTGAGCTGTTGAGAAATGTAATTTTAGCACAAGTCACACAAGGGAAGGAACTCCAAGGATGTCATTGGAAGTCATAAGGCACCTATGACAACTCATTCTACTAACCTCATATTAAAATAAAATAAAATTTCAAAAAGCACAAATGTGGAAGGGAGGGAGGGAAATATGAAAAAGAAAAAAAAACTAAATGAAGTGGACTCATCTTTAAGATTGTAGAGGGGGATGGGAGGGTGAGGGAGGGGCTACGTGAGGCAGGGGCGAGGAGGAGAGAAGGTCTGCTATCGGGATGTAAAGTGAATCAATAAATTAATGGAGGGGAAAAAAGAGACTATATTTCAAATCCTAGTTGTGATGGATTGTGGTAACTGTCAACGTAACATGATCCAGAGTCTCCTGGGAAATGGACCCCTGGGTATTCTATTAAGGAACCATATTGATTCTGTTATATGGCTGTAGGAAGAACCATTCCAATTGTGGATCAGGCAATGGACTGGGCAAGAGAACCTGTATTGCATAAAACAGAGACAGTGAGCCAGCAGTAGCTCCCATGTCTTCCTGGCTCTCTTCTAACTGCTACAATGTGGCCAGCTGCTTCAAGCTCCGCTGTCTAGACTTCCCCATCACTGTGGATTGTACTTTGAACTGTGAGCTGATCTAAGGCTTTTCTCTTAACTTGCTGGTGTTCGGCTATGCTATCACAGCAACAGGAAAATAAACCAAGACACCAGTTCTGCTACTCAGTTGCAGTGTGATCTTAAAGAAAGTTCCTCACTGTAAACAAACTGGAGCTGACAGACAGCCACACCAGGCCACCCACGGACTCAACTGACACAGTGTACTTAAAGAACTCTGTCAGTGCCTGTGGAGACTGGGTCAAAGCTCAAAGGATGCTTCCCTTCCCCCTCCTCTGCCTCTCCCTTATCATTTTCATCTTCCTTCACTCTTTCCTAGCTCCCTTCCTTCCTCCCTTCCTCCTTGTCTCCCTCCCTCCCTTTCTTACATTCTTTCCTTCCTCCCCCTCCTCCTCCCTCCTCCTTTTCTATCTCTCTCTCTTCCTTTTCTTTCTTCCCTTTCTCCTCCCCCTCTCCCCTCCCTACCCCCGCCTCCCTCCCACCTTCCCTCTTTCCCTCTCTTCCTTCCTTCCTTCTTTCCTTACACCTCCCATGCCTCTCTGTGGTTTGCTCTGTTCAGACAGCCACGAAAAGGATAATGAACATTCAGTAAACAGATATTTATGATGAGGGACACTGGACAAAATTTTTGTTGCTGCCATGGAACTTACACTCTTGAGGAGAAGACAGACAGTAAGTCAGTAATAGGAAATGTGAACATAAAAGCGCAGAGATAATACGTTGAGGATAGTAAATGAATGGTGTCATGAGAACTGTTTTACAGAACTGGGGAAGGGTTTGTGAGGTTCTGTGGGGTTTCCATGGATGTGCTGAATTCAGAAGGTTAAAACTGCTAGCAGCGCCAGGCCTGGTGGCGCAGGCCTTTAATCCCAGCACTCGGGAGGCAGAGGCAGGTGGATTTCTGAGTTCGAGGCCAACCTGGTCTACAAAGTGAGTTCCAGGACAGCCAGGGCTACAGAGAAACCCTGTCTCGAAAAACCAAAAAAACAAACAAACAAACAAACAAACAAAACTGCTAGCAGCTGGAACTCTCCCTGTAGAGGGGACCAGGCCAGCTGCTAAGAGATCCATTCTGCCTTCTTAATAAACACGATTCTAAGTTTTCAAATGAGCTTTCCAATATTTCTTCTCTAAACTTTGTGTAATCCCCCACCCACCCAAGATGTTGTACTCCGTACGGAGTCTCAGTGATGTGCAGCAGCGTGTGGTTTGTGGAGTTGTGTTGCTTGAGGCTCCTTGCCCTCTTCCTACTGGCTTGTGTAAAGGCAGCTTTAGCTCTGCACCTCCTGCTTCCTCTGGGCTCCATTAGCTGCTTTGCATATGGTCCTTGTAGTTTAATGGCATCTAATGACACTTTTCTGTGAGCTTTGTTGCCAGATCCACTTGGAACCCGAGGCCAGATGCAAGTTGTAGGGAGAGGGCAGCCAAGGCTTCCAGGTCCCCAGGAACTTGGCTAGAAGCCCCATTCACGCCAGAAAACACACTAGAAAAAGTAAACTTGGCACTGGCCATCTGCAGTTCTTCCTCTTGGGAAGCCATGACAGTAGTCGCAGACCTCCAGAGTCACGCTCGCCAGTCTTCAGTGGCACTGACAAATTCTGAGACACCCGATTATCTCAGGGTGGCACTTTTTGCCAGCCGTGTGGGGCTGCATGCTGTTTGGGTTGGCCCCGGAGCACAGCCCTGTATTTTATGTAATAAGACCCATCAGAAAAGGCCTTTGTGCTTCCCCCCACCGAGCGGGCACTGGGCGGGACCTCATTTGTACCCCATCATTTTATGTACACTTGATGCTAGGACGTTTCTATGTGGCCTAGTAATTTTTTTTTTCTTTCTAAAAAAATTTTTTTTTCTCATCCCAGTACTGTTTTGCCTCCAGTCTGAATCCACATGACCTGGCTTTGGTTTAAAGATGAATGCAGCTGAGACTCAGTGTGTGCTGGGAGGGTACTGTTTTCAGAGAAACCCTTCCCCCCAAAACATGCACTCACATGTACATACACATAAACACACATTTGCGTGTGCATGCCAATGAAACACTGTGTGTGTGTGTGTGTGTGTGTGTGTGTGTGTGTGTAGTCAGGCTGGCTCCTCTTTTCCAGTCTGTACCAAGAAAAGGGCATACAAGAAACAGACAAGATTCCCTCTGAGAATCCCTGTATTCTGTTCTCATCTAAGGTAAAGCCTATTTTCTGACTTTAAACAATTTCTGGCTTGGATTATCAAAGGAAAGGTCGATCAATGTTCTTGGCCACTTAACTTTGCTATTCATCTCTTTCTTTCCCTGATGAGTCCCCCCCCCCCGCCCCCTCCCGCTCCCGACACAGTGTTAAATGTGAGCAGGAGGTGTTGGCAGCCTCCTTGAGGGACCAGATTGCTCTGAAATAAACACAGCTGGAAACCGACCACCTATTGTTTTTCTTTCTGTTAGGAAATGAAAGAGCCATTTATCAAAGGCTAGAGCACTGGGCTCCTAGAGTTACTGCAGAGGGGATTTATAACTGCGGGGCTGGTTAATGATCAATGCCACCTCTGGGTGTCTGAATGGGCATGCTAACCTTCTGCCTCCCTGAGTGGCTTCCACTGCCCTGGAACAATGAACTTTCTGGACTTGCTACCACACAAGCGCAGGAGGTGGAGCCTGCTGTGGTTTTTTTTTTTTTTTTTTTTTTTTTTTTTGCCTCCAGCTGAAGCTTAGCTTTGGAGCTTAGCAAAGGATGGCTTCTGCTGGGGGTTCCTTCTGCTGGCTCCAAGTTTGCAGCTTTGCACAGACCTCCTGGAAGCCAATGAAGCTTCTGGAGATGGTCACGTAAGTTCTGGAAGGTGGTAGAGATGTGTGCGGTTTTCAGGTGACTTGGTTTACATCTTTAAGAAAAGAGGACACTTTTCTAAGTGATGGTCGGCTGCTCAGTCTCCTGAGGTTTATTCTGGTTGCTGTCACAGGAGTTGAATGGTTTGGAAATTTATACTTGTGAAAACTTGGAACACTGTGAAAATGTCTAACTTGTAGAGAGTGGGGGGTCGGAGGAGACAGGAGGCTGCAAACTCAGGGGCAGAGTGGTGTGCGGTGCTGGGTGTACTTGGGACGTTGGGGGAGAACTATGGGCAGGCTGTGTTACTGTTTTGGTCATCTACTCCACTGGTTTCTGTCCCCAAAGATCTCTCCCCACCCCTTTCTCTTCCTCCATCGCTCACTTGCTTCCTCCCTGGTCTTTCTGTCTTTGGATGGATGTGTTGATAATTTCTTGCATTATGGTGTCATAACTGGTTGCTGCTTACGAATTGTTCCTGGTGTACTGAGCTTTTTAAACGGTGATTTCCCTCTAAATTGAAACTGATCTGTTCCTCACATCTGACATGTAGGACCCAAGTTAGCAGTGAGAATGAGTAACTTCTGCCTAAGGCTTCCTCCATTGACCACTGGGAGCCCTTACTCCAGGCAGGCTCTATTTACTTTTGTTTCATTTGGGAGGACCCTAAGCTGTGCTTTCCCGATTACCTCTTTGCTCCATTTGTCAGGATTTGAAGGAGGGCGTCTGCTTCCTCCCTGGAGTGACTCCTCTCTGCTTGCATCTCCTTGTCTTGTGGCTGAGGCTCTTGGATGGGACTCCTCAGAGTTAAGCCATCCATGTATCTGGGATTTCAGCATCAGACACAGCCACCCAGCAGTAGAGTGAAAAGTTCTGTACTTTGTCAGTCTACATTGTATAAGGGCTGATTAACTTCATAAATATGTGCTGAGTGGCCTCTGAGATTCAGGAGGAGGGAGTAATGGTGTACACTGACTGATTCTTCTAGAACACTTGAAAGAAATGAAGAGATAGTTGAGAAAAACTGTTTACTAAAAGATGTTCCCCAAAGGCTTTCTCTGTGCTGATTACTGACTACCATTGCCTCTATACTGCCTGCCAAATTGATCTAGATACTGAATTTTTAAAAGAATACATAGAAAAAGCTCAATTATACTTTGTCTTAGGGTTCTAATAACATAACCTGTCTTAGTTTACTATTTTTTTTAAAATAACACAAATAGATCATTTCTCTATATGATCATATTGGAAGGTTCTTTGGCTCAATATTTTTCATATGTCCTTTCTGGTTTGATTCTTACATTTATTTTAGAGAGGTAAATATTGATGTTATTCTGGCTTTTACAACCTCGGAGCCTGAGAGTTAAAAGTCAGTCCTTGGTTAAGAGCATTCTCTGCTCTTCTAGAGGACCAGTGTTCTATTCTGAATACCCACGAGGTGGCTCCCAAAAGTCTATAGCTCCGATTCCAGGGGGAGAACAGTGCCTTCTGGTCTCCTCAGACATGGCATGCTTGTGGTACACAGACATACATGCAGGCAAAACACTTAGACCCATAAAATGAAAAAAGGAATCTTTTGAAAAAAAGGACAGTTTGTAGGTCATTTGATCAGAGAAATAACCTGGTGATTTTTAAACTCACAATTCTATGTTCCCCCATCTCACTCCTCTGACCGCTTCTATACATTTGCCCTGATAGAACAGTGGGAAGAGCTCCATACTGGGTGTCCGGAGACCTCAGCACAGATGCTGTGATGTCATTGCCCATTCTGTGATGCTGAAGATGCCACAGTGTTCATTTGCATGCAGAAACCATGCATTTTTTAAGTTATGTTATGCCTTAGGATCTCATTCAGGGCTTGTATCAGCACTGATGCACCCACTTTGAGTACAGAGGGGAGAGAGGAAAGAGACGAAACAGCAGACATCTTATCCATCTTTGCTTCGACTTCTGCCAAGCGCAAATACCTGCGATCTACACCTAGGAAGAAGCTCCCAGGTCCTTAACATGACTGATTTTCCCGGTATGGTTCCTGAGCTGACATTTCCTAGTCTGGTCTTTTTGACTCATCAGCAAAGGTGCCTGAGCCAAAATGCTCCTATAGTTTCAGCCCAGGGATGAGCAACGGCAGCCTGAGTTCCCATCTGGACCCCATAGAAGTGATAACCTCCAGGCAGGATCCCGGCTGTTCTCCTAATCCTTTTTAGAGCAGAGTCAATGTATCATTCATTGCATGCTCCTAGTCCTTTTAGAGCAGAGTCAATGTATCATTGCGTGCTCCCAGTAGTTAATCAGACTTTCTTCAGCGTTTCAGCCTCTCAGCGATAGAGGAGGTATGCCTATAGAACAGCAGAGGAGTGGGTTTTTTGTTTGTTTGTTTGTTTGTTTGTTTGAGACAGGGTTCCCCTGTGTAGTCCTGGCTGTCCTGGAACTCTGTAGACCAGGCTGTCCTCAAACTCAGAGATCCACCTGCCTCTGTCCCAGCACTGGGATTAAAGGTGTGCGCCACCATGACCCAGCTTCAAGAAGTGTATTGTATTCACTTCTGTCATCATATCTATCAACTTCTCTCCAATTTAAAAAAAACTAGGATGTCGAGATCACGGGGACTACATTTTCTTGCAGTTAAAACGAAAACAAATGCACAACCAACATGTCTCACCTTAGCCTCAGTGTCCTCTGCCACCACAGTCACAGCACAAAAGAACAACCAAAGAAGGTATTGTGATAGTTGTCTCAGTGGGTAGGAAGGCTCCCACCTCTTTAGCCAAAGGGCCGGTATTTCTTCTTCAGCGCTAGGGACCACGTAGGCAAGTGTCGGCTGGCATACTCCCAGCAAGAATGAACATTTTCACTATGATACGCTCACCCGAGTCGAAGGCATTGCCGTTTCTGGCCCCAGCTTGCCTCTGAGAAGCTGTGTGATGCCCTGGCCCCTGGCCCTGACCGGCTGCTCCCTTAGCAAGTTGTATTCTGAGCCTTTGATGACTTTGCTTGATCGTCTCTTCTCTAAGGTGAACTTTAACTTTTTCCTTATGTCCTTCCCCATAGGCAAGAAGCGAAACCCTGGCCTTAAGATTCCAAAAGAAGCGTTTGAACAACCCCAGACCAGTTCCACGTAAGTTGGCCGGATGATGGTTCCATTCCAGACACTTGTATTTTACCTGCTTGCTGCGGGGCTCATTTATTTGGACTCATGAGCGAGGTCTTTAGTTTGTGCATGGCTATTGGAAAATACCTACAGCCCTTTGAGAGGAAAGTCCTTTGCTCACTTTTCTGAGTGCTAAAACAGACTTCTAGTCTACCACAGCTTTGAAGTCAGTGTCTCAAATTACTGGCTGTGTGAGAGCTATGTACCATATGGGAGCTGAGATCCTATATATACCCAGCAAGTTCCCCAGGAGTGGACTGGCTTAACACTTCCCTCTAGATACCAATGAACAAACAAATAAATCCATGTGTTTATGTGGGGGTCAATACTCTTAAAATTGAATTGAAACGGCAGGGTGGTATTTAATGGTATTCATGGCATTTTGACACTTAGTTCTGTCTACAGATATAGAATAAACTAAAGGAATGCCTCTTGATTAGCGGAAGCGTTCACCCAAAGCCCTAAGTGAGCTCAGATCCTCTTGTATGACTGCGAGACTGGCTGGGTAGCTCCCAATGCAGCTGGAGGTCTTATGAATCAATGCATCTGTGTCCAAGGAGTGGGTAATCCAAGACCATAAACCACAAAGTGCTGGAGTGACGGACCAAGTACGAAGAGCCGAACCCTGAGTCTGTTTGACCTCAATTCACTAAGCCTCCTGGTAAAGGCAATTTGACCTTAGCTGTGACGCATCTTATCAGAAAGAGCACCCCCTAGTGTTAGGATGTGCTCATGAAAATGACCGAGAGATTGCCCAGGATAGAGAGGCCCTCGCTTGCCATGCAGCAATGGAGAGAGACTTTTCTAAAGTAGCCGAGAGACTGAATTCAGTTGGAATATTCCTTTCATGATGATGTGTAGGAGGAAATTCTTCCTCTACCTACGTGAATATCGGGTTTGCCTGGAGGGAATTTTTCGTCTGCATACTTTGCCGTTCGCTCCAACTGTAAATGTGAAAAAAAAATGTGATCCTATTTCTTTAGCATTTCTCTCTGGCTTGTAGAGAGCATGCAGTAAAATATGACTCTGCCTTGTGTTATCTGTAAAGGACTTTATGGGATCGCACTTTGACATGATTCTAAAGGGGGTTGCAAAGGAATGAGCGTGAGAATCCAGTGTGCTCTTGGCCAAGTCTATAGACACCCGCTTGCCTGCTTGTTAACAACTTATACAACCCTCCAGTGTTCTCATAACCAAGGAAGCCATGCTGGCACACATGAGAGAACTTACTTGAGTTCCCTAGCCATACAAGTGGTCGTGTGTGTGTGTGTGTGTGTGTGTGTGTGTGTGTGTGTCTGTCTGTCTGTCTGTCTGTCTATCTGTCTTCTTAAGTGATAGTACTAGTTTATATTCTGACCAATTATATCTGAAGGGTATAGAGTTTCTCTGCATCTCTGCCAGCATTTAGAGTTGCCATTGTTAATAAGTGTTTTTAAAGTCTTTCTGTAGAGTAATAAATGACTATAGCTTTATCCTGAATTTCTCTAGCGGTGAGTTATGTTGAAATGTTTTAGACGCTCCTTTTCCATCCACATACCTTTCTCTGGTGAGGCATCTGTGCTTATCTTTTTTCTACAACAAAATGTATTTTACTTATGTGTCGATGAGGCCATCTGCACATGAGTGCCAAGCCTGTAGATTCTAATACGGATCATAGGATCACCTGGAGCTGGACTTACAGGTGGTTGTGAGCCAGTTTTTTTTAGGATCCCTGCACCCCTAAGAGCAGTACACTTTTTTTCTTTCTTTTTTTAAAAAAGATATATTTATTTA
>NC_034603.1:77733814-77746776 GCF_900095145.1 Mus pahari
GTGTGTGTGTGTGTGTGTGTGTGTGTGTACTTGCCTGTGGAGGTCAGAGGGAATCAGTTTTCTCTTTCTACCATGTGGGTCCCAGATATTGAACTCAGGACCCCAGGTTTGGTAAAGCTGAAATTGTTCTCTACTGAGCTACCCTGCCTCTCTGTGACTGGCTGTTGAGTTATTTATGTATTCTAGGCACAAGGACTTTCCCAGTTATCTCATTTGAAAATACTCCTTCCAATGTGTAATTCATCTTTTTCATTCTTTCATTGGACTTTTCTTTAATAGGGCAGAAAAATTTGATTTGATAAAATATTATTTTTTTTGATGATGATGACATATATTATGTATACATATAAGCTATCTTTAGACACACCAGAAGAGGGCATCAGATCCCATTACAGATGGTCATGAGCCACCATGTGGTTGCTAGGAATCGAACTCAGGACTTCTGGAAGAGCAGTCAGTACTCTTAACCACTGAGCCATCACTCCAGACCCGGAATATTATTTATTAGTTGTTATTTTTCCTACAGATTATGCCTCTGGTACATAAGAACTCTTGTTATCTCGGGTCCTGAGGATTCTCAGCGATCCTGCCTAGAAATTTTACCTTTACCTTGAACCCTAAGGTTCATTTGGAGCTAAGGCTTCATACATCGTCTATTGCACTGAGGGTTTTTTTTTTTTTTTTTTTTGGTTTGTTTTTGTTGAGACCTTTTCAGTTGACGTAGTTCAGATTGCTGTGAACTGTCCCTTCCCTATTGAATTGCCATTTTCCTTTGTCTAGTAGTAATTGGGCTATTTCTGCATTTTCCGTTCTGTTCCCTTGACTTTTCTGCTCTTTCTCTGGGTTCACACTATCTTATTGTGGTCATAGGGAATGTGGTTTTTCCTATTTTGCTCTCTTGGAAAATTATTTTTTTTTTTGTTTTCTTAGGCTTTTCTAATGTACACATATCTACACACATATGTCTACATATATACACACATACATATACAAGCACATATTCCAAAGTTATGTTGGCTCTTGAAAGAGTCTTGTCTGTTCTTATCTGCTTTAGAATAACCTTGTCCTTGTTCACAAAGACACTGATTGATATTTTCTCAGGCATTAAGTTTAACTTAGAGCCAGTTGAGGCAGAGTTGATATCTCTCACATTGAGTTGCCAGTGCAGGAGTGTAATACGTTCCTCTAGGTATTTAGATTTTCTTTCATCTGTTTCCTGTGTGTTAAGATTAAAGGCATGCACCACCAGGCCCAGCACGTTTGTTGATTTCCTTAACATAATTTGTTTTATTGCTTTTTTTTTTTTTTTTTTTTTTTTTGCTTTCAAAGTTGTTGTTTTCCACTCTTTTAAAATACGTTTTCCTGAAGCTATAGTCTTTGTCTTTTCTTCTGTTTTGAGATAGATTCTCACTTGCAACCCTGGCTGGCCAGGAACTTGCTATGTAGTCTAGTACAGCTTTAAACTTATGGATCCAACTGCCTCTACCCCTGTAGTGCTAGGATTAAAGGTGTGCACTACCATGCCCAGCTCTCAAACCTATATATATTCTGATATTGAGTTGAGAATATAAATTAGTGTTAAGGTACTTGCCTAGTATGTGAAGCTTGACTTTAGATTATATATATCTATATATTATATATATATATATTGCACATATACACATATATATGTGCACACACATACATATGTATAAAGCATATGTATATATATATATGTATATATGTAAATACACACACATATATATATATACATATATTAACCACTCAGCTGCCTTATATTTCTTTTCTTTAAATCTTTTATTTTTTTTAACCCTTTTCTAATGTTTGTGAATTTCTGTATTTTATGGATTTTGAATGCATTCCTAGGTATCAAGAACAGAGCTAGCACCCAAAGACAGAAATGGTTTTTAGTCTGTTTCTTCTTAGAGTAGAGCACACTTTTAGCATATGGTTTTGTTCCACTGTGTACACTTGAGAACATTGTTTTGATGGACTTCAGCATTTTTGCTCTTAGAGTCTTATTCATACTGAGGCTTGAAGTTACCTCCAAACACAGAGCTTCTGGACTTTGTTATTTTCTAGTCAGATGCGATGTCAGAGACAAGTTACCATTTTTACTTCTCCCCTTCCTGCCCTGCTGGGGTAGAGCAGAGAGCCTGGAGGCCGGTCCTTAGCTCACCCTCTGTGGATTTATGGCATGCTAGTTCTGAGTCACTGTCTTTGCCTCTGTTTTCTGAGTTGTCACCTCCCTTGACAGGTACTAACTAATTCAAATTCAACTCTATGCTAATAATTAGCAGTTGATTTAACCTTGACAAGCCACTTGGTATGTGTGTCAGGGAGTTTTTCTCATTCAATTGGGAAGTGAAATGGTAGACTATCCAAGGGCCGGGTGCTGTGTGCAAAGTCCTTCAGCATGGTTTCATTTTTGGACTCTAAGCATCTCCAGTTGCATGCCTTAGTTTAGGCACTCTTTCTTGTTGCAGCAAGCTTAAGTTTCTTCTTCAAAAGATTGTGATCAAATGAGGAGATCACTATTGAGATCAGAAACCCTCATCTGCGGCCCAGATCTGGGTCTATCATAATAGCTGCTCAGTGAAAGGTCACTGCAAATTGTTTAGTTTTATGGCGTAGCTCTTATGCATGCAAGCTGGCATATAGAGCTAGGGGTACCGGAGGCTCAGTGATCTTAGCTCTATGTGAGATCAGACCTAATAGTTCTTGGTTAGTAAATGAGAGTCCTTGACCTCTTTAGTGAGAATTCATCATGGTATAGCTTCGGGTTCTCATGTCATTATCTTTTTGAAGAAGCTGAAATCATTTTATGTCTTTGGATGTTAATTCTTCCCACTGAAGTGGAGACATAGCACCTTGAGTACCACAGAAGGTCAAAAGCTGTTTTATATACATGATCTACTCATGTTTCTGACCCAGGTGGGTACGTAATAAAATAAACAAACAATGCATGTAACAGTAACCAGCGAGCTGTTTATCTGCATAGCAGGTGGGTCTTTAATAAAATAAATGAATAGTACATGTAATAGTTATGAATGAGCTGGTTCCTTGTATACAGTCGTAGATAGATAAATAATTATCAAACTAGGCCATCACTGGTATTCACTGGTTGTCTAAGGCAACCTTTAGAATACATTTGGTTTTCCAGGGAAAGAATTTTCTACTAAGTTTGGTTCTTTCCCCAGAGGAATAAAATATTGAATAATTGACAAGAATATCCAGGTTTAAGCCTTCTGTGGCTTAACTGTGGCCACCTCAGGCAAACTCATATGTTCAACTCTGGATGTGAGGAGCCCAGTGTCAGGAACTCCAACCTGAGCTGTCAGGCTTGGCACTGTCCTTTGATACTTTTGGCAGACCTGATGAACCCAGAGGCCCGAGGCTTGGATGGATTAGTCATTTTCATTGGAAGCCTGAGTATTGGGAACCCATCCCTTGATTCAGTCTGATTTACATGGGAATCGTGGAGTGGGTAAGGCACTTGATCCAGTTTTTTTTTTTTTTTTTAACTTCTTTCTTCTCTTCTGTCTCCTTTGGGCAAGGCTGAGGATCGGGTGACATGAATTTTATACTCAGTGTCGTCATTAATTGTGTTTCTTCATAAAATCACCAAACCTTTCTGTTGTGCATTTTTCTTCATTTAGAAAATGGTACCATGTCCTATGCTGTTGCGGTGAAGAATATGCAGAGATTAGAGTGAGGGGCAGCAAGCATTTGGGAAAGCTAGAGAGAGAGTAAGTCCTCTGTGTTGTAACAGGGCCATGGTGGCATCAACTGTACATTTTTTGCCGGTTATTCTTATAGAATATTGTGGAATCACTGAATTTATGGAAGACTTTCATAGCTGGCTGGACCATAGGTGGTGGTTTGCAAGCCATGGTTTCAAATAGAAGATTTGATTTAGAAGAGGCCTTATTCAGTGATCTCACTGGTTGGCAAAAAAATGGAGGTAGCCCAAATATTTAGTGACCTTTCTTTCTCCTCCATAGCTTTACCAAGGAAAAATGTCAAAGATTTTTGTTCTAGTTATGTTTGTCTTCCTTTTTAAAGGCTATCACAATTAGTGGAAACAAATTCTAACAACTAAGGGAAAACAGCTTCGACTGTTTGAAGAATGAGAAGCTAGGGGTAGAGAGATGGTTCAGAGGTAGGAGTGCTTACTTCTGTAGAATGCCTGAATTCTGTTCCCAGTACACATGTTAGGTGGCTCACCTGTAATTCCAGTCCCAGGGGATCTGACGCCCTCTACTGGCCTCTACAGGCACCTACAGCCATGTGTGCATACCCCCCACACAGAAGTACACATACATACACAGAACTTAAAAAAATACAAGTGAATCTTTAAAAAGAACGAGAAATTAGGTTGTAGAAACTCAGCTCTTCTGGAAGGCTTTTCTGAAGACAAATTGCCTGCTTGGAATCAGGACACATGTGGACTTCATGACATGTGTGTGACACTAAAGTTGTCTTCTTTCCTTTCCTAGTCTGTCTCACGCTTCGAGTTAGCCTCGGGAAGGTTCCAGTGTTCTGCCAAGCTGAAATGATGTTTGAAGTAAGGGAGGGCTTGCCCTGAAAGTCTTAGATTGACAGGCAAATTTATGTTTCTATTCCTCCTTTACCTTCATTATTTTATTTGTGTATGTGGTTTCAGCAGAATAGATAAAACCATAATACACAGGAGAAAATGAACATTCAGCAAGTGTCCTGATTGCCTTTCGGTTCCTGTGTGATAAATAGTCTTAGGGGGGGGGAAAGGATTTATTTGGATTATACCTCCTGGCCACGGCCTGTCACCAAGGGAAGTCAGGATAAGAACTGAACCAGGAACTTGAAAGCAGGAACTCTGCTCTCTGGCTCAGCCTCTGGCTCAGCCCCAGCTCATACTTCGCTAGCTTTCTTAGATAACCCATGTCTCCCCGAATAGGAATGGCACCGCCTGTGGTGGGCTAGGCCCTCCTAAGTTAATTAGTAATTGAGACAGTTCTCCACAGGCATGCTCACAGGTCAATCTGATCGATTCCCAAATCCATGCTCTCTGCTCAGATGACTGTAGGCTTGTCAAGTCCACAGTTCCATCTAACTAGGGTGGCAAGTGATTCTCACTCTCTGCCTTTTGTCTTCTCTTCTTCTCTCCCTTCCCTCCATTTTCCTTTATTTCATTCTGGCACGAACATGTGTCTAAGGAGACGTGCATTGCTAGGCCGTTTGTTCCTTGTAAGGGTAGCACCCATATTGCCTGTCTTCATCTGCTACTTGTTCTGTTTGCTTGATCATGTTAAGCACCCGTGTCTTGGCATCTCTTATTTTTGGTGCCTTTATTTTGAGAATCTACCCTTCTCAGTTCCCAGTGAGGTACCCAGCCAGAGCCAAACACTGTTCTCTTCAGTGGCTTTCTACCAACCCAGAGCACAGATAATAAAAACCAATGCCCAGGAGACCATGGAAACACAAAGTCAGCAAACCTCTGGCTCCTGAGACAATCCTGGAATAGAATGTTCCCTACATACAGAAGAAATGTCACTGGACTTGGGCCTGTAGATATGAAAGTTTGATGAGATGGTAGTCAGGAGACCTGAGTTCTTCTTGGTCAGGAACAAGTCCTCTTGGACATCCAATGAAGCAGGGAGGGGGTGACATAGTATTTGTTTCTTGTTTTCTATGAATTTTGTAAGTTAAGACAACATTCCAGTTTTTGGAAAAACAATTATGGAAACAAATGGTAAAAATAATTGAACATGTTGGTAGTCTTGAATGAAAGAAAGCATTAACAAGTGTATCACCATAGCATTATTGTCTGTATCAGGGCTACTTAAGCATTTTCCACTCATGACCTGTTTTTGGTCAACGAATTTTAAAACATAACCTCACATATATAGGTATTTTAGAGGAATACATATTGGACATCTATTAATAGTAAATCCTAAATAACTTAATTTTAAGATATTTCCTTGGCATGTGTGTAACTTAGCCATTGATGAATATTAAAGCAAATTTGCATATTAATGAAACAGATGTGCTTGCTTGTTTTTACATAAGCAATTTAATAGTGGCTGAGTATTTGATACTGCAGTATGTAGAATGTCTTCAGCATTTCTCCAAGTTGATCAGTGTTTTTATCTCATAACTGTCAATACTAAGAATGCCACTTGGTATAACCAAGTATTGCAAAACAGCAAGACTCTAGTTAGGGCCATTTCAGACATTGTTTGAAATTCTGTCCTAATCCCAAGCCAAAATACACTGAACAGTTGTTTTATGAAACTTAAGCCAGCATGTCAAACAGCAGTGTTCATAATTAAAGATTCCAATATAATGCATACCACTTGGATACTTAAACATTAAGGGATGTTAGTAGGGCTTACTTAAACAGTAAGAGATGTTAGTATGGCAATATTAAGGCCTTGTTTCCCCTCATGGAACAAATAGGAAGCAGAGAGGTTTGTATCCCTAGTGAAATCATATCAACAATCACATTCAGTGGTCTGTAATTGTAAAGTGGTACTTTAGGCAGTGTTCATTTACGTGTCATGGCATGTGACAGCACATGCTATTGAAAGGATGCGTGCTGTGTGCTCAGAACCGAGGCTGCAGAGAGGCCACCCCATGCAGCACAGGTGAGTGCCACCAGAAACCAATCCGTTTCACTATGATTTCCGTTTCACTTGATTTCTTGATTGACTTCTGGTTGTTCAGAAAGCTTTTCCTGGTGTCAGATGTTGTTGTTGTTGTTTTTTTCATAACCACCAGAGTTATAAAGCCCATGGGGTCAGAAGCTATAATTTCAAAAGCTTTGTTCTATGTGACACTCACTCTTTATTGAACATTTGCTGTAGGATTTTACTTGGAGTATCTCAATTAATACTCATCCCTGAGCCACTAGGTATATGTATTACTATCATGTTAAAGAAGAGTGAGATGCTCTGAGACACGGTGTAAGTGAAACCCAAATGCATTTTATTTCAAGCCCCGCCCTCTTCCCCATTGTCCCTCTGTTTGACTGTGAGCTTGCACCAGTTTCCTTAGAGCAAATCCATAAGCTGACCTATTTGGGAGGGACACAGTTGATCAAATATCTCACACTGCTTCTTTTATCCCTTCTCTTTCTTAGGCCACCTCGGGATTTAGACTCCAAGGCTTGCATATCTATTGGAAACCAGGTAAGAAAAGTCACGCAGGACCAATTGGCCCTTTGATCACTTCATATGCACTCTTCCCCACTGGACACTGGAAAGCCATTCTCTGTGGTGGAATGTCAGGGCACGGGCTGAAAAAGGATGTTGAATTAAAAGGGAACTGACTCCTGACACTTTGGCTATTTCGAATTGTGAATTGCAGCCAAGCGATGGTGATTCCCCAAGGAAGGCATCTGAGTACAATAGATGCTTCTCAAAGCCACACAGGTCTAGTTGCCAGTCAACGATTCTAAGGAGCTGCTGTGTAGATAGATTCAGAGGCACAGTTTGAAAACCGAGTTGGGTGGCGTTGTGTCTGTTACTAGGGACAAGCAGGCTGTCTACCATGGGATCCTGAACATTTCCTGGTGTTCCTGGCTTTGAGTGGCACCTTGCCACATTAAAAGGACTTGTGGCTGAGCTGTATCACACCGAGGACACCAGAAGAAAACGGATGAAGGGTAGCCTACTTGGTGTCCTGTTTAGTATTCACTTTCCAGTTGTGTGACCACCTTTCCTCCTTGCAGAACTTTGAGGTGAAGGCAGATGACCTGGAGCCAATAGTGGAGCTGGGACGAGGTGCGTACGGGGTGGTGGAGAAGATGCGTCACGTGCCCAGCGGGCAGATCATGGCGGTGAAGGTAGAGTTGACATTCCGAAAAAATGTTTCATTTCCTCAGTGTATGTGCTTGCCCATCTCGACTGTGAACTGGCTCTTTTTACAGAAGCAAAAGAACCCACAATAGAAAAAAAAAGTATTTTTTTTTTGTGTGTGGATCTTGAACTTTGAGGAACAAGATCTGTTGACCTGAGTCATATCAACTATATTTTCTAAGTCTTCTTTTTCTCACACTTTTAGTTTTTAAAGAACTTTTATGAGAGAGAGGGGAGAGGAGGGGAGGGGGCAGGAAGGAGAGAGGGAGGGAGGGAAAGGGAGAGGGAGGGAGGGAGAGAGAGAGAGAGACAGAGACAGAGACAGAGACAGACAGACAGACAGACAGACAGACAGACAGACTATGCCCATGGGTACAGGTACTATTGCAGGGCAGAAGAGGGCTTTAGACCCCCCTGGAGCTGGAAGTACAGGCAATTGTGCACTACTTGATTTCAGGTCCAGAAACTGAATTCTGGTTTTCTACACGCCCAGTATGTGCTCTTAACCCCCGAGACATCTCTCTGGTCCCTGCTACTGTGTAACTAATTGCACTTAGAATGACTTATAGTACTTGAAAAAAACTTCATCTAATACCAATCCAAAGAAAATTCCCTTGATTATGTCAAAGTGTTGTTATTTCTGTTGTTGTTTTTATAAAATCAGATTCTAAACAAAAGGCTTGTTAGTAGCATATTGTGTTGGTTTAGAAGAACCACCCACTGAAAATCAAGAAGCCAAAACTGAGAAAGAAAATTGTCTCTAATTGTAGGGAAAGGAGGATAAAATGTATCTAGCGTTGGTTACATAGATTTTGAGCTATGGCAGAAGTTTGAAGTCAGCCTACACGGCTTAAGTAGATTCTGCATAGTCGAGGGGTGACCTAAAATGTGGGAGGCTATGTGTCCAAATGACAGCACTTTATGTTAGAGACACAATCATCTGTACCTTTTGTTATCTAAATTCATCCCAGAATGAATTCCTAAGTCATACCTAAGGGTGATGATAACTATAGTACTATTCCTAAGTCATACCTAAGGGTGACGATAACTATAGTACTTCAAGGCTCCCCCAAAGCGGGGATTTTCTCCTTTTTCTGCTATTTAATTTTCTTTTAAAGATTTATTTTTCTTTATTGTATGTGTATATGTGTGTGTGTGTGTGTGTGTGTGTGTGTGTGTGTGTGCACCTGACTGCATCTATGTGCACCACGTGTGTGCAGTGCCCACAGAGTCCAGAAGAGGGCATCAGATCCCCTAGAACTAGAGTCACAGACAGTTGTGAGCTGCCATGTGGGTGCTAGGAATTGAACCTGGGTCCTCTGGAAGAGCAGCCAGAGCTCTTAACTGCTGAGCCGTCTTCCTAGCCCTGGTTCTTCTCTTTTTCCAAACTGTTGGGACCTAGGTAAGCAGAGAATAATCAAGGGAATCACATTTTGCATCAAACAGGCATAAACATTAAACGGGGTGGCTTTTGCAGCTTTGAAATGCTTTATGACCTTCTTGCCCATTCTCTGACATACATTCCATGTTTTGCTTCTAATCAGGGGGCTGATCAGGAAGTCCAATGGTCAGCCATCATCGTTATCTTTTCATTTGTGCAAACAGCTCACGCTTAGCAGTACTGTGAGTAGGTTTCTGCTAACAGTGTGAAGTTTGATTCTGTCATTAGGATGGGGCTTTGGTGGGTCCCTGCTTTTTCAGGTGACTCTTCCTCAGAGTAGTAACCATATGTTGTTTGATATGTGTTTTCATTCAGCGGATACGGGCCACAGTTAATAGCCAGGAGCAGAAACGGCTGCTGATGGATTTGGATGTTTCCATGAGGACGGTGGACTGTCCATTTACTGTGACCTTCTACGGTGCACTCTTCCGGGAGGTAAGTGATCCTTCAGCCCAGTGTCCAAGGAACAACAATATAAAAGCCTCTGGTCGCATAGCCTCACTACTTGCTGCCAGGTGGGCTGCACTTTGGAAATAATTGTACTTGCTTTTAAATGATTTCAAAGCTTGAGGAGAAACCATCCCTTTCTCCCAAAAGCTCAAATAAGAAATAGCCCCTTGGGAAAATTGTTGGTTATTTTTTTCTTTTTCCCATTTCCTTCCTCATTGACAATCCTTGGTCTTATTGGTCTCTAGGGCGACGTGTGGATCTGCATGGAGCTCATGGATACGTCACTAGATAAATTCTACAAACAAGTTATTGATAAAGGCCAAACAATTCCAGAGGATATCTTAGGAAAGATAGCAGTTTCTGTGAGTATATCATGAACCCCACCTACTCAGGGAGAACGGGAGAAGTCCAGGCTTCGTGTCTTTGCCTAGTTACTACCATCTAACACGTTCCTGTTGGGTACTGTGTCAGCGGGAGGCTAAGCAAATGCTTTTCTTACCAGTACATGCAGCCATTGACCTGGTTTGATAAAGCATGCCAAATGCTTCTATTTTAGTTTTGTTTCTGTGGTGTGATAAAACACACACACACACACACACACACACACACACACACAATCAAAACTCAAAGACTCAAAAACTCAAAACAAAACAAACACAAAACAACAAAACCCCTGACAAAAGCAACCTGAGGTATTAAGGGTTTCTTTAGCTCACAATTCCAGGTTACAGACCAGCATTCTAGAAAAGTCAAGGCATCAGGAACTGGAAGTAGCTAGTCATATTACATCCTGCCTTAATGTATGCATTCTGCTTTCTCTATTCTTTTTTTTTTAAGTTTGCATTTTTTATTAGATATTTTCTTTATTTACATTTCAAATGTTATCCCCTTTCCTAGTTTCCCCTCCGAAAATCCCCTATCCCCTCCACCCTCCCCCTGCTTTCTCTATTCTTATGCAATCCAGAATCTACTACCTAGAGAATGATATCGCCCACAGTGGGCAGGGTCTTCCCACTTGAATGAACAGATCAAGACAGTCTTCTTCAGACAAGCCCATAGGCCAACCTGATCTAGACAATTTCTCTTTAGGCTCTCCTTCAAAGTGATTCTGGATTGTGTCACGTTGACAATTAAAACTGACCACCATGGTCCCCACACCTGTATTCGTTATATTTGACCTATCACTTCTACATCTGAGTATATATTGTGGTTCAAAATGTTTTCTTTATTTCTTTTTCTAAAAACATTTGTTTATTTTATGTATATGAGTACAGTGTGACTGTCTTCAGATACACCAGAAGAGGGCATCAGATCCCATTACAGATGGTTATAAGCCACCATGTGGTTGCCGGGAATTGAACTCAGGACCCCTGGAAAAGTAGTCAGTCAGTGCTCTTAACCACTGAGCCATCTCTCCAGCCCTAATGTTTTCTTATGGAATTAGAAGACAAGGCGACCTTAATGGTTACCAAGGTTCAGGAAGGTGGAGGAAAATGATGGTTAAGAGAGCTGAAGGAGCTGCTTTAAGATATGATCTTATAATTGTATCCATTCTAAGATACAATCCTGTGGCGGTAGAGGCATCCAATTTAGGTAACTTTCTGTTGTTTTCCCCATTAGGGCCACTACTAGTTGAGAACAACCACACATTCAGCAACTTTAAGCAGGGAGCATTAATAAAATGGAATACACTTAGCATTCAGCTTCTTTCCAGTGATGGTCTCAATAAATCGACTCTGTTTCTCTTGCAGATTGTAAAAGCGTTAGAACATTTACACAGTAAGCTGTCTGTTATCCATCGAGGTAAGCACACATGTAGAGCTATCTTGGCACTTGCTTTTGCCAAGTTCCTTTCTTTTTTTTCTCCTGGTATCTCCTTTCCTTTCCCACGCTTCCCTCAGTGTATGGGGGGTGGGGAAGACAGGCACAAGAGCTAAAGGGTTTCCCTTTGGTATTGTAGGAAAAAAAAATGTCAGTAGTTGCATTAATTTTCTATTACTGTAACAAATCACTCGACACAATCAGCTGATGAAGAGGAAAGTTTATTTTGGATCAGTCTGAGGTTTACTAGCCTTGATGCTTTGTGGCCAGTGGTGAGGTGGGGCAAGATGGTGGGACTATGTTGTAGAGGAAGCTCATTCACCTTTTGGCCTGGAAAGAAACAGAGATGATGTGACAGGATCCCATAATCCCCTTCAAGGGCAGTCTCCAGTGACTTAAAATATCCCTCCAAGTCCCACCTGTTAAAGGTTTCAGCCTTACCCAGTAGGGCTAAACTGAGGATGAAGCCTGTGTAGCCTACACCTGGGTTTTTGGAAGATTCAGGCTGTAAGCTGTGGCCATCCTTTACACTGACTGAGAATATAAGAACAAATGAATTTTATATTATACTGAATAGAAATTCACCAAGGTGAGCTATGGATAGCATTGGGAACTTGAAAGCACCTGAGAGAAATTTCCAGAATAAAGCAGAACTTTTCTGGGCTACAGGAATTAGGAAAAAACTCTCTCTCTCTCTCTCTCTCTCTCTCTCCTTCTCCTTTACTACCCTTCCTCTTCTCCCGCTAGCTCTTAATTTTCATTTATTTTTATTTGTGTGAGTGCATGTGTGTGTCTTTCTCATGCACACAAGTGTGTGGCTGTGCTCACCTTTTACACGCATAGAGAAGGATGTCAGGTTCTCGCTCTGTCACTCCCTGCCTCATTTCTTTGAGACAGGGCTCTCGCACAGAAGCAGCAGGCAATCCCCAGAGATCCTCCTGTTTCCCCACAGAACTGGGTCAGTGGGGTGTATGGCCATGGCTAGCTTTTAATGTGGGTTCTAGGGGTTGAACTCAGTCCCTCATGCTTGCACTGTGTGTGTGTGTGTGCGTGTGTGTGCGCGCGTGTGTGCGTGTGTGTGTGTGTGTGTGTGTGTGTGTAGGTGCCCAGCCATGCTCAGCTCTGTCTTCATATATCCATCCAGTTCTTCATCAATCTAATCTATTAGTGTAGAGCCCACAGAGACCAGATGAGGGCGTTGGTCTCCTGGAGCTAGAGTCACAGGCTGTTGTGAACTGTCTGATGTGGATGCTGGAGCTGGAGCTTGGGTCCTGCAGAAGAACAGCAGGTTCTCTAGTGGCTGAGGCATCTTTGTAGCCTCAAAAGTCACCTTTAGTATAGATGTTTTGAATAACATTAAGAAGACCTAAGAGCCATCTAGGAAAATCTATTCTTTTTTTTTTTTTTTT
>NC_034603.1:77747426-77749944 GCF_900095145.1 Mus pahari
ATATATATATATATATATATATATATATATATATATATATATATTTTAATTCTTACTCCACATATAGAAGCAATGACATAAGCTAAGCAGAGGAGACAGGTTTTCCCATTTTGAGATTCACAGTCCTGAAAGACGCAGACAAAGCGTGAAGAATTAAAAATCCAACTGGAAAGGAACAGGCTGCGTGCAGCTGTGAGTCAGGGCCTGTGGTGACATTTGTCTTGGGCAGCTTGGCAAAGACCCTTGCCCTGCAAGGCAAGTGGAGAGTCTAGAGCCCTCTAGTGGTGAAGAAGTAACCCTCCCTTCTCTTCCTTCAGACGTCAAGCCTTCGAATGTGCTCATTAACACACTGGGCCAAGTGAAGATGTGTGACTTTGGAATCAGTGGCTACCTGGTTGACTCTGTTGCTAAAACGATCGATGCCGGTTGCAAACCATACATGGCTGTAAGTACCAGCACGTAGAGTGCTTGTGCGCGTCTACGCATGCATGTCTGAGAAATGCACCTGCTTGCAAAACCAGGCAAGAAAGTAAGAAACGCATGCCTATGATGGACAATTGGAATGAACCTCGGATTTGAGAAAGATTCTGCCTTGTGTCATTTTCTTAGAGGTTTTATGTCAGAAATCATTA
The DNA here is from genome assembly GCF_900095145.1 of Mus pahari. Taxonomy (NCBI): domain Eukaryota; kingdom Metazoa; phylum Chordata; class Mammalia; order Rodentia; family Muridae; genus Mus; species Mus pahari. The sequence goes on from NC_034603.1 coordinate 77,748,059, forward strand.
TCACTTGCTCCAAATGTCACCATCCTTTGAGGTCGTATAACAAAATACCATAAACTGGACACCTTACAGAACACAGGTTTTTTTTTTTTTTTTTTTTTTTTTTTAAATGAGTCTCTTTGCTCTGGTAAGTCCAAGATCAAGATATTGGAAGACTCATGTTGTGGATGCTGGAGTCTGTGGCGAGGGCCTGCTTCTCTGCCTTATTTGAGGTCCCTGTTGCATCCTCAAGTGGTAGAAGGAGCAGGGGATCGCTCTAAGGCTTCTTTTATGAGGTTACTAACCTCATTCATGAGGAACTTACCCAAAATCCACAGCCATCTTATAGAAGCAAGACTTCCTGTTATGGTCATACTTTTTTTTTAATTTTTAATTTCTAATTTTTATTTTTATGAGTACACTGTAGCTGTCTTCAGACACACCAGAAGAGGGCATCTGATCCCATTACAGATGTTGTGAGTCACCATGCGTTTGCTGGGAATCGGACTCAGGACCTCTGGAAGAGCAGTTAGTGCTCTTAACCACTGAGCCATCTCTCCAGCCCCTGTGGGATATGGTTTTAACATCTACATTTTGGGATAACACAGAGACACAAACCATAGCATATATATTGCCTTTCAGAATTATCTCAAAGGGGCATGTTATTTGAAAATGCATGTAAGTAGTGGGTACTGACACTCAGTTTTGCACACCGACTCGCACCCGAGTGTTAGCTTGATCTCTAAGGATGGAAGATTATGGAGATCTTAAATTACCCACACGAGGCAGCTCTGGTCATCACAGAATGCCCAACTGGAGGGACACATTTATCTTGGAAGGGACTTGCGTTTGGGATTGAAAATTTCTAGTCTGTGTTTTAGTAAAATCCCTGAGGTCCCTTAACATTAGACGGTAGCTACGAACTTCTGCAGGCTTTTGTGGGTTTTGAGCTGTTGATATTTTTACCAGGGATAATTTTAATGGATAGAAAAGCTTTTGAATGTGTCCCGTTGTTTTTCTTAAGGCAATTAAATTTGTTCTGGGGGGATCTGAATTCATTGCTGCCTCTAAGAAAAGACCAATATAAAGAAGGGAAGCCCTGTGGAGACATTTCATAGCTTGTGATTAGCCAGTCTTTTGGCTCAGGAGGCAGGTTAACAGAGTCAAATAACTCATAGGGCCAAGTGGTGGTGTCTCCTCCGGAGTCTTTATTGAGCTACGTGGCATTGCAATCACCTTTCTGTTTCTTAGCTGTCTGTCTCCTTTCCAGCCTGAACGGATAAATCCAGAGCTCAACCAGAAGGGGTACAGTGTGAAGTCTGACATTTGGAGTCTGGGCATCACCATGGTAACCTATGATCATCATTGTGGGCTATGAGGTTCTGAGTGCAAACCTGGAAGGGGTGGGCTTTGGGGACCCAGAAGCAAATGCCTTTGATATCACACTTGAGCAACCTTTTCTCTCTGAGATGGCAGGTTATTTTCCAGGGCTGATCGTTTGCAGTGCTGTACAGTGGAAACCATACAGTGAGATCTAGCAGTCCAAATTTTCCTCGCTTTCTCACTGTTACTGGCCATATGACCTTCAAAAACTCATGCATTCTCACTGGCCGTCTTTCTGCTAGAAAAAGGATTCATAGAATTTTTGTAGTTTAAACGAAGTGATTAGGACCAAGACAAGAAACCCAAGTTACAAAACCAGGACAATAAAAGAAACAAAACAAAACAAAACAAAAAACAACCCAAACCCTCTCCCTGCTAATGTGTATGGACCCTGATAGGCCAAATGTACTAGGTTGTGTATTTTAATATTTTGAGATCAGACCTCATGTAGTCTAGGCTGGTGTCAAAAATCTATATAGCTCAGGATGACCTTGAACTTCTTCTTCTTCTTCTTCTTTTTTTTTTTT
>NC_034603.1:77750094-77767803 GCF_900095145.1 Mus pahari
AACTTCTGATCCTCCTCTCTCCACTCCCAAAGTCCTGGGATTGCAGGCATGCCCCATCATGCTTAGTTCAATATGATCGACCCCTGGATTCATGGCTACTATGCAAGTACTCTGCCAACTGGGCAATCTTCCAAGCTCGGCACTGACCATTTTCATGGTGGAAGTCTTGGATGTTGATGTTAGATCTACCCTCGGAACACGATAATGCATAGTGTACTTTCTCAAACACGGTCCTATGGCCACACAGCCAGTCCCTTATCTGTAAACCTCTGTGGCTGTACGTTTTTTAGCTTATCGCTGAGGTTTGGAATTACCCACAGTGGTCCTGGCTACTACCCAGGACCAGCAGCTGATTATATCCAGTGAGTTATTCCATGTCCCTGCCCAGAAAACATGTGATTCTGTAACAGAAGAGTGGCCTTCACTCAAGTCCAAAAAAAGATCAGTCATTTGGTCCTGGGTAACTTTTTTTTTTTTTTTTTAATTTTTCATTTCACCAAGAGTCCTGTAGGTGGCAGCAGAGGCACAGTGCTGCCAAAGTCTTTAAGCTTTCCTAGTCTGGCCAGATATTTGAAAAACTGGTTGTTTCCTGTGTTGAACTTTAATGCTCTTGGCTGATAAGTTTTTATGAAATAGGTCCAGGTGTTATCAAGGAATTCATTTATTTAGGTAGTTTAAATATCCGTCACTGGGAAGACAATATTTTAAAAAGCAGCCAACGCCAAGATTTTGCGAGAATGAGTTATTAGCTTGCTTTCCTTCCCTAATTATACTTGAACTTCACCTCTAGTCTTCTGAAAAAGAAACACAGCAGCTTCCTAATGAGCATTTTTTTTTTTTTTTTTGAGACTGGGTTTCTCTGTATAGCCCTGGCTGTCCGGGAACTCACTCTGTAGACCAGGCTGGCCTCGAACTCAGAAATCCGCCTGTCTCTGCCTCCCAAGTGCTGGGATTAAAGGCGTGTGCCACCACCGCCCAGCTAATGAGCATTTCTTAAAATGTTGCCCTCCCTTCCCTCCGTTTAGATCGAGCTGGCCATCCTTCGGTTTCCCTATGATTCATGGGGAACGCCCTTCCAGCAGCTAAAACAGGTGGTCGAAGAGCCCTCTCCTCAGCTCCCAGCAGACAAGTTCTCTGCGGACTTTGTTGACTTTACCTCACAGTGGTAAGAGAACCCTGCACCCACAGATCTATGCCAAAGACGAGTCGCACTCATGACTCTCCCCAGTGGGGTCTGATCCACCACATACGCTCATCCCGGAAGCATCCACGGAGCCTGTCCTCTGTGCTGCAGAACATAGCCCTGGCCTCTACTCCCAGTTCCAAGGCCAGTACAGAAACTCACTCAAGCCAATATTTATTTGGAAGTGTTATGATGATTGGGTAGAGTGATATACATAAGTATTTGGAGGATACAAATTCAGATGGGATTATTTTTGGAGGAAATAAATCCTGAGCGGAGGCCATGAGAGGCATTTCCCTAGCTAAGGTGAATCAGGAAGGAGAGGTATTCCCATCGGAAGGATTGTGTCACCAAAGCAAGAAAGACCTCTCCAGGACCTTGTGATGGTCAGTTAGTTTAACTTCCACCTTCACACAATCTGGAGTCTCTGTTGTTTAGAACCGGTTGGCCTGTGGGCAGTCTGTGGGGGATTGCTTTGATTATGTTAATTGATGTGCAAGGCTCTAGCCTGAGAAATGGTGCCATTCCCTGGGTTTGGCTCCCGGGGACTGTAGGAGGGAGAAATGGAGTTATGTACTCGAAGCGCGCATGCGTTCGTTTCTCTCCACTCTAGACCTGAATGAGCAAGGTTTAAGTTCTCGCTGCCACGACTTCCTGCCGTGCTGGACTGTAACCTAGAATTGTGAGCCGAGATAAACCATGTCTCTTTTTAAGTCATGTTCTATCAGGGTATTTTATTCCAGTAGCAGCTGTAAGGAGTTGGATATTAACTACAGCGTAGAGACAAAGTTTAGCAAGGCCTACTGGAAAGCTAGTGGTGGGGGATAGATGTCAAGATTCACTGGGACTGAGAAGATTGTGGGACATTTGAGGATGTTTCCCGGATGCTTCCAAGTCCTGCAGAACTTTGCCTTCTGCGGAAACCATATTATCTGTGGATGGACTTGTCGCGGTAGGCATAATAGGGACTGCCGTGTGGTGGTGGTGGTGGGGTTTGAAGGCTAATCCAAAGAGGGCTGGAGCACGCAGAGAGAAGGAAATGACTAGTGTAGTCAGGGAGGATAAAAGAGGACACAGTAGCTTCCAGGTACTCACGTGATTTCTGTCTGCACCATGGCCACGTTGCTTAGCGTCGTCACGGGACAGTAGCGGCAGCCGCGGATGCAGCTGGGAGGTGGATGTCAAGAGTGCAGCCCGAAGTGGAACCCAGTTAGTTTAGACAGCTATTCTGTAAAAGCAGATGGAAACTGCGAGCGAGTGGGTGGGTCCAGAGCTGGCTCTGGTCCCAGCTGTGTCTCGTGGAGGGAGCCATTCCCGCTCATACTCGCTAAGTGGATTGACCTAGACCTGGGAAGCCCGCCCCCCCCCCCCCCAAGGTACAGAGGATACCGAAGCAACACACCTTTGGTCTCCTTGCTCGTTTGGAAGTGGTGTTTCAAATACAGCTTTTACTGGGGACCGTGATGACACAGGGCAATGCTCGGTTGCTTAAGGCTCCTGGACTGGTGAGAGAGAGAGAGAGAGAGAGAGAGAGAGAGAGAGAGAGAGAGAGAGAGAGAGATGAGAGTTATCTCTCTCTATATATATCTGACAGTTTAGAACCAAGCTTGATGGTGTTGAAGGAACACTTTGAACAAAGCGCTTATCCCTGAAGGAAGCCTACTTTTTGTCTCCAGCTCTTACTGGTTTCTATTTCCTAATCATGTGGCTCTCCTGCTGGTGTATTTTCATGGAAAAATCTTTTCTTTTCAAGTGTTATCATTAAATGGATCCAACTCAGTCAGGCTATGGTCTTCCTGACCTTTCTCGGTGGCCCTAGATCTTTGTGACAAGCAGAGAAAGCAGACTGTGGATTTCAGAAGGGGTACAGCCTAGAAGTGCTACAGACTAGGGGGTCTTGGTTGGGTTTGTTTCATTGTCAGTTACAATCTGAAGTGTAACAGATGGCAGCGGAGAAGTCTCATGCACTGTACAATGAAGCATCAGTTGGGAATACACACGGGCGCCAGACACAGAGACAAGGCCCTCTGCAAGGCCCAGGGGGTACTCGAGAAAGGCATCATCTTGGTGCCCAGCTAACTCGAGCCTGGAGTGCTAGGTACTTAGTGTTTTTCTTTTTTCTTTCTCTTTTTCTTCAGAAGCATCAGAGCAAATGGAGCGTTGGAGGAAGGAAGGGAAATGTGAGCTCTTACTCCTCACGAATTCTGAGATGAAAGAGATGTTGATCTGTTTCTTCCTTCTTCACAGTCTTTAACACATGGAGTACTTGGTTTTGTTGGAGCGTTCTCACACATACCTTGTTCTTAGTGTTTCCTTGCCCAGCTCCCTTCTGCCCTCTCCTACCCCACCTACCCCTATTGATCTCTTTGCTTCCCACTGGAGCATCTCTCTTGCTTCCATGTCATGTGCCCTCCTTCCTCCCTCCCCATTAGATGCTTCTCCTTTCATGGTCCAGTTTTACATCATGACAGCCCCCCAACACATACCTACACACACTTATACCTACATACACACACACACACACACACACACACACACGCACACACACACACACCCTACTGTATTAGTCAGGGTTCTTTAGATGAACAGAACTGATTCATTTTCTCAGTTCTCTCTCTCTCTCTATATATATATCTCCTTATTGAATAGTCAGGGTTCTCTACAGAAACAGAAGTAGTAAGAATAAATATACATTCATATATACATATAGACACATACACACATATATACATATATATGTATATACATATACACACATACATGCACGCACACACACACACACATATGAGAGAGAGAAAAAAGAGAGATTCTGAGAGCGGGAGCAAGCAGGCAAGGGGAGCCAGCTTCCTTCTTCCATGTCCTTTACATGGGCTGCCACCAGAAGGCGTGCCCTGATTACAGGTGGATCATCCCACCTCAAAAGATCTGGATTCAAGGTCTATCTTCTCACCTCAGTCTGGAGTATAAGTGGGGTTTCCCACTTCAAATGATTTAATTAAGAAAAAAAAAAAAAGAAAAAAAATCCTTATAATAGTAACCAGCCCCCTGGGTTTTAGTTAATTCCAGATAAAGTCAAATTGACAACCTAGAATAGCCATCAAACTTGAGACACACATATGTCACCCCCCACTCCTACATGTGCATACAAACACATACACCTATACATACACAATCTTACATATTCATACAAACACATACACCTATACACACAGTCCTACACATACATAAAAACACACATACCTACATACATACATGCAGTCCTATATATGCATACAAACACATATACTTACACCTACACACACACACACACACACACACACACACACACACACGCACACACACACTCACACACACTTCCTTTTTCCATCCACAGGGGTAATGGACCTCTGGGCTATCTATTGTACCTTTTAGTTATAACTAGTACCAGAATATGTTCATTCGTCAACTCTTTGTGATGGGCTCAGGGTTCCTTCAGTATATGCCTGGGGAGAGAGATGGTGGCAGTGGTGGCCGGAGAGCTGGGTCCTATAGGAATTCTAGTTTGCGGTTTTTGTTTTTTTTTTTCTTCAGAACTTCCATATGGATTTCCAAAGTAGCTGCCCAAGTTCCCATCTCCAGCAGCATTGGCTAAAGCCCCTTCTCTCTCACACCCTCGCCAGAGTTTGCTTTCTTTTTATTAAACAGCTTATTGTTTGGAGTTTCCACACATGTATGTACTGTGTATTTTCATCTGTTTACCACTACCCCACTCCCGCTTCTCTTACTGTTCCACGTTTTCTTCCTCTCAACTTCACATTCTTTAAAAAAAATGTTTATTATAATCCCCTAAGTCCAGTTAGTGCCATTGGTCCTCAAACAAGAGTGACTCCCCCCTCTTCACAGCCACTAACTACACCGATTCCCCCCACGAGCGGTGGGGTCTCCACATCCACACTGGAATGTCTTGTTCCTCAGGTCTTCTTGCTGCTATACGTGGGTGTGTGAAAAAGCCATGCTATGTGCAGAACCCAGCACCTCACGACACTCTGCGGACCTCTGGCTTGTACCTTCTTTCTGTCCCTTCTAGGGGTGAGAGGCACCAAGCTGAGATGAGATGGAATCTCAAAGTACTGCTACTCTGGCGTTCTGGGATAGCTAAGCAGGCTGAGAACTTTCTGAGTGTTTATTGGCCATTCACGTTTCTTCTTTTGAGAATTATCTATTTGGTCCCTTAGCGCGTTTACCGGTTGGAAGATTTATTTTTCTGGGCATTTAAAATGTACCAGTATGTAGTAGAGAAAGTGAATCCTTGTCCAGTGTATAGATGGCAAAGATTTCCTCCTGCTGGCTGCCCTTTTCACTCTGATAATGATTTATTTTGTTGCATGGAAACTTTTAAATTTCATGTAATCCCACTCATCAATTCTTGGGATTATTTTCTGTGGTTTTGGAGTCTTTTGCCTATGTCGATATCTTGAAGTATTTCAGAGCGAAACAAAGAAATAGTAATTTAAAAATACCTCCTTTATGTATTTATTTAAAAACAGCACAGCTGAAGGCTGCTCCTTTTCCCCGGTCTATGTTTTTATCATTGCGATTTTTAAAGAACTTCTGTACTTTAAAGGTGGGCGGTACTGACCTGCAATAGTTACATGTTACATATGGAACTGTTACATATGGAAGAAAGAGTTCATGGTTTTGAGTTCATGGTGGGATAAGTCTCTCATCATGGAGGCAGAGCAAGCAGCAGGCAGCAGACTTGGGAGCTGGAGCAAAAAAGCCAAGGGCTCACGTCTCGAATCTCAACCAGGAAGCCGAGAGAGTGAGCAGGGAGTAGGGTGAGATTCTAAGTCCTTGAAGCCATTCCCTGTGACATACTTCCTCCAGCAAGGCCACACCTTCTAAACCATCCCAAACAGTGCCACCAAGTACAGCCCAACTATTTAAACGTGTGAGACTATGGTGTGTGTGTGTGTGTGTGTGTGTNTGTGTGTGTGTGTGTACATCTCTCAAGCCACCACATGACCAAAAAGGCCTTGTTTTTGCATGTTTGTAATTGAAAGTTCTTACAGTCTAGTCTTGTAGAAGGCTTAATATGATTTCCTTTTTAAAAATAAGATCTTAGCAGATAGATCATAAACACACACATATCTATCTATATGGAATACACTATATATATATATATATATATATATATATATATATATATATATATATATAAAATGTATACATATTGTATAATGTATATATATTGTACGTGTGTTTGAGTATATATAGGTGTTCCTACACACATTCTGTATATGGTCTTGTGATATATAGATGGTGTGTGTGCATGTGAGGGGAGCCAAGGTCGACCTCAGGCATCGTTTCTTGAGTATGACCACCTCATGATTTGAGGCAGGGTCTTTTATTCAATTAGGCAGCCGGGTCATGAAGCCCAAGGATCTTTCTATCCCTACCTCCCCGGAGCTAAGATTAGAAGAGTGTGTTGCTGCTCTTGACTTTTTATGTGGGTTTTGGGGGGGGGGGTCAACTTTGGGTCTTCATGCTTATGGGGTGAGCACTTTATGTCCTGAGCCTGTTCTCTGGCCCAGTAGTTTTCTCTCTAACCTTTTCACTCGGGTCGGCACAGGAGAGTCACTAGAATACGCTGCCCGCTGATAGAATAGTTAGACTTTGCTTGCATTTCTTCCAGGCCTACTTTGGAGTCTCAGTGCCCAGCCAGCTAGCCTGGTGCCATACCCAAGTGTGTTGGAGGCCCATCCGGATGTCAATACTGTCTGACTCAGAGTAGCTAAAATCAAACAGTCGATTAAGCACAGTCTGTTTGTTCAGAACAGGAAAGTAAAAGAGGCAGTAGGTATTTATTTATCTTTTGACAAATGTATGGCTTTGGAGGCTCACCGTGTTTTTATTCTGTGGACCGTACCAAATAGCCCTTCTTGGAAATGATCAGGGGGTGGGGGTTGGGAGGGAGCTCAAATAGGCAGAGAGCTCCTGGTCAGCATGAACTGCAAGCTGGCAATTCTCAAGACAGCGTGGATTGGGTTTGTAGTGTCAGCCATGGTCAGGAGCCTGTGTTGTGGCATCTGGAAGAGGAATTAGAGAAGTTAGCTAATTGCACACTTGAAAATGACAAGCCACTTGGACATTCAAAAGCCAGACTTCCATCCAAGAGGAAAGTGGTGTACCTTTGAACTCCAAGGTTGTTATTTTATATTGAGTTTCAAACATTTTCTACTAAACATGGAAAATTTGCTTCCACCCCAACTTTATCTTGGGTATTTTACTATTCTTAGTGCTTCTTTTGACATGTTTTTGATTTAAAATGTGGAGACTATATCCATTATACTAATTCAACAAATAGTCTTTGCTTTCTTTCTTTCCTTTCTCCCTTCCTCCCTCCTCACCTTCTCCCTCTCCACCTCCCTCCCTCCTTCTCCACCTCCCTCGTCTCCTCCCTCTTGCTCCCCGCACCCTGTTATTCCTTTATTTTTCAATAAGGTTTTACTGTATACACTAGGCTGTCCTAAAAGCCTCTCTGTAGCCCAGGCTGGCCTTGATACTGTAACCCTTCTGCTTCAGCCTCCTGAGTGCTAGAATTACAGGCATCATTAGCATGGCTGGCCGCTCTGAATGACGTTGTTTTCGTTAGAATTCTATAGTCGGGGGGGGGGTAAACTTTCCCTCTGATTAATGGCTGTCAGTCAAGAGGTAGCTTATTGGGCAGTTGAGCAACAGCCTCTGAGGTCTGATGGAACTTAAGTACTTTGTGCTTGGTCAACTAAAAGTGATTTTTCCCGAATTTTTTTTTTTAAATGGATCAAAGCAGAGAGGAAGTTTTGCAAACTATTCTGGGGGAAAATTTTTTTCTGTCCCATGGTTGCTTTTACTTAAAACTTGAAAGCCCAGGCAGGGGCTGAGGATGTAGCTTGGCCACAGAATGCTTGCCTAATCTGTGCAAGGTCTAGGATTCTCTCTGCAGTGCCACAATGAATCTTTACAGCCTTTAGCCAGCCAGGAAGAAAGAATCCTTCTATTATACAGTAAACAGGGGCCAAACATCAGTGCTGTCTTGGGGGTCATTGGTTGATACCGTGGTGCACTCATGGATGTCGGAGGGTCACTTACAGGGGTCTGTTCTCTCCTACTGTGTGAGCTCCAGGAATCAAACTCAGTTTTCTAGGCTTGGCAGCAAGTGACTGTTACCGGCTGAACCATCTTGCTGGCCCCTCAGATATCCTATTTAATCCCTTGAATAGTAAGTGTAGTTTTAATGTTGTATTTGTGTTATTTTATTGACCTAAGAAGTTAAATTGTTTAACCAGTGGAGGAGAATTCTGGGTTTAGATTTGCTTGGAATAATAGCTGGATATTTGAGGCTTCTGTATACTTAAAAAAAAAAATCTAGGATCTATAAGTGAGGCAACAGTGTCCCCAGAGGCTATTTCTTCTGCACTTATTTCTCAGATGAATTAATCCTTGAATTTAGACAACCTTTTGTTTCTGGGGAGACAGAAGATAGAGCTAGGAGGCATGAGGTAGTCATGGTGAGAATATAAACAAATGTCATGTAAACCAGCTGGAGGTGGTTCTTACAACTGCATTCCAATTGGGAGAAGGGTATAGCATGTGGGTTTTTTTTTTTTTTTTTTTTTTAAGAGGGTCAGCCAATTACCCACAGTCCAAGTATTCTTGACCTCTTGGTGTGTGCACCAGTGGCATTTCCAACTGGACTGCCTTTTTGTGGAAGGCAGGCTTGAACATTGAAGGATGCTTAGCAACATCCTCTGCCACCATCAGATACTGCCAACTAGTTGTGACAACCAAAGATGCCTCCAGACGTTGAGAAACATCCTATGGGATGGAGGTACAGAGTACCTACCATTGGGAAACGTCCTATGGGATGGAGGTACAGAGTAGCTACCATTGGGAACCACCAACATGGTCTCTCAGGGTACAGGGATATGCAAGGCCACCAGGGGGTTAAGAGCTCATTCATTTCACCAGGTACACATTCTCATACCAGCCCCATGCTGACAGTTGATGATTGTCCTTTCTAATGCACTTTCATTTTTATCCCCAGTTGCGATGAACTTTCTCTCATAGGTGGTCTGATCCCCGAGGCCACTAGGTCCTAGGTCTGCCCTCAGTTCCAGGTTGACACTTCTGTCCTCACCTCTGCCTGTAGCCTGTCTCAGGTTCCCTGGCTTCTACCCACAGCATTGCCTGGAATGAACTGGCAGGCTGCTTTTTGGTTTGTTTTGGTTCAAAAGCTTCCCCCTCCTTTTAATTTTTTAAAGAGAATTTCATTTTGCCTCTAAGCCTATATAGTTCAACATCTCCCAGTGACGTCATTCTCCCACGGTTTTGTACTTGTCACCCCCTCGTGGGGGTTCGCGTCTGTGGGTGTCGCAGAGCTCATGTCAGATGCTCAGGATCTCACTTGCTCAAAAGGACCCATCCGCACAAATCTCAGGAACTCAATATGCTGTCATATGTGGTTCTCGGAGTTCAGAGACAACTCTCTCCCCATTCACGGCTGGAACTCTAGCATCAAATCAACCGTCTCTTTTCTTGTTTCCATTTTAGACCCAGGGGTGGGAAGAGGACAGGGGTGATGAGTTGGTCTCTTTCACGTTGCAGTTTTATGAGGACTGTCTCTGGTATCAAATGCTATAAAATGTTGGAATATTCAGAGAACAGAATGACCACTAGACAGCAGTGCGTGACCACAGAAATATTTCTAAGAATCATTGCTAATTTGCTTTCCTTTCTTATCCACCAAGACAGTGAACAAGAAGCACCTCCTTAGTAAAATATAGGGTTGTGGCTTCTGTCTCAGGCAGGTTTGGGGAGGAACGGAGGAAAGCAAGTTTTATATGAGAGGGAACCACAAACAGGGGAGGAGCGTGCAGTTAGAGGCAGTGAGGATCGCTTAGTGTCCTGTAAGAAACGTTGGCCGACTTCTTTTCCAGGAGGTGGTATAAAAAGCCACCTTGAAAGAAAGTTCCGATAGGTTTTGAGATGCGGTCGTTATAGGTAGGAAAATTAGACTAAATGGCATCCATGATGTATTAAAGGAAAATACACACACACACACACACACACACACACACTCTACACATATACATACTTATTCATATTAAAGCAAGCCCAACATGAAGAGTTCACATTTATAATAGAAGCTAGTATAGGAGACCTGGTTTTTGGGCATTAAAAAAAAAAATTAGGGTTTTACATTGGTTCTAAAATCTTAACAGTGAAATACAAATGTCTTCTAGATTTTTAATGCTCTTCTTTCTTTCTTTTTTTTTTTTTTTAAGCTTGAAGAAAAATTCCAAAGAACGGCCCACATACCCAGAGCTTATGGTGAGTGTGAACACTTTGATGTGTGTTAGCAGATAACAGCTAGTGATGTAGCCATGACTAAGATGATGCGTAAATAAATATTTAGGGAGGAGTTGGTTCATTGAGATATGGTTGATTCCCAGGAACTGGACACAAGACAGAGTTAAGGGCCCTTTTTCACTGGTGTTTATCCTTTAGTAAATATTTTGTTACTTATTTTCTGTGCATGTATTTGTATATTTGTGGGTACACATGTATCACAGTGCACATGTAGAGATCAGAGGACATCTGGCTGGAGTCACTTCCCCCCTTCTGCCATGTGGGTCCTGGGGATTGAACTCAAGTCCTCAGACTTGGCAGGAAGAACTTTTATTTCCTGCGCCATCTTGCTGGTCCTGTTCATGCTTTTTTGTTTGTTTGTTTTTGATGCAAGCTCAGAATAGGCCATCGTTCCCAGTGATGGTTGCTATGTTGGTAAACCTGGAAGTTTATATCCAGGAAGTTGATGTTTTCAAATCTGGAAGATTCCCACTATAAATGTGCTAGATATGAGCTCAGAGACCTCAATGGGATAAGCTTATAAGCCATGTGGTCCATCCATTATTTTGTAACAAATCTTGGATGGATTAAGTGATTGCCCTTCTCTCTACTTCTTGGTCTTCGTTTCGTAAGTCCTTTGATGGGAGGAAAGCACCTGGTCCTGAACTTATTGTTTTTCCTATCAGTAACATGACGAGCTCAAAACCCAACACTGTTGCTTTATAATAGTGCCTCTACCTAAACAGAGGTAGAATGTGGTACAAAGGCATTTTGAAGAGAAATAATTCAGACTGTATGTGAATGTGTGTTTACTGCCTATCCCTCAGATTTATCTTAATGATCAAGGTTATAATTTTAACAGTGGGAAGGAGATGTTCTAGTTTCGTTTCAGTTGCTGCAAAAAACTATCCTGACAAAGGGAAATTTAGGAGAGAAAGGGGTTATTTTAGTTCATAGGGTTTAGTTTAGTTTTAGGTTGTTCTATCACTGCCAGGGAGTCAGAGCAGAAAGAAAGAAATACATGTTAGCTTGCTTGCTTGCGTTTAGCTCTACTTCACCACTCCTAAAACAGGTTAGGACCCTCTACCTAGGGAATGGTGCTACCCACAGTGGGCTGGACCTTCTTACACTAATGAACTCAGTTTAGACAGTCTCCCACAGGCATGCCCACAGGCCAACCCAGTGTAGATAATCCCTCACTGAGACTCTCTTCCCAGATGGTTTTGGATTGTACCAAGTTGACCGTTAAAGTTAACCTCCACAGGAGAATTATGATGTTCAATCCCAAGAGAGGGAGAGCAAAATCTGAGATCCTTGTTAGTGGACCTGCTAGCAGCAGTCACAGAGTGCTTTCTTCCGTCCTACCCACAGCCTCACTGTGTGGATCAACCGAGTGCATCACAGAAGTGCAGACTCCTGGCATCTCTTATTGAGTGGTGTTCTGGGGTAGCTGAGATACAGAGCAAAAACTGTTTGGAAATATTCATAAAAGTTATAGAGGAGAGGCTGGAGAGATAGCTTACTGGTTAACAGCATTTACTGTAGAGGACCTGAACCTAAATTCAGTTCCTAGCACTCATGTTGGGCCCTGTAGCTCCAGCTCCAGAGATTTTGATGTCTGCTTCAGGCCTCTGTGGGTACATAAATAGTCCACCTCCCCATACACATATATACATAATTAAAAATAAAGTGTTAAAAAAGAGTTATCGGAACTGGGCAGTGGTGGCACCTGCCTTTAATCCCAGCACTTGGGAGATAGAGGCAGGCAGATTTCTCAGTTCAAGGCAAGCTTAGTCTACAGAGTTCCAGGACAGCCAGGGCTACACAGAGAAACCCTGTCTCAAAACAAACAAACAAACAAACAATCAAAAACCCAACAACAAAAGAGTTATCAAAAGATGACATATGTGGACATCTCAGCCATGTGTTGTTTGAGTTCTGTGGCTAGGCTTTGATTTCTTTAACTAGGAGCCATTCTCTGGTTAGAAAAATTGGAGCCAGGTCATCTCCTTGAGCTTCCATCATCCCCATTTAAAACAGCAGTGTCTAGTATTCACCACTCAGCACCTATATGAAAACAAATGTGTTGGGGGTTGGAGGGATGGTTGTTCAGTGGTTAAGAGCACTGACTGCTCTTCCAGAGGTTCTGAGTTCAATTCCCAGCAACCACATGGTGACTCACAACCATCTGTAATGGGATCTCATGCCCTCTTCTGGTGTGTCTGAAGACAGCGACAGTGTACTCATAGATATAAAATAAATATTAAAAAGAAAACCCAAACAGATGGTTGGTCTTTGAGGATATATCTACCTGCTTGAGTTGAAGATCTCTTCTTGAATTATTATTTTTTTAGAAGTGACCAACTGGAGGCCTTTCCAGGCCCGACTCCCCATTTGTGGTATGCATGGACACTTAACAGATAATGTCACATAAGGTGTGATAGACAGGGAGTGATTCCTGTAGGATCTTTTGGAACTTGGAATCCTGAAGTCTCTGTTTTATAACTAATTTCTAATGCAAGAACATTTTCTCTGTAGTTCAGGTATTTACAGTGCCGAACCTCCTCTTTTTTTCTTTTTTTCTTGTCAATCTAAGTGGCCTCTTATCAAAACATTCATCAGAAAACAGTTGAGGAAAAAAAAATGTTTCCTATACATTGGCATCGGTGTTGACGTCTGCCTTCCTGACACAATCTAACAAACACTGAATTGGGGTGACTGGCACGTCGATTAATGTAAGATTGTGTGGGCAGCCCTCCCCTTCTATGGCGTTAGTCTTTGTGGTACTGGAAATGGACGTGCCTTTTAAGACCGTAACTATTCCCTGCTTTCCTGTGGAATTGAGGTTTTGAAATGGAAATTCTGAGTCGGAACTCCCTGACTTCAGCACTGGGCAACATGTGCTGGAAGGGCTATTGTTTCACATTTAGGAATTTGTGAAGAGGTAGGAAGAGGGAAAAAAAAAAGCGATTATTTTTCCAAATAAAGGAATATTATTATCAAGGCTCCAACCCAGATATATACTTCTTACAGAATCTCCAATAATTTTCACCCTAATTCAGATGGGGGGCTATATGTGCCTCAAGCCCTATCTTATTGGCTCATCTCAAACATCTGTTTTGTAGCATTTTTTTTTCCCACAGCAGATATTAACTAACACTTTTTTTTTTTTGGTAAAGAACTAGATAGAATTTTAGGTTAATGAGCCATGTAGTTGCTGTTAAAAAAAATGAACTAAGCTGAAAGTAGCCATGTTCAGCATAGTAAAGCAAAAAGAGCATGTGGCTGTGTTCCAATAAAACGTTATTTAAAAATCAGACGCTGTATTAGTAACTTTTCTATTTTAGTGATAACACACTACAACTAAGTCAGCCTAGAGAAAGAAGGATTTGCTTGGGCCTATATTTCCAGAAGGTTAGAACCTTTGACGGTGGAGCCAAGACAAGGTGGCAGGAGTGGAAAGCTAAAGACTCATATCTTGAAGCATACGCAGGAAGCAGCCAGAGACAACTGAGAGTGGCATGAGTCTTTGAAACTTCAAATCCCGCCCCCAGTGACATACTTCCTCCAGCAAGGCCACACCTCCGAAACCTCTCCAAACAGCGCCACGCACTGGGGACCAAGTATTCAAGCGTCTGATCCTATGGGGGAACATTTCTCATTCAAACCACCACATCCGAGGAGTTCAATTTGTTGTGTGGATTATAGTTTGATGACCCCCTGCCTTAGATATTTGCCACCAGAAATAGCAGCCAGGCTGTTCAGATGATTTCCCAGTGGTGTGATTGTCTTCTCCAAATATCCAAGAAAGTTCTAGATCGGAATGGCGGTATGAAACCAGCGAAGCTGAACCCACAGCCCTAGAGGTTGAGGTGTATACCTGGGATATTTTGGAGGCCTGTTAGTGACTGTGGCTTGCCCCTCTGATTCCTGGCAGCTTGTCCATGAATCTCCATGCTTCTTCCCAGTACTGTAGGACTCCTAAATAGTACAGGGTCCTCCCTCTAGGACTTGGCCCTTGTTAGCGGGAGTGTTAAGGTGGGGCAGGAGCCTAGTGATTGTTTGTGGGACTTCATTCGCCCACCTCTGCGTTGCTGTCCTTCCTATTCTTAGTCATTTATAGAAAGAATCAAATTCTCAATGCTCTTCATCATCAAAGCCCCACACAAGGCTTGTCATGTCTTCCCTGTCGTTGATTGACCCCTGCTTGCTCTCTTGTCTCTTGTCCTCCGGTCCTCACAGTAACTTTCTTAATCTAGGATAAACTAAAAGGCATCTAAAGAACTTGTAAATTAAGAGTTTCAGATCATATTATTTAATCCATTCATGGACTGGAGGAGCTCCGTGTACTGAGTTAGCGAGAGCAGGATAAGTTTTGAGGTGGAGCCCATAGGCACTGGACTCAGCCATCCAGACAATCTGAGGCTTGGCATGTCCTGTTTTGATAGTCAAGAGCTTTTGAAGCATGTTTAATGATCCCCAAATGTCAAGGGGATGTGGGAAAGCTAATAAGTACGGTGGTTTAAAAAAAAAAAAAAAGATAAAAAACAAGGCCTTGGTAAGGGTGCCACATAAGTGGTCAGTAATAGAAAGGGGTGTCATGTGTTTGGCAATGGGGGAATTTAGAGTGAAGGGCCCTGAATCTAGAACATCACACTGGGCATAAGGCTCTGAGCCAGCACTCAGCCCGTGCCCACTAATGGGCAGAAACAGAAGAACTTTCTGTGCTCTGAGTCACAGTGTTCAACAGTGACCACCCACTTTCTTTGGGGTTTTATTCCTTTGTTCCCTCCCTCCGTCACATTGTTTCCTAAGACTTGCATGGGTGGGCTCTCGGTTCTCCACAGAGCTGACTCATCTGGCCCTCTGCTGTCAGGTTTCAAGCAAATATAATTAGAAAACCTACTGGTAGGCAGAGTGAAGGTTGTGAACAGAACCGCTCATCAGAGCCGCTCATCAGGGAAGCAGCGTGAGTCATGACTACATGAGAGAACAGGCATGTTGAGCCATTCACTGTGGCCACTGCTGGATAGTCAGAGGCCTGGGCGTGGTATGTGAGGTGGAGGGCTGTGTGATGCAGGTGCCCCAAGGAGTTGTCCTTCAGAGTTTCTTTGCTTGGTTTCTGGTCCCACTAGAAGAAAGAGCAGAGGAACATGACATAATGGTGTCTCTCTGTAGCTGGAGATTGAAGCCTCTATAACCCAACACTTATGACCCAGCTGAGCAATATAGGAGGATTGTTCTGTTACACAGAAGAAATGACTTGGCCATTTGACTTGCTTGGAATTGGGGGAGGGGGGAAGCTCTTGAGTCACGTGATATCTTTTCTCTACACAGCATTAAGATGTGACATTGTAGTTTTCTTTAAGTTGACTTAGTCCATCCCGTACACATAGAAGATTCTTTTCCTTTTTTCAATCTTTCATCTCTGAGCTGATTTTTTTTTTTTCTGAATTGACCAGTAGTCTGGCAGTCTGCATTAGTCTGTGAATGGCTCAAGCTCTTCAGGATTGATGTAGTGTAAGGCTTAGCTGTGGGTGTGGCCTTAGTAAATGGCCTTAGCTGTTTTAATTCAACCTGGGTTTTCCAATGTCAAGGGCATGCATGCCTTCCTTGTCCATTCACTGTTCAGCAACATCGGTATCTTTTTCTGCCACCCTGTTCCTTGTCCCCTGAAGTGGAGGAACCTAAGTCTGTGAAGTTTTAATCGTTCCACTATTGCAGCTGTCTAAAATGATTTTGTAGAGGGATGGTCTTAGTCAATCTTTGTATTTCTGTATGGATGGAATTATGTAGCATACTTGCATATGTTACTTAAAGTGTAGATTTTTTTTTTTTTGTATTGGAAACCTAGACATATCAAAATGAGTGGCAGCAAAGAGATAGCCTTGAGGTAAGCACATGAAGAAATGTGTGCTTGGTTTCAGAAGGAATTTGAGAAATCCAATTTGCCTCAAGAGAGATACTAGTCCGTTTACTAAACAGATATATTGATTTGCTAATTTTATATGTTATCAATGCAAGTATTAATACCATGTATTTTTCTTCTCTTTCCCAGCAACATCCATTTTTCACCGTACATGAATCCAAAGCAGCAGACGTGGCATCTTTTGTAAAACTGATACTTGGGGACTAAAAAGCCATGGACTTAACTGGTCGACCCTACTGTGGATTGGTGGGTTTACAGGGTGAAGCGAGTTCACTACAGAGCCAACAGAAAGTCATCTTGAGGTCATTGAACCCCGCCTTTCTGAGGGGTTTCCTCTCCTTGTTTTTCTTTTTTCTCTCCAAAGGGGGCCTTGGAAATCTCTAGCACAGGCTGAACTCTCTAGATGGATGAAATACGACAAAGGCTTAGGACTTGAAAAGGTGATTAAATATTTAATGACAAGTCATACGGGTCCTGGAGCTTCTCAGATCTCTCGCGTTCTTTACGAAATGAATGCAATTGGCCCTGGTAACAAGGTGCTACAGTAGCGAAGAGATTGTAAAGTAGATTTGTAGCGTATCCCACTTATTATTTTAATATTTATGTTTCAGTGCTTGGTTGGAAATATTCCATTTTATGCAAGAAGGGAGACACAGAGACAGGGCTGACTTGGCAGTATTTATAGGGCTTTTATTTTTTTGAGTTCAATCATGTCTGTGGTCCAGAGGAAGTTATTTAATATGCATTTTTAAGAATATTATAAAAAAATCTCCAGCAAAGGGACTCTTCCTGTACAGCGTGGCTTGCAGCTCTCATGGCTGCTGCTTCCGACCGTCAACTCAACCGTGGCTGATCATCGCATCTTTTGAATGAATTGTCAAAGTTAATGTTCCTCCGCCTCCCCCTCCCCCAACTTTGGAAAACATGAAAGTCACTTGTATCATGGCTCAAAGAGTAAAAAAAATACAATGGTTCTCTTCAAATTGTGGTATAGTATTAGTGGAAAATGAAAATAACAGAAAGTGATGTGCTTTTTATATTTTGCCTATCTCTTTCTCTCTGTATGTATTTGTGTGTGTGTGTGTGTGTGTGTGTCTGTTTTTGTGTGTGTGAGTACATTTATTAAACTAAGTTCTACCACGTGGCTTCTAGGAACACCTATATTAGTTAAAAGGACACCTGTCAGTCATGAGAGAAGATACGGAAGCTCACAGAGAGAAATGAGGCT
>NC_034603.1:77768083-77771420 GCF_900095145.1 Mus pahari
AGAGAGAGAGAGAGAAGATAAAGGCCAGCAGTCTTTAATGAAATGAAAACTTAATGAAGAACTGTGCCTTAGGACAGACTGCCAGGTTGTCAGGCTCAGGCCATGTCTTAGTATAATACCATGGAGTAGCTCGCTCCACTCTCAAGCTCTTGCAGGTGGACTGAATTCTTGTGATTAAAGACTTCATGAGTTCTCTAGTTTAAGCGTATGTGGTCCTCTAGGATTGAGAAGTACTGTGAATGTCAGGGAAAAGATAGATATTTGCTAGATAATGAGGACCAATTGCTTTGTTACAGTGTTACTATAAAGCAATTACTATTGGAATTCCTAGACAGCATGTTGATAAAAAGGGAAGAAAAAAAATGAATACTTCTTTTTTCTTTCTCTTTCCTCACCTCTTGGAATTCTCCCTTCCATCCCCTCTGGATTTGGAAGCGTTAACAGTACAGTTTCCATTGAGTAATTTGCATCTTCAGGACTCTCTTCCACACATCACTCATTTAGAGTGTGTCTGAGCACTTCAGCATCTCTTTTAGAGTCTCTTGTGAGGGATACCTATTGCCAGGGTTGAGGAGATGGCTGTCAGTGAAACACTTGCATCTCAGGCATGAGGACCTGCATTCAGCTTCCTGGAACCCACAAAAACCTGGCCTTGTGGCACAGGCCTGTAATCCCAGCAGTGGCGAGATAGGAGGGGGAGACAGGCAGATCTCTGGAAGCCTAAGTATGGGTTAGCCTGGCCTACATTCTGAAATTCCAGGCCCGTGGGAGACTCTGTTTCCAGCAAAAGGTAGAATGCGTCTGAGGACAGATGACCTTTCCAAGTGTGTTACGCATGACCACACTCTTTCCATCTCTCCAGACACCCCTCTGCCCAGTACCTGTTAGATTAAGCACAGATTCATCTGCTCTAAAGACTCATTTGTTTTATTTATTTCTTGCCAGAAACGTGGTATTCTTCTCTTGATTGTGTCCATTCAGTTTCCCACCCACCTTTCTAAGTTGGAAAGTTCCTTTCTTTGACATAGAGAGAAGTCATATCTGTCTTCCTGCTCAGTTTGATCATCTTAAGAGAACCGGAAGCAATGGGGAAGAAGCCTGGGCAACCAACCCTCTAACAACTTCCGGTAAAACTCCTGAAGTAAATTGTCTTTCTGGTCTGCATCTGATCATTCTTAATTGTTTGCCTTCTTTGAATCACTTCTAACCAAGAACACGTTCTGCACTCCTGTGCCTGTGCTGTTTGGTCTGTGAACCCAGGGCAAGAACCTGTAAGACATCACAGTGGGAAGAGCTGCTAGTTCAAGGCTGGTGCACTTTGGAGCCATTTAGCTGCCGCTGGTGTGGGTGCCAGAGTCCTGGCCCCAGAGACTTGGAATTAATTGGTTCAAGTCGAGCTGGGGGAATTAAGAAAGAAAGAAAGAAAGAAAGAAAGAAAGAAAGAAAGAAAGAAAGAAAGAAAGAAAGAAAGAAAGAAAGAGAAAGGAAGAGGGGAAGGACTTCATGTACTCCTGATGCACACCAGGGCTGGGGGCACTTTATCAAAAGTCCAAATGAAATGGTCCCCTGAAATGGAAGAGAGTACAAATCTATGTAGTCAAAGTGGGTCGTTGTTTTTAGTTCTTGTCCATCTTCTAAACCTAACAGGAGTTTGCATATGCCCAAGTTTCATTATTCATGGTGCCCTTGATGGGTTGTCTTAGTATCCGCCACCCCCCCCAATTGGTGTGTGTGATGCTGAAGGCCAAGATATTGAATACTTCAGCATATCAAACGATTAGTCCCAAGCTGCTTTGCAGCAGTCCTGTGAAGACTGTCACTCAGGTGTCAGTGTTTCTCCTGACAACTCATATATTAGCAAGCCTGTGAGTTATTTTAGCACAAGGCTTGTGGATGCTGGGCATAAACCATGTTGAGATTTGCTTAGACTTGGGCTAGAGACTTTAAAGACTGAGTTCTCAGTCACTGAGCCGCCTCTACCCTGCCCCCAGTATTGTTTCATTCTCTGTCTTGTTGATATTCTGGGTTTGCCTGCCTCCTTAATTATGAAGTTAAAGATTGAAGACATTCTTGGATATTTATCGATTGTGTGCTGATAGAGTTCATAGTCTAGAAATGAAAGAGAGAGAGAGAGAGAGAGAGAGAGAGAGAGAGAGAGAGAGAGAGAGAGAGCAGGGAGATGGCTTAGAAGGTAAGGGCAACCTGGACATCCCTGGAGCTCACTGGCCAACCATTAGAGCAAATCTATTAGCCTCGGGTTCAGAGAAGCACCTTGTCGCAAGGAAACAAACTTGGAGAGACATTGAAGAGAGACCCCACATGCTGGCCTTTAGTTTCCACATAGCCGCATACATGTGTGTCCCCCAACACACATGTGCTCATACCCACACCAAAAATGTAATACAATACACACACCACACACAACATATATACACATCGCACATATACAATTTTTTAAAATAAAAAAAAAATGCAATAGTCAAAAACAGACAATAGTCTGTGAAGGAGAGGAGACTGGTACCAAGACAATCGTTTTTCTCTATTCTCCTAATAAACTTGATCTAGTGTCTTCTGTAATCACAAAGGAAGTGGAGAGGGACTAGGATGTCATGGTTTAAGCCCCCAAAGGTCTTCATTAACCACGGGGTTTCATTTCCTCTGTTCAGAGCAATCACTTCCAGGAGTGTTTAGGAAAAACAAGTTTCTTTTGTCTTAAAAGTACAACGGATATCTAGTTCTTAATTCCTTTTTGGGGGGGTGGGGTGGGGTGGGGCGGGGCTTGGGGTGGTTGTTACTTTCTCTGTCTTTGACAATAAGATTTGTGTATTCACACAATTCGTCAGAGTTGACGCTCTGCTTGTGAACTGAAGAGAATTTCTATTACACCACCCACTTGGGGATTTGTCAGAAAGCCTCTGAGTTTAAGGGGATTTGCTGGCTCAAGGAATCTCCTGCTTTTATGGAGGTAGCAAGTGAAATGATACTTGGATTAATGTCACCTTCATGGTCATATATATATATATATATATATATATATATATATATATATATATATATACCTTTAAGCTTTTCAAAAGGAAGAGATACTTTTCAATCAGGCCATTGAAGATAGACACTGTGGTTGAAAAATGCCACAGTGTATCTCTGAAGCAGCAATTACCACACCAGGGGAATGGACAAGCATTTCATTGGTTTCACTCTGGAGGTGCCATGGCCCTCCTTCCTGGGATCTCTATTTATTTAAAACATTGTTGAATGGACTGACAAGTAAAGATAAGCTTTGATTTCTCTCCTCTCCTCTCCTCTCCTCTCCTCTCCTCTTTTTCTTTTTCTTTTT
>NC_034603.1:77771510-77789526 GCF_900095145.1 Mus pahari
TTTTTTTTTTTCTTCTTGAGACAGGGTTTCTCTGTGTAGCCCTGGCTGGCTTGGAACTTGCTCTGTAGACCAGGCTGCCTACGAACTCACAGAGACCCACCTGCCTCTGTCTACTGAGTGCTGGGATCTGAAGTATGTGGCACCACTGCCTGGAAGTTTGCTATGGCCTTAATTGGTTAAATTATAATTATCTTGGAAATATATTGAAAGCTAGAACCTTTTCTCTGGGACAATGTATGTCACATGTGAACCATCAAGTTTGAAAGTACTTCTTTGTTGTGGGAGGGATGGAAGTTTATGGACCTTGTAGATCAATAGACTATTGTAGGATGTGGATCAATCAACACTATAGAATGTAGGACCGTGTCATCCCTGAATACAGTGGCAAAATGTTGATAAAGGCCCAGATAGTAAATATTTTTGGCTTTCTGTTTCAAGGGCTTTTTGTGAGTGTTGTTGTAGTATCTTCTCAGCTCTTGTTGAAATCTGAAGACATCAGAAAACAATGCCTAAATGAACAAACCTGGTGCCCGTGTTACAAATTAAATGTTATAAAAGAAGGCGGGGGTTGTACTTAGCTCACAGGCCATGGTTTGCCAATGTCTGTTGTAGACCGTCAAACACAACGTTCTAATGAATTAACTATATGAACAGAGTTTTCAACTCCATATTTGGCTTGGCTCCTGAAGTCTATTAGGAAGATGAATACAGGAGAATAAAGTCAGAAAAAGTGGGGGAGATTTTAGTACTGTGAGTACTGCCCGTTCATTTCTCCAGGTGTTTATTATTTTAGAAGATGATGGAACAGTTTCCTCTGGGTTAAGTGACACTTTCCATTACATGTCACTGACATCATGACTTAGGTTAGTTGGAAAAGGCGCATTCCTTTTACTTGTATTACTATTACTTGTCTCCTTGGCAGTTAGCCTCTTTGCATCTTCTTTTTCTCTGCAGTGGAATGGGCATGCAAGACGAGTCACGAACCCAGACATTAACCTATTTGTTGCTCTGTCTTCAGAACTACAGTGGACTCGTGAGACCAAAGCTGGCATTAAAAATAGAAGGCATAAGCCGGGCGTGGTGGTGCACGCCTTTAATCCCAGCACTTGGGAGGCAGAGGCAGGCGGATTTCTGAGTTCGAGGCCAGCCTGGTCTACAAAGTGAGTTCCAGGACAGCCAGGACTATACAGAGAAACCCTGTCTCAAAAAAACAAAAACAAAAAACAAAAAAAAAAAAAGAAAAAAGAAAAAAAATAGAAGGCATATGTAAAAGAAAATTTATGTCTGTGTATGTGTGTGTGTGTGTGTGTGTGTGTGTCTGTGTGTGTGCGTCTCTATGGGTACATGTACATGTGGATTGGATTCCCCTGGAGCTGGCGTTACCAGGCATTGTGTTGGTTGATGTGGGTGCTGGGAACTAAACATAGATCCTCTGGGAGATCTGTAAGCGCTCTTAACTACTAAGCCATCTCTTGATCCTATTTTATTTTATTTTTTTGGTGTTTTTGAGATAGGATCTTATGTCAGTATGCCAGACTGACCTCAAACTTGTTATGTAGTTGAGGATGACCTTGAACTTACAACCCTATTGCCTCCGTCTCCCAAGTGCTGGGATCCTATGGGTACATCATCACACCTGGTTTTTCTGTGGTGTGAGAATTGAACCTAGGGCTTTATGCATATTAGACAATCACTCTACCTGCTGGGCTACCCACAAGTGTGTCCAGCTCACCCATATATTTGTTTGTTTGTTTCCCCCAGAGTAATCTGAGGTAGTTTAGGGTCCAAAGTCCTCTGGTGAGTGCTGAGTATGGATGCTTCCTGTTCTCATTGTGAACAGGCTCATGCTGACCACTTGAACTCTGCCTCTGAACTTGGGTGGGGCACTCCTTTTATGGACCCATTAGAACATTACTGATTCAAGGGCCCTATGCAAAATATCACCTTTCCGATGTGATTTCTCTTGGGTTGCCCCAACCCCAGCCCCCTCCGAACCTCAGAGCCTGTTGGGTCTCTGTGCATCCAGAAAGGCATGTCATCGTCTACTGTGTCAGTATTTGTACCCTTCGCTCTAAGATGGTGGCCATCCAGAGATCGCTGCTCTCTCCTTTATCACCTTAAGAAATGGACACATTTGTAAGTTACAGTGTCTTTATTATCTACATGATATCCACATTATCTGTATCATCTACCTCTCAGGTCTTAGAATGATGCACAATGACTCCTTAAGAGGGCCTATCCAAAAGTTTGATCAGGTAGTCCATCGAAAAGAATTTTTGTTTGTTTGTTTGTTTGTTTCACCTGGGAAAACAAAACCTGACTTTAAGAACCTTCAGAATACAGCTCTCTTTTCACGGGAAGCATCTCACCACTGAATCCAGAGAGGACCTTTTCCTGTGGCTTCGCTCTTGACAGCTATGCAAATGTCACCCTCCCACAGCAGGATCTGTGGAGACAGGGCCTTAGTTCGTGGTTGTCTTTGCAGTTCCTGACCCAGACCTCACTTTTCAGGCAAAACTCCCACGGAAACGTCTTCCTATTCAAAATGAGGAGGAGTCTAGTTTAAAAAGATCCAGACATCAAGG
This sequence comes from Mus pahari, assembly GCF_900095145.1. Classification (NCBI taxonomy): domain Eukaryota; kingdom Metazoa; phylum Chordata; class Mammalia; order Rodentia; family Muridae; genus Mus; species Mus pahari. Next base: position 77,774,096 of record NC_034603.1, read on the forward strand.
TCAAGGACTTTGTAGTGGGGGAAGTTTTGTTTTGTTTGTGTCTGAATGCAAATGTGCTGATGGAATTTACATATTTTAGGCATTGGAGAGATGGCTCAACAGGAAGAGTGTATGAGGTTCCCAACAGCCACATGGGAAGGCTCCCAATGGCCTCTAACTCCCCTTCCAGGGAATTGCATGCTCTTTTCTGGACTCCTCCGGCCCCTGGCATGCATGTGGTGCATACAACTTATGCAAATATACTCACTTTTTTTTTTTTTTTAAAGAAATCTTTAAAAGAATTTACACTCACGTAGCCTACTACTATTGGGACTCTCAGAAATTTGTGATCATGGGCATCTTCATTTGAACTTTTGGGGGGTTACTTTATAGTTGTAATTTTTGAGGTTTGCACTGACTCTCTTACAGTTGGCAGTATGGGCAGAGTTTTGCTTCTGTGAGCGATAGCCCCTTGCCTTCCTGTAGTTGATACTCGTGTCTTTCTGAGCTTCGGGGACTCATTCCACAGATGACTCTTTGGTGGGATGGAGAGTAAGGACAGGTGCATGCACTAACTTGTCCCTGCAGCGGCTCGCTGTGTCATCTGTAGATTGAGGCTGAGACCAGGCACCAACCATGTTTCCCATCTTTCTTTCCTCTCGCATCTCTTGCCACTCTCCCTCCGTATGTCATCGATGACCAGGGCTTGGCTGCATTCCTATGTGAGTGCTTTCACGTATCGTAAGTCAGGAACAGTTCTGCGACAAGGAGCCCCGTCGCTCTTAAGTTCTTAAGTTCAAAATATCCCAGAGAGCTTTTGGCTAGCTCACAAAGGAGCAGGTGTGCTTCTGGCATATTAAAATCTGCTGTATTTTGGTTGAAACCCCCATCCCCAATCTCCCTGTTCCCCACCCTTGCTTAAGCCCTTCTGCCCCCAGTCTTTTCCCTTCTACTTCTATATTATGTGTTTCCTATCGCTGTCTCTATCCCTCTACCTTAAAGCCTCTTTTTTTTTTTTTTTTTTGTCCTCTCATGTGCCAATCTCTAATTTCCTGGCATCTACACACACACCCTCCCTGATTAATGCACACATATGAAAATGAGAGGCCAGGATGCACATCCAAGAGAGGATATCAGGTATCTCTCTTATCTTATTTTCCCAGGTTGCCTCAATGTTTTCTGAGTTCCATCCATTTTCCTATACATTTCATTTCTCACGACGGCTGACCCAAATTCCATTCATACGAGTACCACAGTTCATTATCTCTTCACCAGTTGATGGCTGACTCCGTGTCCTTACACTACTGCGATCACAGCAGCAGTAAGCACAGATGGGCAGGTACCTCTGTAGAAGGATGCAGAGTCCTTTGCCAACCCTTATGCTTTAAAAAGGAGCAAACGGATTAGGTATTCAGTCCCCTTAAGAAATATTTATCAACACCTGTCCTTACATCCTGTGGGAGATACATTTATGGGAGACACATTTCATTTGTAACTCATGGTTGTTTCTTTCCCTGCGTCACAAGTCAACTGTATTTGCAAACCACCGTGTGTATTCTAAAGGAAGCTCTTGGGGCCAAAACAAATATGACTTGATGCAAGAATGAGATCATGTAGATGGCTGTTCTTGGTATCCTCCCCCCTCCCCAAATTATGAAAGGAGATACTAGAGAGATGTCCGCCTCTGCCTCAGAACTCCCAGTTCCAGACCCCCTTAAACTTCATGTGTGGAAAGTTTGGAAGATGAGGCCATTCTGGGCATCCCCTTGTAGATGCCATCTGTGTTGCCTGTGCCCTCTGCTGCTGACCATCCTGGGCTAGAATCGTCTTTCTTTTTGTGGGTTCCAGGATCTTTTTCTTTACAAAGGAGGCAGGTTGAGCCACAGAATTCACTCAGACTTTTGTGCAGGAAGGGCCTCCTGGAACTTTTCCATGCCTTTGAGGTAAGTGTTAGATGTAAGTCCTGACCCTCCATTCTTTCCTATGATCTACAAGAGTGAAGGAGGTGTGGCTTCACCTTGGGTTTTCCTCGATGGACACAGGCAAGGCTGATTTTTTTTTTTCCACACCAGAAACATCCCTCATCACTCTATGGTGAAAAGAAAGGAAGGTGAGAATATCAAGTAATGGTTTCTGTAAAGCCTTGGTATTGTGTGTTCCAAATGCCCATTTTGTTGTTCAGCTACTATGCTTTTCACCTCTCATCTGAGGTGGCCGAATATTCTTATGTTAACTGAGCTTTCTTGTCATCCAAGTTGAACAGGGTGATTAGGGTTTGTTTGTTTTTGTTTTGCTTTAGTTTAACAGCTTGTTGAAACTGGCAATATTATCTCAAAATCAAGGCAATAAGTAGTTCATGTGTAGAACTTGAGGTAGATACATACATTGATGTTGATAGGTGATAGATGTTAACAAAACTTCCAGGAGTGTACCTAGATGAAGGGTGATGTGGCCTTAAAGACATCATGCATGTTTGTAATATTTGGAATAGCCCAATAGCCTGGGTCCTCTTCTGGAGAAATCCACATTTCACTGCACATGCCATCGATAAGGGTTGTGTAATAGCCGGGGTGACTGGCTTCTGTCAGTTGTTAAGCCCGGGAATAATTTGCCAAAGTTGAGGTGTTTTGTCTTATGTAAAGGTTATGGTGTGGTGGAATTCCTATCACCAGGTCTTGTAAAATGTGGAACATCATTGTCCCCCTTTATGACCTAAGAGCGTATGAACTATATGTTTTTAAAATGCTATGATGAATTTCTTGGAATCCATGCATTTGGCCAAGAGAACGGCAGAGATGTTAGGCCAATGTTTGTTACATGGTTCTCCCAGCTCCTCCCTTATCACCTCAAAAAAGAGAATAAACAGAGAGGCGAAGTTAAACTTGAATTTCTGTGCTAAGAAGGAGTGTCCACTCTAATTTCCCATCTCAGGATGTTCTTCGGTTCCACACTGGTTCCAAGGAGGGTGGCTTGAGCTGCTGACATTGTAACTTTTCCCAGGATGCGTGTGTCTGTGTGTGTGTAAAATTTCAAACCCTGCGTGTCGTGTTCATTGTCTTGTCAATTTGTGAACTGACTCGAACAGTGGAGGAGACAGCGAAAAGGGAGGAAAGCGACTGCCTAACCACTTCGTTCTGTCAAAGTGCTAACCGTGCTTCCATAGCTGGGACAAATAACGTCAGCATTCAGGAGGGATGGCCCTTGAATGAAATGGTGTGTTATCTCGTAAGAAAATGTACGACTAATAAAAGACATTTTAAAAAGTACAGTGGGTCAGTATAATCCTTGAGTTGCTCCTGAGATGTGCTCTCGGAATGATGTCCTTAGGAAATGACCTGGTGGACTGCAGACATAGCTCAGGGTTAGGGCCCCTGTCTAGGCTGACCAAGGCACTGGCTATGAGCCACCACAGCAAAAAAGCAAAACCCTGAGGTGAAAAGTATTGCCTGCATGCTTTAACACCCACCCCACCCCCATCCGTCTTCTGATCTGTAGTTTGAGTTTTGTTTCTCTGATTATTACTATGGCCATAAGCAATGTCAGGAAGGAAAAGCCTTATTTGGCTTATACTTCCAGGTCATAGTCTGTCATTGAAGGAAGTCAGGGATGGGATCCAAGGCAGAAACATGGAGAATCTCTGCTTAGTGGCTTGCTCACTGGCACACACTTAGATGGCTTTCTTATACAGCCGAAGACCACCTGCCTAAGGGATGGTGCCACCCACAGTGAGGTAGGTTCTCGCACATCAATCATAAATCAATCTCTCACATATATGGCCACAGACCAATCTGATCTGTGAAATTCATCAATTAATGTTACCTCTTTTTAGGGGACACTAGGTTCTGTCAAGTTGACAATAAAAATTAACCAGGACCTGCCCCCCCCCCCAAGCAGAACAGAACACAACATGGATACATAATAGAGGAAAGAAAACATTTCTTTTTTTTTTTAAAGCTTTATTTATTTATTATTATATGTAATTACACGCATAGCTGTCTTCAGACACTCCAGAAGAGGGCGTCAGGTCTTGTTACAGATGGTTATGAGCCACCATGTGGTTGCTGGGATTTGAACTCAGGACCTTTGGAAGAGCAGTCAGGTGCTCTTACCCACTGAGCCATCTCACCAGCCCGAAAGAAAACATTTCATTCACAATGTATTTCATACTCAGTATTCTTGCAGACAGCCTTGGTTAGAAGAAAGGGCCAAGATGTCATGATTAAAATCAGATGGGTTCAATGAAAAGACCAAGACCTCCTTGCTTTTCTTCCCTGTGTGTTCCCTATACTGAACTATGCAGCTAACTAGCTGTTCAAGTTTTCCCTGATAACTCTGGTATCATATTGGGACATTTCTGTTGTGAGGTGTGGCAGTACCAAGAGTCAGATGATCAGAGAGATGAAGAAGAAAATGTTAGTGTAAGCAAACATGGTTGGGTCTGCAACTTGTTCTGATTGGTCTTATAGTCTGAGCCTATTTGATTTCTAGTCAACTTAACATGGTTTGGAGGAGAATGGCTAGAGTCCAGGGGTGAACAATTGGAATGAATCGTCCATTGGGTCAGCAAGTGGACATCCACTTCCATCTTGTCTCTTGGTTTAATGTGTCAATGTGAAATCAAGAGTCATCAAACAAATGAACTTAAAATTAAATCTATAGATTTACATCATTTCAGGAATTAGATTCTAAGGTGGAGGGCTCTCTGTGCTTACACATATCGCCTAGGTGACTTTCTGATGACCCACATAAACTTCACAGTCTTTCTCCCACCACACTGCTTTAAGTTAGAACCCTTTATTCTCACCTGATAGGCCTTGCTTGATACAAGAAGTAGAGGGAGATGTGTGGATGAGTTGGGATGGGGTATTGGTTTCTTTTCTCATTGTGATGATTAAACACCCATCAAGGGGAAATTTAAGGGAGGAAGGGTTTGTTTGGGGTCACAGCTTCAAGGCACAGTTCATCATGGAGGGGAAGATATGAAGGCATGAGCATGAGGCACCTGGTCACATCGCGTCTGCCTCTAGACAAACACCAGTGAAGACCCTCAGATGCTTCTGGTATTCGCCCAGCTGCCTTTCTACCATCGAGGATCGGAACGAGATGGACGCATGTCCATCTTTCTCCTTTTTCTTCACTCTGACCCAGTCCATGGAAAGGTACTACCCACGTAGCAGGTAGGTTTTCCCTCAGGTAATTTCCGCTAGACAATCCCTTTTTGATCCAGGCAGGGCTGACAATCACTGAGCATCACTGAGGGAGGGCATAGTCAAGCTTAAGGTTTTCAGGCATCCTCTTCCAAGGCTCTTATTTAATCCCTTCCTCCATAGCTATTATCACCGTCACAGTAAGAACGCTTCAGATCTCAGACCACTTCTGAAGGGTGTATGTACACGTCTCATACTATCTGATGTTAATTTGCTCCATCAGAATCATTTCCTCCTCAGTCAGCATGGAGAAAGGCAGCTAGCTTCCTGAAGCTCCTTTTTTTTTCCTTTTTTTTAAAAAAAAAATTATGTTTTTATTGGTCCTGTTTATCTACAGACACATTGACAATCTCACAGAAGTTTATCACAATGTCTGGCACTCCTGTGCAGATGTTGGGCTCAGCTGCATGATCTGGCTTGGTGTCTCTCGTGCACTTGCTCTCCGATGGTTGGAGTAAGTCGTGGATGGCTTCATTCATTGCTGACTGTCTAGATTTGGATGGCTGTGGTATTGGGGAGCTAATTTAGCACTTCTCTCTCACCATATGGTGGCCAGCTTAGAGTTTTCACAGACTTTCTTCTACCTTGGAATAGTCAGAATTCTCCCATGACTGGAAGCTTTCCTTCAGAATTAGCTATCTAGAAGGACCAGGTAGAAGCATCAAATAAGTTGCAATGTTCTCCAGTGTGAATATTAGAAGTGTATTTTAGAGGAGTAAATCATTGAAAACTGACTACCATGCTTGATGAATGCAACACAGTGAAAATAAACCAGTCAACTTAAAAAAAAATCATCTTACTCTCTTTTGTGTATGTTTGTGGGCATGTGGGTTACATGTGCATACATTTATGTGACATATGTGAAAGCCAAATGATAACCTTGAATGTCATTCCTCAGGAGAGTCCATCTTTTCTTTCTTTCTTTACTTCTTTCTTTCTTTCTTTCTTTCTTTCTTTCTTTCTTTCTTTCTTCCTTCCTTCCTTCCTTCCTTCCTTCCTTCCTTCCTTTCTTTCTTTCTTTTTTATTTTTGTTGACTTGGGACTCACTGATAATTAAGGCAGGCTGGTCACTGAGTCCTAGGGAATCATCAGTTTTTGGCTCTCCAGAGCACGTGCTACTATTCCTGACTTAAAACAAAATTTTTATCGCATTTTGTTTATTTGAGTGCAGTGGACAAGTGTGCCATGCTATGCGTGTAGACAGCAGGCAACTTGCATGAATTAGTTCTCCCTGCCACCATGTGGGACCTGGGAATTGAATTGTCCTCAGGCTTAGTGGCAGACACTTACCAGCCAATCACCCTTCTGCTGAGCCATCTTGGGACTTCTAACTGCCCTTTCTTGCATGAGTTTTGGGGTGAAGGTGGGGACACTCAGGACCTAACGCTGATAAGGCAAACACTTCTCCACATCCCCTCTCCCCCATGAATGAGTACTCTCTGTAACTGTACTCTCTCTCTTTTTCTAAATCACTGGCCAAAAGGCACTGAGAAAAGTTTATTAAAATGTGTGGTGATGAAATTAGCTACTATTTAATTATAATCCATGATCTCATTAAGGGAAATTATTTGATCAAGACAGTGCAATCTGACTGAGGGTGAGTTAGCCACCTCTGTGCGAAGTCAAGCCATAACTGGAGTTAAACTGACATGGGAGGGAATGAACCATTGACAGGAGTGACTCACATAACTGTCTGTGTTTCCCCACCACCCCAGATGGCCAGGGCTCATAAATACTTGCTGAGTAGGTGTTTTCTCCTCAAATGGAAATAGCTTTTTTATTTTGTATTTTAAAAATAATATATTTTGAGAAGAGTTAGAGAACACATGTGGGGAAAATAAATACCACCTCCTATTCTGAGTTAATTGTTCATGAATTTTAAAAATATATTGTTCCGTAACTTGCCTCCACAGTACATACTTAGAAGAGCCATGTGCATTACAAACATTTGCCCACTTATGATGTTTTTGCTTGCTGTATTAGCTACTTTTGCTCACTGCTGTGACAAAGTAACTGACGGGGAAAAGCTTAAGGGAGGAAGGTTCGTTTTGGCTCACAGCTTGAGGGTTCAGTCTATCATGGTAGGGAGGGCGGGTGGTGCCAGGTACAAGAGGCAGCTGGCTACATTGTATCTTCCGTTAGGAATCTGAGAGAGGGAAAGATGAAGGAGGCAGCTGGCTACATTGTATCTTCCCTTAGGAATCTGAGGGAAAGATGTAGGAGACAGCTGGCTACATTGTATCCTTAGGAATCCGAGGTAGGGGAGGACTCCAGTACTCAGCTCTCTTTCTGCTTTCCCTTCAGTCCAGGACTCCACCCTGAACGTGGGGTGGCTCCCTCCCTTCTCTGCTAAATCCTTTGGGAAACACCCTCATAGGCACACTCAGAGGTTTGCTTCCATAATGATTTCAAATCCTACCAAGCTGACAATAAGGATTAGCTACCACACCTGCCTTGATTGTCAAATTATATTATATGCTTTTGTCAAGTCATTTTTAGTGGCTAATAATATTCATATATATATATATATATATATATATATATATATATATATATATGTGTGTGTGTGTGTGTGTGTGTGTGTGTATACACACACATATGTACATATATGCATGTTTGGCCATTCCTGTATTGATGAAAAATTTGATTATTCCATTTTTGTAATATTCATATTCTTATATTTTATAGGGCTATACTGCTTTAGAGATGTTCAAAAGACCCAAAGGATCTCCCTAGCTTTCTTCAGGGCTGAACATCAGCATAGTTTTACTTATTTGTCTCAGCACAGCCCTCTCATTCTATTCTTGTCACATCCCCCCCCCCCAGCTCCAGGTCCAGCTCCAGGCTAAGAGTTGCCACAAGTAGGGATTTGTGCCCCTGGAACCTGCTTGCCTGATGGTGTCTTGGTGGTTCTAAGGGTATATCTCCAGAACAAAATGGAACAAGTGGGATGCGTTTCAGAAAAATGTTCATCTCAGAGGACAACACTGTTAGGAAAAAGCCTTCTAATAAGCACAGGGCATAGAAACATGGAATTCGCTGCCTATGTAGCAGAGGATGGCCTTCAGGCATCAATGGGAGGAGAGGCCTTTGGTCCTGTGAAGACTTGATGCCCCAGTGTAGGGGAATGTCAGGGCAGGGAGGTGGGAGTAGGCAGGTGGGTAGGGGAGCACACGCATAGAAGCAGGGGGATGGGGTATAGGATAGGGGGTTTCTGGATGGGAAACCAGAAAAGGGGATAACATTTGAAATGTAAATAAAGAAAATATCCAATAAAAGAAAAAAAAAGAGGAAAAGGTTGATATATATATATATATATATACATACATATATATAAAATTAATGTCACTTTAAGATTGATTAACATACCCTGTCTTAACCTTTCTCCTGTCTCCCACTTCCTATCTCAGCACAGGAGAATAGGATTACAAATGTGTGTTATCAGGCTGGGGATCTGAACTCAGGTCCTCCTGTTTGTGGAGTAAGTGTCTTACCCACTCAACCATCTACCCAGCTCCAAGTCCACAAAGTTCTTGATAAAGCTACAGATGAAGCTCTGCAATTACGACAACACACACAAAATGAGTGAACCGTCAGCGGTCACTGACGGTTGTCTGCCTTGACCGCGTCCGTAGAGACTGTGTCCTGGTGTGACACAGCTGTGCCCTTGCGTGAAGCTTGGCACTGTCCTGGAGTTTGTCCTCAGTGTGCCTGCTCATCTATCAGTTGATTGCTATCACCCCGTCCCCTAGGAGCCTGTTAGCATCACACAGAAGGATGTGGCGTTAACACGGCCCTCCAGGGATACTTATCCAAATCATTGTTTAAGGAGCATCGATCTGTTTATCAAACCAAGTTTCAAAAGTGCAGGGATCCGATATGAAATGTTGTTGTAATGCTTTTGATCTCGAGAGAAGGTGTCTCTAGAGCAATCCTGAGACTTATAAGCTATAGTAACTATATTGGACAGATGGGTGCAAAGTATATCAGACAGAGGGATATGTGTGTTAAGGCATGTTTAGGTCCATTGGTACTCTGAGATCTGGTTATACAGTTTCTTCCTCTTTTTTCCTTAGCTTTTTGTTGGCACTGTCCTGGAGTTTGTCCTCAGTGTGCATGCTCATCAGTTGATTGCTATCACCCCATCACCTAGGAGCCTGTTAGCAACACACAGAAGGTTGTGGCGTTAACACGGTCCTCCAGGGATTCTCCAGGGATACACAATTGGCATGTGTGTATGTGTGTGTGTTATGATAATAAAGAAGAGGTGTTTTGCCTCAGGAGCTGACCTCATTGTGTTTTGAGATAGAGTCTCTCTGACTGGGACCTTGGATTGTCACTTTAGGTGGGCTGACTGGTCAGCGAGTCCCAGTTCTTTCTGTCTCACTTCTCCAGCTCTGGGAGTTACAAGCACGCGTCAGCACACCTGGCCTTTTTAGATGTGAGTTCTGGAAATTGAACGGATGTGCCCATCTTTGCAAGGCAAGCATTTCTCCAACTGAACTATTTCTCCAGCCCATGCTGTACAAATTTTGAAAAAGTGGGAAAACAAGGGGGAGGAGAAAGACCCCTTTAAAAAAACATGTTTATGCCAGTTGTAGGTAAAGTTATTCCCTAGATTCCAAATGGAAAGTTACTTAAGGATACAGAACATGGTTCTGGCTTCAAAGAAAAGGAGATGGAGGAGAGGATGACTACGTGGCTCAGAGCTAGACCTTGGCCAGAAACCTCCTTGGCAAGTGCAATCTCCTTGCCATCCAAGGAGGGACAACGGATTGACTCAGAGCCTAGCACTATCTGCCCGAGAGTAGTCAAACCAGCTCAGAACACTCAATTTTTCTATGACCAAGAACAACAGCCAAGAGGGAGGCAAAAAATTAGACAAGGACTTGCTTGACCTCTTGATTTTTTCAACAGCTGCACAGATGTTTATCGGGAGTGCAGCATCCTTTTTTGTCCCTCGCACCCCCACACCCCCCTCCCCAATTGGCAGCCAGGGATGTCAAGCTGGTAACACCCTGTGCTTTAGGAAAAACAAAAACAAAAAAACCCTGCTTGCCAGTTTGCTACTTCCACCATAAAGTGACTAAATCAGCCTCACTGGGCAGATAGTGGCCTTTGGATGTTTATCCTCTCCTTGAGCTGACTGAGTGGCTTTTAGGACTCCTTTGCTGAATCCAGTGAGACATCTACCAGAGATGAACTTAAAATAGTGACTTGCCAGACCCCAGAGCTCCCTAAAGCAACCCAGAAAGCAGCATAGATTAGGTCTGGGTCCAGCCAAACCCAAAGGCAAATAGGGATGAAGACGACGTCAGTTTGCAACTGAAAAGGAACACGGATCCCCTATTAGGTAGGTAACTTTTGTGAGAATAAAGGTGGTGGCTAATAATGTTAAGGAAACTGTTTTCTGGGCACCATGAGCTCCGGACACTTGCGACAGTGCTCATAAGACCTTGGCAACTTCCAGCCAAAGTGACAACAGAGATCAGAGAAGGTGGTCAGTCACCCCCCACCCCCCATCCCCGGCACTACCAAGGAGCTATCAGCATTTGATAGTGTCTTAGTCAGGGTTTCTATTCCTGCACAAACATCATGACCAAGAAGCAAGTTGGGGAGGAAAGGGTTTATTTGGCTTACACTTCCATACTGCTGTTCATCACCAAGGAAGTCAGGACTGGAACTCAACTTGCTTCCCCTGGCTTGCTCAGCCTGCTCTCTTATAGAACCCAAGACTACTAGCTCAGAGATGGCACCACCCACAAGGGAACCTCCCCCTTTGATCACTAATTGAGAAAATGCTTTACAGCTGGATCTCATGGAGATTCCTCAACTGAAGCTCCTTTCTCTGTGATAACTCCAGCTGTGTCAAGTTGACACAAAGCTAGCCAGTATAGATAGCTAGCTACTGGAAGAAGCTTCATTTCATGTTGTGACCCTGGCTGGCTGACTACACACTACAGCAGGTCCCAAACTAGCTGGGTAATGAAACCTGTCCTTGGTGGAGAAAGAAGAAAAAAGCCGTAATCTCAAAGTTGCCATGGGAAGAAAAGGGAGGATCCAGAGAAAAGGGAATGAGGCTGGGGATGCTCGAAAGAAATGGTATGGAATTCTCAAAGAATAAATTTTTTTTTCCCCCCGCAAAAGCAGACAAAACGAGCCTGTGCATTTTATTTTTGCTTATCTGTGCTTGAACACAAAATACCCATGATTCTTTGCACACCATTATGGGATAACGTCCTTGGTAATGCTAACGAAATGGATAATTATTTCAAAACAGTGAAAGCAGATGAAATAAGCTGAGGGGGTATCAGCATGGACACCAGAAAGCAGGTTCTACTTCAGAGCCATGGAGGCTGTGCAAAACTCTTATCTACTGGAGCTACTAGCAGTGTAATCCCAGGCACACGCAGTGTTAGTGTTCTCTTGTGCAACAGAACTCAGCATGAGTCCGAACCAAAAGGGATTTTCTAGATTGGGTTATGATACCATCAGGCGTCAGGATAATAACACTAGCTATTTAGAGGGCTTGTGAGTATTAGATATCATGTTCATAAGTATAAATACTCCATACTGTAACACGATGTGTTTATCTAAATATTGTCTTTTGGTCACTTGAATGCTTTTTTCAGCAGATATTATTAGATAAAAATGCACATAAAGAAAGCACAGTTAACAGTTTCAGATATGAAGGCATTTCATTTCAGACCATCCAGCCCATTGTATCACAGCAACGCGTGTCTTTCCGTTGGCTGAATGTGTAGGAGTGAACAATTGAACCGTATCTTAAAGCCACAATGTTTCTAGTTTTCAGATGGGTTTTAGATCACAAATTTTCTCTCTTGTTACTGTGAATGGCAAAGCCAACATTTCACTTCTGTGTACACAGTTTTAAGAGTCGAAGACGTGGCCCCGGCAAAACATCAAACTCACTGCGCATGTGCAAACGTTTTCATCAGGTGTGTTGGGATTGAAGTATGCTACATGAGGAGAATAAAGAGCAGATGACTTGGCTTTTAATTAGGCTGGGCTGCAGAAACCAAGACGTTCTTTCAGTACGCTTTCAGTGTATTCTAGTGCCCCAGGAGGACACAAGAAGGTATAGATACTCAGGAAGCCGGAACTAGAGTTATTGGTGGTTGTGAGCCACTCGGTGATAGGTAATGGGATCCAGCTGTGGCTCATCTGCAAGAGCAATAGCATCCTTAACAGCTGAGCCATCTCTCTAGCACTCAAGATAATTTCAAATGAAAAATCCTTCTAATTTGTCAAATACTAGAGAAACTAAGCCACGAGGATTTGAGATTTAAAAAGCCATATTCCCATTGTTATTCTGAGTATATGCCCAAATGAAGCAGAGGCTGTTTGGTGCTGTCAGATCTACTCCCGATTTGTCTCTGGGGTCGTGGATACATTTTCTATTCCTCCTGAGTGTTGGCTTATTTTAGTCTGAACAAGTAGAACGTTGAACTGTGCTGGGGAGTGGAACTGGAGATAGTAAAGAGAGAAGCTAGGAGCTAGGACAACAGCTCAGTTTATGAAATGTTTGTGGGACAAGCATGGCGGCCTGAGTTTGAGCTCCAGAGCCCATGTAAAAGAGTTGGATGTGGTGGGTAGTGCTACTATGTGTGTAACCCCAGAATGGGAGTCAAAGGCAGCAGGTCCTTGAGGCTTCTTGGCTGGACAGTTTTAACCTACGTGGTGGGCCATGGACAAATGAGAGTTGCCCCACCACCAAGTACAGCAAAGATGACTGGCTCTCAAGAAATGACCCTAAGGTTAACTCTCTCTCTCTCTCCCTCTCTCCTCTCTCCCTCCTCCTCTTCTCCTCTCCCTTTCCCTCTCCCCCTCCCTCCCCTCCTCCTCTCCCTCTCCCCCCACACTTGTGTGCTCGCATGCATAGAATCGAATACTGTCTAGCATATAGAGGTGGTTCTCATGTTACTCATTGCTGCTGCTGCTGATAGAAAGCCATGCACACAGTCTTCATGTCATTCTCGCCCCATAACATTTTGATGTATTTAAGAAAATATCATTTCTCTTCCAAAGGAAACATCAGGAATGATAATAATATTAAAGCCATTAGATGTTAGGACGACTTAAGAATGACTCGTGTAACTCATCTACAATTCATTCTGATTACTCCTGCTTCCCACCCTCCCGCATCTCTGTCCCAACCATCAGCCACCGCTTCTTCTTACAGATTCCTTTACCGAATTCTTGTCTTTTTCGTTATAAAGTAACCTTTTGTTATTGTTGTCTTCTACATTGTTTAAATGGACTAGAAAGCTAAGTTTGTGCAGGGATTGTTTTGAAATAAATAAAACTGGTAATATGCTAATCCACAGAGCAGCTTTGTTGACAGTACCCCTTTATTTTTTATATAAAGTCTAATATTTGAAATGTAGTTCTTGTTATAAAGTAAAATTCTTTCTTCCTATTCTCATATTATATCATATATTTTCAGCTTCTCTTTGAAAACTACTACAAAAAATGAAACCATAATAAAATTCTATAGATACTGGTTTTGCTTGACTGACTTATAAATCACTGTTTTATGATAACTGCTTTTGGAATAATAGAAAGTTTTGTGAAATGTTGACCTAGTGTATACCCTACGATTATGAATTTAATAAAGTATATATACTTTAAAAAAATGATTCATGTAATCCTCTTACATGTAAGGAGGCATGCACCTTTGCTGACACCCTTTGGTTGGGCAGGGAGATGTCACAGCTCCATGACCCAGGTTTACACAGCTAAAAAAATGGGGGAGTCAGACAGAAGGGGCTTATTCTCTTTTGTATTTACATTGCAACCCTGCCTGTAATCTTCTTTGACTTCTTGACCCGGAAAGTATCTTTTTAAAAAAAAATGTATTTATTTAATGTATATATGACTACACTGTAGCTGTCTTCAGACACACCAGAAGAGAGCACTGAATCCCATTACAGATGGCTGTGAGCCACCATGTGGTTGCTGTGAATTGAACTCAGGACCTCTAGAAGAACAACCAGTGCTCTTAACTGCTGAGCCATCTCTCCAGCCCCAGAAACTGATGTTTTAAGTGGATCACTGATTACTGGTACTTTGAGTGAAATCATCCAGCAGATTCTAGGATGGTCTGGTCTGTCCTCACCACCAGAACTGTACAGGCATGGGGTTCTGAGTGTCACGTGATGAACAGGTGCATTCTAGGGAGCACGGGGAAGATCACCAGCGCTTCAGGTCTGGGCAGGCTTTAGAGTATCATCTTGTTCCACTCAATTAGGGTCAGAAAGAATAGTGGCTTGGTCTTGACCAGAACTGAACAAAGGGAGTCTGACTAGGATGTGGACGGTGGACCAATGAGAGAGCAGGAGGAGGAACAGGCAGTTCCAGTGACCTGTCTGTACCTGTGCATACTTGGCATTATTTGGGGACTGTGGTAAAGAAAAAATGTGGGTGTCTTAGTTACTGTTTTATTACTGTGGAGAAACACTATAACCGTGGCAATTTAGGAAAGAAAGCTTTTAACTGGGGGCTTGCTTACAGAGGGAGAGTCCATGATCATTGTGTTAGGAAGCATGACAGCAGGCATATAGGCGTGAGGTATGCAGGCATGGCATGGATTCACATGTGGGAGGGAGGGAGGGAGGGAGGGAGGGAGAGCCAATACACACGGAGAGACAGGGATTGCTTTTGTTGCTGAGCTGGGCAGACAGAACCAGACAGTGACCACATGGAAGATCAAGAAGCTTGGAAAGAAAAGATCCCTGGTCCTATGTTTGTCACCTTCAGTAACCTGTGAAGAAATGTGATGGGGGCAATGGTAGCTTTGTCCTTTGGGACTTAAGGTTGGTACAAGGGAACTCTGTACCATTCCAGCAGCAGATGAAATGATCAGGCCCAGTGGCTACAGGAGAGGGTTTTATTCTTTAAGGATGTCTTAGTCCGGGTTTCTATTCCTACACAAACATCATGACCAAGAAGCAAGTTGGGGAGGAAAGGGTTTATTCAGCTTACACTTTCCACATTGCTTTTCATCACCAAGGAAGTCAGGACTGGAGCTCAAGCAGGTCAGGGAGCAGGAGCTGATGCAGAGGCCATGGAGAGATGGTCCTTACGGGCTTGCTTTCCCTGGCTTGCTCAGCCTGCTCTCTTATAGAACCAAGACTACCAGCTCAGAGATGGCACCACCCACAAGGGGACCTCCCCCCTTGATCACTAATTGAGAAAATGCCTTACAGCTGGATCTCATGGAGG